>NW_003307565.1:421403-433262 GCF_000143455.1 Volvox carteri f. nagariensis
TTCCAAACAGGCCTGGGAAACGGTTCGTGCGAAGAAACCGCGGACGTCAACGTCCGGTACTCCTCTCAAGTGTCGGATGTGCTCTCGCCTCAAACCGGCGAACCAGACTTGGGAAGAGCACAAGAAGGACTGCCTTCGCCACCTGCAGGAGCAGATGGCCCGACTGCAGGAGAAGACGGCTAGTTTGAACGCGAACCGACCGGCTAATTAGGACCCCCCCAACACTCACACACACGTACATCCGTTTTTCGTACATAGTTGTTCTCTCCAGAAACTCATCGTCTCCTAAGGACCATTACCACTGTACCCTTACCAACCCCAACTGACACATCACCGTCACTGACACATTCCCAAGCTTACTCTCACACCCCCCTCTTCCCCGACCTCCCGACCGCGTTGCTTCCCGAGCTACCCCGTGCTCCCTGTCAGCCCATTCCACATCCCGCTACATCAGCTGATCCGCTACAGCCCAGATGGCCCAGCTACAGCCAGCCAAGTTGCGGTTTGGTGTCACGCCCACCCGGCTCAAGGCCCTTCAAGGCCCCGTTCCCACATGGAGCAGGAGACCCTGCATTCCCCCACCCCGCCCGGGGCCCCAGCCAGCGCCAAATTCCCCCGTCCCCCCCCCCAAGCCCTCACCTCACCTCTGAGGCCGCCAGGGCCACTGCCGTGATGGTCTTCATGGGTTGCACGCACATGGGAATACCGAACTGCACCCCACTGACGATGTTGTACATACCTGGCACAAATGAAATGATGCAGCAGCAGTGGCAGCAGCAGCAGTAGCGGCAGCAGCAGAATAGCAACGGCAGTAGCAATGACAGCAGCAGTAGCAGCAGTAGCAGTAGCAGTAGCAGCAACAGCAGCAGTAGCAGCAACAGCAGCAGTAGCAGCAACAGCAGCAGTAGCAGCAACAGCTGCACAGTATATTTACTAAGACCAGGATCGCACAAATGACAAAGGAGCAGCAGCAGTAGCAGCGGCGGCAGCAGCGGTGGCAGCAGCGGCAGCAGCAACGGCCGTAGGAAAGCCGCCTTCCTTCCATCCGGGGTGGGGCCGGGGGCGGGTTGAAGGGCAGGGCAGGGGGAAACAGCAAAATAACACACACACACACACACACACACACACAACCCCCCAGGGCTAGAAGCCGCCCCCCGCTGGAAGCCGTTCTGCTGTAGCCGTACACCTGGCAAGGGGGGCTGCGGTGTCCCAGTCGTCCGAAAAACCCTCAACGGAGAATTTACTAACTCGGCCGTGCTAAATTGCCACCAGTACGACACCGATCATTAGAATCATCTGTCGTACCGCCGGGGAGGCGACATCTGATCGTCAAACTGGCCGCCATTGTCGACTGTGTCACTGGCGCGAGAGTCCCCCTTGCTTTTCCTCTTACCCGTCACGATCAGGGTGGTTCCAAGATCCAGATCCACCTTTTGGACGAGCGCGATCTGGGTTGGGTTTCGTACGTGGGATGGAAAACGGGGTGAGGGGGGTCCCCGAGGCCCCAGGGTAATTGTCCTAGGCGTGGAGGTGGGGAGGGAGCTGGGGATGATACGGCTGGGGTGAGGCATTGGGCTTTACGGCGGGGAGGGATACTTGGGGACTAATTTGTATCTGTTGCTGGAACTGTGTTCGTCCAGTTGGACTTCCCCGTGTTTGAGCGTCCACGGCCTCACAGATGCCTCATTGCGTTAGTGCTTTAGGTATAACAGTGCAGTACAGTACATGTGCTTCGCCCGTGGTGAGTCATATGATGTAATGTTGCTTTGGCAAAGGAAGGCTGGAGCGCGAGGGGCTGCACGCTGATGCAGTTTCGGGATAATGCGGTGTCACAGGTTGTTAGCGGGTCCATGGCACATCTCCATGGCACGGTCGTCCTTTTTCCCCTTCGCCCCGAAGCTTTTATTTAGACATGCCTTGTAGGATTTAGGATCAATCAGGCTTACAAGTAGAGGGAGGAAGGTGCCCAGGTCACCCAGAGAGCCGCTCACTTCTGCCCAGGTGAGCTGCTCATACGTCATGGCAAACCGGGACTTTAACATAGCCATTTCCGTGTTTCACATAGGTTTCTACGCGCCAGTATACCTAAGAAAGTTGCCAACCGCGCAGTCCTAACGGAACAGTTAGAATACTATTTTCGGCTTGGTTGGCCACGCAAGAAACATAAATACGTTGATCAATATATTTCTTCGCAGCAAAAATGACCAGGACCCGGATGGCTAGAGTGACCCCTGTCGCAAAGGGCCACGCCGTGCAAGCGACTATTATTTGGTGAAGAAGGTCTCTACAGTACTTTGTATTTACGCTGATGTACATATGAAATCCTTCAGTGAAAAAAGCCCTGCATATTATAATTGTAAAGTGAGAAACCTGTATAAAAGTTCCACCTGGCGTGCTCACATACAAAACTGGCGAACATGCTGACAGGTGTTTCTCAACCCTATACGCCGATTACCTCCAATATTCAGCATAATAGAAATTTGGGCACAGCAGTCGTGCCCACGCGTACCCGGCCATGCGTGGTGGGCTTGCGCCGCGCTGATGTCGCTACCGATGCGGAACGTCCGAGCACCAGCTACGCCATCCCGGTTCCACGATGGTGGAGCCATCACCGACCCACAATAGAGCGCTATGTCGCTGCCTCGGCTCTCCCCTCAGCTGAGACACACCTGAACCCGCATCCGTCTCAGACATCGGTCGTTGATGGCAAGGTGCGCATACCCGTGCCACACTGCGCAATAACGTATCTTCACAACAATTATGATAGCAGCATCCGGCACGCTGCTGGTCAGTTTCTGGTCTACCGTTTCTGACACCGCCGCTGTAACATTAATCCCGACATGTCCTTGAGACACACACACACACACACACACACACACACACACACACACACACACACACACACACACACGCGCACACAGAGCAAGTATACAAGGGTGGTGCCACGGCCATCCCAAATGCCTCACTGTCCCCACTGACCAACCCCCCGTCCCGGTATCTGCCCAATAACCACCTCCGAACGAAGACTATCCCGTGTACGATCCGTGCTGAATTAGATGAGTACGGCCATAGTGGTACGGCCCTACCTTCTCACAAGCATTATACATTTCTTCTTCGTATGCCTTGTCATATCTTGACCGTACCGCACCTTACGTGGTCACAAATCTACGTCTCTCTACCTCTACCTCGTCTGTGGCATCTCTCCTTGTGAAGCCTATGCCACGCGTGTGAAACCCTCCTCCCTCTCTTTCCCCCCTCTTTTCTCTCTCTCTCTACCTTAACCTCGTCTCGCGCTCCCTTCCCTCGCTTCACTCGCTCGTGGCTCATCTCCCGCCGCCTTCCCTCCTCGGCATGAGCTTCATTCGTTCTTGTGACTCGTCTTCCCCTCTCGCCCTACATCGCACGCAGGTGGGTGTGGTGATTGTGGATCACGGCTCCCGGAAAAAGGCATCCAACGACATGCTCGTCGAGTTTGGAGATCTGTACGGCAGGGTTACGGGACATGAGATCGTGGAGATTGCGCATATGGAGATCGCAGCACCCACAATCGAGGACGCCGTAGGTGGGTGGTGATGAGGGAGTGTGTGGGGTGAGAATGGGAATAATCACAAAGCCGGCCAAGTCAAGTGGGCCTAACGCGTTGAGGATGGTGCGGGAATGACTGTACGGATGTACGGATGTACGGGTATGATGGGACATTGGGGTTAAAGGGAGGGCGTGTGGAGGGTTGGAAGGGGGGAAGGGTGCAGCTGCCGAGGACTGAGGTGCCGGGGGGGGGGGCGCCTTAGAAACCGGGCTTCACAACATGGTACGACACATGACTATCGTACATTTCAGTTCCTCAATTTTTCCCGCCCGTCTAGGTATCCCCGGGTTATCGCTCTCCCTCCCCTTCCCTTCCACCGCCCCATCCAGCCCCTTCCAAACTCCCGCCAACCCCACATTCCTTGGACGACGTAAGCTCCGAAACCCTGTGTTACCCTCCAGCCGCCTTTTTCCCCATCCCTCCAACCCACCCAGCCTTGTTGCCTATCACGGCTTCATAACGACTTCAGGAAAGTATACCGACCGGCGGATGCAGATCCCGCGCTGTTGTATCCTGGATGGCGTATCGTCCCTTCGTCCTGTGCGTATCCTGTTACAGTGCACCGATAGAACAATTTGTTATATCACGACTTCAGAAAGGTACCGGTGCAGAATCCCAAGGGGATGATACGCCATCCAGGATACAACAACGGGATCTGCATCCGCCGGTCGGTGTACTTTCCTGAAGTCGTTATGAAGTCGTTATACAACACACCCCACCCAACCCGCGATTTGGCCGTCGGCAGTTGAACTTTTGCGTCGTACATTTTTGCGTCGTACATCACCCTAGGGTACATCCCACCCGTTGCCACCCGTTGCTCGTGCAGGCCGGTGCGCGGCACGTGGCGCCCGTACAGTGGTGGTTGCGCCGTACTTCCTGTCGCGTGGTCGCCACATACAAGAGGATATCCCGGCACTTGTACGGCAGGCTCAGGCTCGTTATCCCGGGTTGCGATGCCTGATTGCGGAACCAATTGGTAGGTCGATGTGTCTGTCGGTCGGTGTGTCTGTCTGTCTGCCTGTTAGGGTGGTGAGAGAGCTCTCTGCATATGCGCCGGGGGAAAGTGGGAGGGAAGGCGAGTGGGGAGGGGGGGAGAACTCGTACTGACACGTACTGCACCGGCACTTCACATGCATACAGACAGATAGACAGATAGACACACACACAGACACACACACACACAGACACACACACACAGACACACACACAGACACACACACACACACACACGTCTGCGCAGGAGACCGAGTCGTGGGACTGAAGCTTTTACCCTCTCCCATTCTTTCCTGTCGTTGTTTGCCCCTTTCCCCCCCCCTTACCCCTAAGGACCCTCGTTGTCCCCCTCTTCCCCCTAACACTCTCGTCTACTTTAGAGCGCGTGTTCCCAACCTCCCACGCTCATCAACCTCCTCCACCACCTGCCCGACCTCCCCCTTTAATACTGCTGGCCCCTGGCCCCCAAAAAAGACGCCAAACCCAAATTACCCCCGGAACCCCCGACCTCTCCCCACCGGACTAGACCCCTTTTATTTTCGTCCTCGACCGAATCAAACCAATCCGAACCGAACTAAACCTTCCAGAAGGACAGAAGAAGGGGGAAAGGTAGAAAACTGAACCTCAGAGAAATCACCACGGCGGGTCCTCCCCCACCCCCCATCCCTCCAGGGTAATCCTCTGCCCGCCCCGCCCTAACATCCCCCTGGCCCCTCCCCCACGTCCGCATATTCGCCCTATGGCCCCTTCGATCCGCCATCCTTGGCCCTCCCCACTCCCCTCCAGAACCACACACACACGCACGCGCGCGCGCGCACACACATAAACATGCGCGCACGTACCCATACACATACGCACACATACAGACACACGCACATGCTGCATAATACCCCACACATCCCTGTGCAGGTATCGATGTGTTGATGGTGCAACTGATTAACAACAGAGTGGCGGCGGCTTTGGGCTCCCTGGAGCAACAGCAGATGGGGGTGGGGGAGGAGGGGGCCGGGGAGGGAGTGACGGTAGCAGCAGCAGCAGCAGCAGGAACAGCTACCGAGGCGTGCTGAACGCGTGTACGTGTGTTAAGCGTACACACGTATGTATGTTTATATGTATTGATAGTCTGAGCCGTGGGCAGTAGCTTTGTGTGTTCCCATAGGAAGAGTTATCGGACGTGGTGCGGGGGAGGATGATGATGATGATGTGCGGGTAGTGTGCCCGGTGGCGCCATGTGCGCTTCGGGTTCGATATATTTGCAGATGTGTGTGTTTGTGTGTTTGTGTGTATGTGTATTTGTATGTGTGTGTATGTGTATGTGTATGTGGTTGGGTGAGTGGGTGAAAGAGCGGCTTGTTTGGTTAGTAGAGAAGCGGAGGCGGCCGCAGCAGTGTCGGGTTGGCGAGGAGGCGGGAGAAGGGACTGGGAGGCTGCTGGGGTAGCTAGGGGCGCTCTGCTGTTTGTTTCTTCCCCATATGCGGAGGGGAAGAGGTTGACGAAGGAATCAGAAGGAGGCGGGGGAAGATGGGGTTTGGCACTTGGTGGGGTGGTGTTGGCAATTCCAGGAGAATGCACATTGACAGCTATAAATGGAGACTGAACGTCAGGTGTCATGTGGTTTGTCGCAGCAGTTTATGATGAGTGCGCGGAACGTGGTGACATGTCCCTGGTGTTTAGCCACAGGCTCCCGGCATTCGGGTCTTCCGAAGGATTGGCGCGAATATGTACGACCGCGCCTCGAAGGAGACTCCATGTTCAGGGACTTCTATAATCCAAAATATTCCAAAACCGTTAAAAGATAATGTTATAACCGTCGAAGCTGCATAGTTTGCGAACTTTACAGTGGACCCCGAACGGGTCGAGTGCAGCGCCCCCTAGGAACACCTCCCGCGCAACACTGTGGGCCTTATTCAGATAGAACTCGACCAGGCCGTAATAACTTCACTGTGGACACAAGGCCTCGGGTAGTACGCTTAAAACATAAAAAAAGGGACGGCAGAGGGTAGGTCTCGGGACCAGAGGTCGGCAAATCGGTTTCTACGGCTGCGGGAGGGCATAACTTCGGTCAGTAAACCTAAAATAATTCTAAGTCAAACACAGGTTTAAGTTCAGCGCGCGGCCCTACGGCCGCAATAGAGGCTGCAAATCACGTCTTTTGGTCAAATTTTGGTCATTAGGGAGCCGCAGCCGGGGGCTTGAGCCGAATTACGGCTGCGGGTACTGTGGTACGGACCCGCAGTACCCGCCTTATTTGCCGACCTCTGCTCGGGACCCCTTGTCATTAATCGTGACGTACGTGATAAACAAGTTGGTCCCGCATGGTTTATTGACAGGAATGGGTGGCTGACCAGGGTGTTGACGGGCACCTGTTGCTGCGTTTTTTCTGAGGGCCTTCGGGCTGCCACAGCAGCAGCGAGACGGGTCCAAAGATAATAAGAAATGATCACGCAAGCAATGCGGGCTGATTTAGGCAATGCCGTATTACTGCCATCAAGGCCCTCCTGGTGCAATGTACGACGACCACGGTTTGAGGGAACTGACAGCCGCAAGGCATGCCATCTCCCATATACACCTATGGCTAGCGGGCCGCGGATTGCCCAGCCAGAAATGATACGGGGAATTGGGGGGGAGGGGGAAGTGCAAGGAAGTTCGAGTTTGGAAATTCGAGCCTGTACAAAAACCTGTTGCTTGTTTCAAGGTGTGCTTTTTCGTCTTAGGTTTCCAGTGCAGCGAGCGGTGCGTTGTGGACCGATGGCTCTGCCCTAAGGGGGGATTCGCTTGGGGTCAGGTGCTCGTTGTAATACCTACTATTACTACTACGACTACTACTTGTATGGAACGTCACCTCAGACGTCCGTATTGAAGGAATGTGTATTGGTTATGCATCCTGGAGCCTCGGATTATGGGCCAACTGACAGGTTACCAGCAGATCCTTCCATGACAGACTCTGACTCGATCCGACAAAGCGAATTCATGTGTGCTTAGGCAGGAGCAGGAAGTATTTTGTTCCGGATTAAAGGGATAGTCGCAAGTACATGCTTTGTGTTCACGATTTCGTGGGGTCGCAGTATATCGCCGCCTTAACCAATCCTACAGCCTCTGCCCATGCCCACACTAAAAATTTCCTACAATCCATAAGAAACCACAATAGCATACGGATAAGAATCATTGCGACTGACCAGAGTATAGGATGTTTTTGGTGTCGGTCGGAGAATTCACTAGCGTTTCGTCGAGCGTTTCGTAGTACGAACAGGGCCCTACAATTTCTTTATCCAGATTCGCAGACCAGCTATAAAGTGTCTTTTGCACAACCTGAAAAGTTATCTTTGCAATTTGCTTAACTTTGAAGTCGTCAAGCTCTTCACATCGAGGTGCCGTTGTTCTGTTAAGGTGAGTTCTTTGTGCCCCCGCTTTTGTATTCTAATTAATTTTACGCTGTATCTGTAGCAATTCTTTTAGGATTAGACAGTGATTGATGTGAGAGGCTGGATGCAGTGTGGTGTCGTCCTAACGCTCACAAGATCCCACATCGGAAGACATTGTTCTAAACCAGGCCATGCCGTCACGGAACGCCAGGGGTGCTCCCCAATGTGAGCCAGTCATGCCGGCCAGCGTGTCTCGGGAGAGCTCGCTGCGGCGCCTCTGCTTGCTCTTACAATAAGCAGATGGCGATTGCGGCGGCTCGACCGGGCACGCTGCGCTTCTGCTGCTGCTGCATTGCGGGTTGCTGAGATGATACCCTCATGACCGGATCGGGATAGTGCCCGCGACGGGAGTGTGTTTCCGGGTGTGCGTGCATGGGCGTGCGTTATGTCGCACGTCCTGCTGCCGCTCCTTTGCTCCCTTTTGCCCTTGCCCCTTCCTAATCTTCTAATCCTACTTGCTTCGTGGATGGATGCGTTGATGGCACAACAATGGCTGGCGTCTGGTGGTCGGAACTCGGTGAGGGCAATACTGGCAGCGCTTTTGACCTTTTCCTTGATTGGCGCTTCAAAGAATTATTTGTTGAGGACAATTTACCGTTTCGTCACTTGGATGCTGTAACACTTGCAGCGGGCAACTTTGGATTTTGCATAGAAGCACCTCTCCTCGCATTCCGACACTTGAACCGGAATTCAAAAACATGCCGTCCTCTACTCTTGGTTGTTTACTCATGCGCTTCGGTCCGAATTATGCTTGTCCGCGCGCGCCCTATCCCTCTCTGCCCCTTGCTCTGCGGGTGCTGCGCTGCTCCTCTTCCCCTTGTCTATTGTGCGCCTGCTTCCCTCTGCTCGCAGATGTCCCAATGAACCCTACCACAGGTCCCAATTTGTCAACATGGCCGCCATGATCTCCCAGCGCCGCGCTGCTGCCAGCGTTGCCTCCTCCGCCCCAAAGCGCGGCTCCCGTGTGGTCACCCGTGTGGCCCAGCCGCTGGCCCAGCCCGGCAGCCAGTCGGCTGCCGCCGATGCGTCCATGCTGGCTCGTGCCGGTCTGCCGCCCACGACCACTCCCTACGACAACTACGTGTTCGCTTCTATCAGGGAGGCTGAGGTGAGTTAGATGGCGAGCAAAGGGGTTGCTGTGTTCTATGAGGACAATCCTAGGAAAATCATTAGGACATCCTTTAAAGATTAAGTTATCGCACCTATCCGTTCAGCGTAATTCCAAGATTTACCCTATGCCTGCTCCGTATTAACGCAGTATAATGTCTTTCTGTGCAGGTCAACCGCGCCATGACCCGGCGCTACTTCAAGGACATGGACGAGTTCGCTGAGAGCGACGTGGTGATTGTGGGCGCGGGCTCCGCAGGCCTGGCGTGTGCCTACGAGCTGGGCAAGGTGGCGCCGCACCTCAAGGTGAACCACCTTGAGACAAACAACTGATACATTTCTACTAGGACCGGCATAAGAGCGATGGCTGGCTGTGCCGAGATTCAATTGAAGGCAGTGGCTTTAATCGAGTTTCTCAATCCTTAGTCCGGCCGAAGGCTAGCCTTGAAAATCATCGACCTGTGCTCATGCAGCTGCGAACATTCGTCTTCTGTTGTTTGTGAACATCTTATCCTCTAGCCGACTTGTCCTTCACCACCACCCACATCCCCTTCAGGTTGCTCTTCTCGAGCAGAGTGTGGCTCCCGGTGGCGGCGCCTGGCTCGGTGGCCAGCTGTTCAGCGCCATGGTGGTACGGAAGCCCGCCCACCTGATGCTGGACGAGCTGGAGGTGCCGTACGAGGACGAGGGTCACTACGTCGTCGTTCGCCACGCGGCCCTGCTGACGTCCACCCTCATGAGCCACGTGCTCAAGAACCCAAACGTGAAGCTCTTCAACGCCACCGCCGTGGAGGACCTCATCGTGAAGCCCGACCCCCAGCTGGGAGGTGCTCGCCGTGTGGCGGGAGTGGTGACCAACTGGTCGCTGGTGGCGCAGGCGCACGGCACCCAGTCGTGCATGGACCCCAACGTCATCGAGGCGGGCGTGGTGGTGTCGGCGTGCGGCCACGACGGGCCCTTCGGGGCAACCAGTAAGTGCCCTTCTGTGCGTCTGGGTGATGTACTTCCTACCTATCATCGTACTCCTGCGTTCTCTTGTCTCGCGCAGTGTCATAAAATGTAATTGTCATGTGTTCCTGAATTTAGCGTTGCCTGAAGATTTTATGTCTGCCTTACCCCTGTTTGCGCTCGACTCTTAGGCGTGAAGCGTCTTGCCCGCCTGGGCATGGTTCCCGGCGGCGAGGTCCCCGGCATGGGCGCCCTGGACATGGAGGCGGCTGAGGGCGCCATCGTGGGCGGCACTCGCGAGGTGGTACCGGGTATGGTGCTGGCGGGCATGGAGCTGGCGGAGGTGGACGGGTCGCCACGCATGGGACCCACGTTCGGCGCCATGATCGTGTCGGGACGTCGTGCTGCCCACGTGGCTCTTGCGGTGCTGGAGAAGCGCCGCAAAGTGGCGGCTGGTGCTGCTGCGGGCAAGGAGATGGCTGCCTCGGCTTGAACTAAGTCTCGGAAGTGTAGTGCTGGTCGTTTACGCTCTTCCTGTATTTCAGCAGGAGCATTGGAAAAGGATACAGGAGCTGTATGTTACTTATTGCATGCATGTATCGGATGTTTCGCTCCGGTGTTATTGTTGGATTTAGCAGAGTGGGATGTGAATCTTCTGCGCGTGCCTAAGAAATCTCGAACCCGTTGCATTCGTCGGTCCTGCTCGGAAGTATGTATAAGTTCAGTTTCGAGGTTGCTACGGTACAAACAGAATGGTTTTGGCTTGTAACGAATGAGAGGGCTGCGTTCGTCACGATACCGAAGACTGTAAATTTGTAGCTTAGATGCGGCAGGAGCAAAGCGAGTATAGCCTCTAAGCTAGGTTATGTACGGCAGCCGTATGGCTTGCTGAGAATTCGAATTTACTATTTCAGCTGACAGCTCCATAGTTCCGGCATTCTGCCTACACTATTGGAGCTTATTATTATTGTTGCTCTCACTTTTATCCAAGACCTTACCGACTACCCTCAAGCCTCATCGACGCTCTACCACAACGAATCGACATCGCCGCGGACCTGTCACTCTCCGAGGAACAACCAGGAGCTCCGTCAAAAAAAAAAAAATCAAAAAATGACGGGTAAGAGGACAAAGGCAACGGGAGATAACCTGGTCAACGCAGGAGCGGCCGAAGCAGCCGGCGAAGGGGGATCGGGCCAGATGCTGCCAGCCAACCAAAAACGACATAGAAGCCGCCAGGGATACTTTGAGCGGGAACATAGACCAGCCGACTCTTCACCAGCTGCTGCTGGGCGTCCTGTCAGCAGCGCAGGCCAACGCGCCAAAAGCGCCAGCCAGGGATCCCCGGACAGCACCGCCTCGGGATCGCTCTCCTGACGTTGTCATCACAAAAGACGTGACCATCATGCCATCCGCAAGAGAACAGCTAGCAGCAATAAGGACGGAAGTTCAAGCAAATGACGCACCGAAGCTGACAGCACCACACGAGCAGCGGGAGCAGCTCGACGAAGGAACGCTAATGCTGCTAGAGACCGCCATCACCGCGCTGGATGCGAACGAACCCCAGCTGGCCGTCGCGGGAGAATGCCTCAAGATCGCTCACCGCCGCCTTAAGTGCTACTCCGTTGCTCTGGCCAAGGCGGGCCCAGGAGCCAACGGTAATTTCACGGCCCCCTACGAAATCTGGCACGGCAGGCGGCGCAACTTCACCAAGCCCGAGTTCAAACCAGAGGCCATAGATAAGGGCGACATAGAGAGTGCATTAGCTAAAACGCGCAAGTCGGTGGCGGCGGACAGGGACGGTCA
>NW_003307565.1:437011-453333 GCF_000143455.1 Volvox carteri f. nagariensis
CCTATCCGACACCCCGAACGCAACCGTACAGCAAGCCATGAAGGCTATAGGACATAATTGTAGCTTAGATGCGGCAGGAGCAAAGCGAGTATAGCCTCTAAGCTAGGTTATGTACGGCAGCCGTATGGCTTGCTGAGAATTCGAATTTACTATTTCAGCTGACAGCTCCATAGTTCCGGCATTCTGCCTACACTATTGGAGCTTATTATTATTGTTGCTCTCACTTCCCCCCCCCCGCCCTCAGTGTCCCTCGTTTATAAGCGGCAGGCTCGGCCCAGTTGGAGACCGGTGATTAGGCAGTCCCCTCGAAGCGCCGGACGTGCAGCTGTACAGCGATTACCGCACGGCAAATAAGTGCCTATAGAGTATCGTCGCGCGCTAGGAATGTCGCCTGGCCAGCCCCGCTGGCCAGGGTGTGGTTCGTGCGTCGCTGACGCTTCAGGTTTGCCCTCGGGGCGGGTGACCAGTGGACGCAGTCATTAATGCTGCGTTTAGTTGTCTAGTGCTGTGCGTCAGTTCTTTCGGCCGTGCCGGTGTGGCCGCGCTGGACAGCGCTGCGCGCGCTCAGACCGCGCCGTGTGGCGCTAGACCGCGCTTCGGCGCACACGCGCCCTGGCGCTCCGAGAGCAGCAATTAGTACTCTGCAGTAGTGTAAGGCCCTTGGCAGCCCCGGTTTCGCCTCGCCCTGTCCTATCCGACACCCCGAACGCAACCGTACAGCAAGCCATGAAGGCTATAGGACATAACATTGGAATTCAACTCGCCCGATCAGTACGCCTGATGCTTATTCGTTTGCAGTCAAGTACAGCAAAACATGTGACTATTTTAACGTTTCTACTTAAACAGGCAATTACAATCAGTTTCACGTAAACAAGCTCTCCATATGCCGCAAATGAAAAAATTAAGAAGATTTGCTCCAGGGAAAGGAATTGTCATATTAGCCTAGACGTGTCCCGGAGCGAGCATGCGAGGCAGGAGTACGCATAAGTACCCGATAGAACTACGGCTGTGAACCTGGGGGGCAGTAGCAACAAAATAAGAGCATTTTCTGCCGAACAAAGGACGCAGAGAAATCCACGCAATGTGACGAAACATCCTTTTGCTTTCGCGAATTTAGTGCGCCGAAACTGCACTTCAAGCATCCTAAAGCAACGGGACCGCGAGCTTCGCGATGTACCATATTACAGTACTCCTCCGTGGCGATTTTTCAGAATGCAACAACGGGAAAATGTACGCGAGGAATATGTTACTGCGTCATGTTTGTAGCACTACGCAGTCATGGTGAGTTGCTGGACAGTCTAGATGTCGGACGATGTCGGACGGAGAATTCGCGTGCGTTTCGTCGAGCGTTTCGGAATAGTACGAGCTGGGCCCTACAAGCTACAATCCAGATGGGGGAAATATGGTATAAAATGCCTTCCATTTCCACCTTAATGCATCTCTAGCGACGGCGTCAACTCAATTGAAAATCTCTTGAAGGTGTCCTTCGTCCGTTAAGGTGAGCGTTGTGTGGCTGCTTCCTGGACAGAGCTCCAATCGTGTATGATCTTGATATGCGCAATATATGAAGTGTCAAATTCAAATGTGATATGGCCATTGAGTCAATTGGGGGCTTGAGTCAGCTTCCAGCTGCCAATGAGATCTCGTTCGGAAGACAATACTCTCAACCAGTCATGCCGTCACGGAACGCCAGGGGTGCTCCCCAATGATAGCCAGTCATGCCAGCCAGCCTGTCTCGGGCGAGCTCGCCGCGGCGCCTCTGCTTGCTCTTGCAATAAGCAGATGGCGATTGCGGCGGCTCGACCGGGCACGCTGCGCTTCTGCTGCTGCTGCATTGCGGGTTGCTGAGATGATACCCTCATGACCGGATCGGGATAGTGCCCGCGACGGGAGTGTGTTTCCGGGTGTGCGTGCATGGGCGTGCGCAACTTTTCGCGGCGCACGCCCTGCCGCCGCTCCTCTGCCCCTCTTTCGCCCTTGTCCCTTCATAAATTGTGCTCATCACTGCTGGCTGGATTGGCTGCTGGATTGCTCAACGCTGGCGTTGGCGTCCTATGCGCTGGTCTTGGGTTGATATGTCGGTAAGGACAACCGCACATTACACTTGTTGATTGCGCTCGTTCCCAAGTGTTTAAACTGTAGTGTGCTACATAGCCTTTGTTCACTTGTATGATTTTCCTGGGCATTTTTCTCGTGTCCTCTTCCTACATGAACAGCATCCTAAACTGTCTATTCAGATTCGTTGCTGTGACGTTGCAAACAAGTAGTGAGGTGTCGCCTGCTTTCGAGTAGCATGCTTGGCCCTGAGATCAACAATTTACTTCTTCTGCGGTGCGTTCCGACTGCTGAGCTGTCCCCTGAGTATCGTCTCTCAGCCCGAGCGCGTTGCCTCGCATGTCCCTTGAATTTTTATTCCCTTGTTTCCATATATGTGCCCGTGTACTCGCAGATTTTGTTTCCTCCCTCAGGTTTTGAACGAGTCTAAACAACCATGGCCGCCATGATCTCCCAGCGCCGCGCTGCTGCCAGCGTTGCCTCCTCCTCCGCCCCAAAGCGCGGCTCCCGTGTGGTCACCCGTGTGGCCCAGCCGCTGGCCCAGCCCGGCAGCCAATCGGCTGCCGCCGATGCGTCCATGCTGGCTCGTGCCGGTCTGCCGCCCACGACAACGCCCTACGACAACTACGTGTTCGCTTCTATCAGGGAGGCTGAGGTGAGAGAGGACATCTGCGGGTATTGCAGGATTCTCTTGAGGGTGCGATCTTTGCTGGCTCTCGTGCGATGTTTTCCCAATGAAGTTGTGGTAATTCGATGGCATGCCGTACAAGCAACGTGTCAGCTAGTTAGCTGAGTTAGTTATCTGTCCGTGTTTTCAGTAATTGAAGGTTCCTGTCCCAGTCGGAGATTTAGCGTTGGATTTCATCCCCGGATTGTTTCTTTTGAGCACAAGTAAGCAACCAGTAGTCACCAGTTTCACGACCATGCGTGGTACTTGCTCTGTTGTTCTTCTCAGGTCAACCGCGCCATGACCCGGCGCTACTTCAAGGACATGGACGAGTTCGCTGAGAGCGACGTGGTGATTGTGGGCGCGGGCTCCGCAGGCCTGGCGTGTGCCTACGAGCTGGGCAAGGTGGCGCCGCACCTCAAGGTGAACCACCTTGAGACAAACAACTGATGCATTTCTACTAGGACCGGCATGAGAGAGAGCGCTTGCTTTGTATAGAGATAGCTTGGACCCGGATCAAGTCTTTCAGGCAGTATCTCGCGTTGCTTGACTTTTTGGGGAAGAACTTCTGCGGCTTACTGCAGTACCGTCTATCGTTTCGCTGATCCCGCTGATCATAACAGCCATCGGCCCTGCTCCTCTTCAGGTTGCTCTTCTCGAGCAGAGTGTGGCTCCCGGTGGCGGCGCCTGGCTCGGTGGCCAGCTGTTCAGCGCCATGGTGGTACGGAAGCCCGCCCACCTGATGCTGGACGAGCTGGAGGTGCCGTACGAGGACGAGGGTCACTACGTCGTCGTTCGCCACGCGGCCCTGCTGACGTCCACCCTCATGAGCCACGTGCTCAAGAACCCAAACGTGAAGCTCTTCAACGCCACCGCCGTGGAGGACCTCATCGTGAAGCCCGACCCCCAGCTGGGAGGTGCTCGCCGTGTGGCGGGAGTGGTGACCAACTGGTCGCTGGTGGCGCAGGCGCACGGCACCCAGTCGTGCATGGACCCCAACGTCATCGAGGCGGGCGTGGTGGTGTCGGCGTGCGGCCACGACGGGCCCTTCGGAGCAACCAGTGAGTGCCCTCTTCTGTGCGCCTGTGCGTCTGCTGCAACTCCAGTTTTAAGAGGATGTCCACGAAGAGTCAATTTGTGAGGGCTTTGGAAAATTAGGAAATCTTCAAATAATTTAACACGTAATTTACAGCATTTGATTTCTGCTGTTGTGTTCCATGTCCTATGTTCGCTGGGCACATGATGTCATCGGTTTCTTGTTTCCCCCCTCCTTTCCTAGGCGTGAAGCGTCTCGCGCGCCTGGGCATGGTTCCCGGCGGCGAGGTCCCCGGCATGGGCGCCCTGGACATGGAGGCGGCTGAGGGCGCCATCGTGGGCGGCACTCGCGAGGTGGTGCCGGGTATGGTGCTGGCGGGCATGGAGCTGGCGGAGGTGGACGGGTCACCGCGCATGGGACCCACGTTCGGCGCCATGATCGTGTCGGGACGCCGTGCTGCCCACGTGGCTCTGGCGGTGCTGGAGAAGCGCCGCAAGGTGGCGGCTGGTGCGGCTGCTGCTGCTGCGGGCAAGGAGATGGCTGCCTCGGCTTGATTGAAATGTCTTCTTATTTACGGCAGCGTGCTGAACTAGTCGCAGCTTAAAGCATCGTCTAGGCTTGTTGATCAGTGGGCACTATATTATATTATTTCGCCTAAGCTATCATGGCTAGTTGTCACTAAAGCTCTGATTTGGAAATCGGATCAAAGTAGTGGAGGACTTGCTTGGGTCTTTGTTATATTTCGCCGTTGTCTTATCTGCTTGTTTTGCTCTCGATGGCTGGATATGTTAAGGATCGAATCGGAGAATATTCTTCCTGTCGGCCCTCCAACAACTGGGATAATAATGCTACGTCCGCATGTTATGAATGCGTTTTCTTCACATGCGAATCTTATCTGTTGCTGCAGCTGACGAGACAGCGCAGCTCATTATTGCTGGCAGGGAACTGTTGCTGGCTGGGAGGATGTGAACTTCCCGCTTCATTCAGTTGCCAATCATCAGTGTACGACATTTGTTGTTGCTTGTTGTCTTGCATGTGTCAGGTCAGGCTACTTGTTGATGAAGGTGCACTGCCGGCACGTGTAATACCCGTGACCTGAAGAATTTTCTTTGTCTTCATGTTATATATTTTGTGGCAAGCTGCGCCTCGTGGAGCAGACCGCAGAAACGTAACCAATACACAAACAGGGATATGTGCCGTACCTTAACAGAAACACACAGAAAACCGTAATCCCTAGTATCAACATATGGTATGGTTATGAACATAGGATTTCGCAGTACACGTGATCTGCATGTCCTGCAGTAAAGTCGGTAGGTTGATTGAACTGTCGGAGATCTGCGCTATTAGCCTCGAATTGTTTAATGCCTCGATAATCGTCCATGCATGGTCATCTGTGCGCGGCTTAATCAGCATCGCTCCGTTCTCGGCCTTAATTACAGCTGCTGGTGCCTTGATGAACCCTGTTAGCTAGTTGGTTCCTTACGTAATTAGCCTATCCGGGTATGTGCTCGGGCATAAGAACCGGTATAGGTACTCTGTACTCCGGAAAGTCTGTCTGTCTGTCTGTCCCAGGGGGCTTAATGGCTATGTGGATTCACGACGGTCTACCACCGGATACGTGTGGCGGTGTGAGCTCTGATCTTGCTGAGTCGTTTGCAGCTGTTGTTGTTCTATATGGTCGTGGGTGCGTTCCCCGTACCTGCAAACCACCCTAACGCGAGCCGAGGGCTCAAGGGCAACTGCCAGATCGCCTATAAGCACACCATCCTACCGCGCACTTCAAACGAAGCAAGTGATAAAGGATACGAACGACCAAAGGGAACGATATATATTTGTGCAGTTGGGTGTGTTGTCTGTGCTTATCAGGTGCGGCGGCAAAACTAAGTGGTGTGATCAAAATCGTCAACAACCCTCCGATCTCGTCCTGTTCGTTTGAAGCATGTTCGTTGACGTGCTGCATTACTTTGTTCGTGAGCGTGCGGCCGCAGGGGAGGGATGGAAGTCAAGAGGTTCATTTTAAAATCCAAGTCGGCGGATTTGGTAGCGCATTGCCTCACGACGCCGCAGTTTCTGCCACTCCCGCAGTTTTTAAAAAGTGCTTTAGCTCTATGAGGGTGCGCTGATGGGTTTTCCTGCGTACAGTTCGAGAGTTCTTCTGCCCGCGTGGGCGTGTTGTAAAGCACTGTTGTTTCCGGTCAGTCCGGTCAGTCCTCTCATAAACTGGTTTTAGGACGAGCCGTACGATTTACACGACTTATCCGTCTCCTTAGAGCTCCTCCCGCAGAGATCTGTGCTTATTACCCTTCTCGTTAATTGTAACGGAACGTGCTAAGGTTGCTTCGCTAAACGACCCCCTCCGCGACCTATATTGTCAAATGTCGTCACCGCCGTCACCACCGCCATCATCATCATCGTCATCACCGCCGTCCTCCAGCTCGTCCCTGATTCGCGGCTCGGCATCTTCGCCGTACTGAATCGCCATGTCGATCTGACCCAGAATGTCCGCGATGCTGCGTCACGTAAAGAAAAGTACGGCACGAAAAGTACGGTTTCTTAATGTACTATGTGGAGGTTTTTGCAAGCTCCGCTCGACAACAACGAAATAAGTAAGTTATCACGACCTAAGAGTTTGACAGGACAGCAGTGGCAGTAATAGCAGTAGCAATATAAAAACAGTTGTAGCAATAGTAGCAGTAATAGCAATAACGCACACCTTTCGCTGGTGTTCCCCACCCCACCCCACCCCACTTCTTCTCACACAACAACGAAACACACGCACACACAAATGTGCTTCGGTAGCTATCGCGCTTTCCCTTCCCCCCTTTCCCCCTTCCCAATCCCGCCCTCCTGCTCCCCCTCCCCCTTTCCCCCCCCACCCCTCACTCCCCCCTCCTCCCCTCCTCTACCCCTATTCCCATACCTCAATCTCGTACTCCCGATGGCCCTCACTCACCTTCGTGTACGATCCCCTCTACCGCCCCTCCCCCCTCCACCCCCCAAACCCACCCACACCTGTCTTCATCCGTGATATCCAGCGGCAGAAAGGACACCAACGAGAACTCCTCCAGCAGCCCCCCCATGGCCCGATTGAGCTGTCGGAATCTCGGGCCCGTGGAGGCCGCCAGCTGGTGCAGCAACAGCTCCGGATCCGGGAACAGAAACTCGTCCAAATGGTTCTGTGACGTGTGCGTGTGTGTATTGGCGTGTGTGGTGTGATCGGTGTGGAGGGGGAAAGTGAGGGTGAGGGTGGGGTGGGGGGGAGGGAAAGGGGAGGGGAGAGGTTGGGTTGGGGGCAACGCGTTGGGGAAAACACACACGCACACACCTTGTCCTCCATGAGGTCGACCTTGGTCAGGATGTTCACATGGGGGAGCTCCAGTTTCACCATGGCGGCCAGGGCCTTATAGGGCAATGGAACGCGGGGGGTTGGGGGGAGGGGGGGGGAGGGAAGCAGGGGCAAGGGCGGGGAGGGGGATGGGGAAGCGGATAATTGCGGATGATGCAAAGAATGCAATGTATCGAATGTCTAAGAAGTCCACCTAGGAGCCAGCAGCTGCTGGCAGCAAGGAATGGAAAGCAGTGCCGCGACTGCATTTGCAACAGCACTTGCGAAAGCTCGCCCTTCCAAACGGAACCGGAAGGGAAAGGGAAAAGGGGAGGGAAAGGGGGAAAGACGAACCACGAGCGTGAGTGAAGCTGATGACAAGGAAAGACTGCTGGGGGGGGAAAAGGGGAGGGAAAGGACGGGGCAGGAAGGGAGAAGGGGTTTTGGAAGGCAAGGCAGATGATCGTACCGTAGCTGATAGTAACCTGTCGTCTTCGTACCTGCAGCGCGCCGGCCATAAACTTGGCCACGTCGGTCACGAAGTGCGCGTCCAGGCAATACACCACACACACAGACCAGCCGTCATTCCTGGGGCCAGGGTAAGGGGGGAGGTAGGTAGGGCGGGAGGTAGGTAGGGGGCTCAGTCCGCGGATAAAGAAAGGAATGCGCGGAAAGGAAGAGTGCCCAGCAGAACGACACTAACAACAACAACTGGCATCCACACGCACACACACACACAGACACACGCACAGACACACGCACATTCTCAGACGGATTTTCCCCACACTCACTCACCCAGCCACTCACCGCTCGTTCACTCACTTTAAAAAGTCCACGAAGCTCCGAAACACGGAGAGGTGGTTGTACAGCTCTATTTGGCCGGGGCAGTCGAACACCAGATAGTCCTCATCGCCATAACCCTGGACCGGGCCCCGGGGGGGAAGGGGAAGGGGGAGGGGGCACGTACGCACACACAAAGGAGGAGTATTAGGGGCTCGCACTGATTGTTGCCCCATCACCGACATCGCCGCTGCTGCTGCACCACGCCGCCGCATAGCGTTGTAACAGCTCCATTGGTGACCTTCATCACCCTCACTTCTTCTCTTGTTCCCATTTTTTTCACCGTACAAAACTGTACGCAATATACACAGACATGCACACAGACACACAGACACACACACAAACATACACACACGCGTGTCTTAGTTCTTCACCCTCCCCCAGCCAAACCCAGAACGAACCTCCAGTTCCTCCCCCAGCCACTCGTGAAGGTTGTCCTCCAAGTACTCCATGCAGTACAACAGACCGCTGCCGCCGTACAAATTTGTACGACCACGTGGGCGGCGAATGAATGGCGAGCCACAATCATCACCACACGGTAAGGGAGGGATACAGCATTGGTACGGCATTGCAGCAGCTGAAGAGGAGGCGGAGGTGAATGCGTTCGGAAAAAAGCGCATCGGGAACCATGCGGGGACCCCCGGCCCTCCATACACACATACACACGTGCCCGCCTCGGAGCCCCTCCCCTCCTCGGCTGCTTTCCCCCCCATAACTCCCATGCCGTACAACCTAACCCAGGTCAGCGGCTTCTTCCCCTGGGTGACCTCATTCTCCTCCCCCGATTTCTCTCCCCCCTCACACACTCCCCAGATCCAGCCTCAAACCCCCCCTTCTTATTTCTCCCCCTTCTAATTTCTTCCCCCCACACGTACACGTACAACAGTGTCGTACACTCACCCATTGGGTCCCAGCCCCAGCTCCTCCATGACGTCCTCCAAACACACCAGGTCGCGTATGTCCAGGGAGACCGGGTATTGAAAGGCCTCAGCGGCTGGGTCTGGGAGGTGGCCGAGGTGGAGAGGAACGAGGGGGAAAGACGAACCACGTGAACGAGTGAAGCTGCTGTCAGGGCAAGAGTGTACCAGACGTAGAACTGACCAAAAGGAACGAGGGGGAAATAAATATGACGACAGAAGCAGCCGCCGCAGCAGCAGCAGCAGCAGGTCATTTGCAAGGCACATCCGAAGCCGCAATTTGCTGCAAATTGCTGAACTGACGGAGGCGAGGAAGAAGTGGAAGGAGGAAAGGAATGAGAATGCGGGATGGCAGGGTGGAAGTGACCCCGTGTAAGGATGAGAAGGGAAGAAGGCGGAAGAGGCGGCGGTCGGCGAGGAAGCGAAAGCGCGTGCATTTGCTGGCCGTGGGGGTGCTGGTCATTAATTGTTTTTGCAGATTGGCAGGCACTGCAATCCTTGGGTGGATGGGTTGACAGCATAGCCAAAGCGGCGCGGCGGTTGAGATCTTATGAAAGACTTACCTAGGTTAACGACATGTACTGATCGCTTAATAGCTTGGCAATGCTCGTACAGGTGGTTGCAGTACGTTGACTGAGAGGAGTGGGGATAACCGGGCGTGGAACATGTGTTTGTGTAAAATATGCGTGTAGTGGAGAAAGAGTGCACGTTTTGGAGGAATAGGCTATGGGGGCCTTTCTCAACATATTGTTGCGTTAAGTATATTGTGAACATGGACACACGGGCACATGCCGTGGAGATGTGGAGTTGGAACAAATATTCAGCGCGGTGTGGCCTGAGTTTAGAGTTTGGTAAGGTAAAAGTCATGGAAATAATGGCGGGAGCTGTGAAGAGAGGAGCGGTACTGCATAGCTGTGGCTAGGAACTGCCGTATGTAGTGATGGAAGCTTTCTATCGCCGAGCCTACCTTGCCACAGCCCGCTGGGCCAATCACAAGCTGAGCGTACTTCCCCATGGGACGGCGTGCAACAAAGGCCGTGTGTGTCTTGTCAATAGGCTGCTGCTATCGTGGCGTCCCGGCGGCGTCCATCCGCCATCTTCACGGCACCCTGGCCTCCAGGTGGCACCCAGGTTACTGCTTTCGGGCGATATATCAGAGTAATTAATAGTTCAGCAATCCTTGTAACATAAAGACAGCTGTTTGTACAGATGTTAAGATTTAAGCGTCAGTGGTGTCGAGTGGTGTCGAGAAAGTGCATACGCAGCGGCTAGATATCGATTACAGAATAAGCTCAGGTAGACCTTGTTGATAGCAAGGTACATGAAACAACTGAAAATGCAGTTGTACGGCTAAAAATCGATTTTGAACCCCCAGGCTCCAGCTAGCCAAACCTGCGATGGCTTCATCTCCTTAGACAACGGCTGTATGTCCCACACGCCAGGGAAATTTATGATCCTAGGTTGTAGCTTCAAGTTAGGCCCGGACTATTGGCTCCTGACGCTAGCGGTTTATCTCTCCTTCCACAGTCTCAACAAGTTCATGGTTGATAAATTATTACATGACAATTTACAGTCTGATTAACGGGTTTTAACGGTTTGTGGGTGATCGACGTTCCCCTCAGCTGTCATTACCGTTTAGCTCCAGTTCTATGATGGACCGCGTAATGGTGCGTGTTTCCAGCGCCAAAGGATCGCTTACCGGTCGATTTTCACCATCTCGAAGCTACACAGTGTCAGCTGTCCAGCCCATGCCCCAGACGAACTTCAGCTTTCAAACGTACATTTACCTGCTTTGCGCCGTCTGTGGGTGAGTGCGCTGGCTGCAGACGTGCGAAAGGTTTTCCATGCATATGGTGGACTAGAATTCTTCGCTCGGGTATGTTGATGTGGCAGCCATCATCTCACTACGCTCGGTCGCTTTATTGCATCGGACGCAGTGTTTTCCTTGTGGCCCACTTCGTCTTCACAGCCTCTGAGTCTTCAAGGGTAAGATTAAGGCTGTTAACATGCACGTTAGCCTGAACTGACTTTTCTGTCGCCCCAGGCGCTCCGGAGCTCCCTGCGCAGCCTCCCCGCGGAAGCCATACTCCAGGCACAGGCAAGCAGGAGCGGGAAATGCATGGCTTTGTGTATTCCTCTTTCCTTTCCCGCCTTCTCGCAAGACAGCCTGTCAACCTAATGGTCTACTATTTACACACACACACCCTTCGGAACCCGCCTGCAGCTGATCGAGAAGGAGCGCGAGATCGAGAAGCTCAAATGGGAGGTGAGCCGCCACCAATGCCTAGTCACGCCCGAACCACATGCCGGATTGGCTTCTTACGGCTTGGAGAAAAAGAAACTGCCTACCCGTCTGCAGAGCCGTCATTGGGTTGCACGCAGCACGCAGGTTCCTTGGTTCGGCTCTCCCACGTTTCCCTTTGGATACCTAGAAAGTTAGAACCCACGGAGACGTGTTTCTTAACATTTAGATACGAGCTGCTGAGTGCACTCCACTCCTATGGGCTTTATAGGAAAGGAAAGAAAACAGGGGGATGAATAAACAGGGGTACAGCACCTCCTCTTATGCTGGCCGTGCTGATCCGCCTCCGCATCTGCGTCGCGGGAACGTTGGCGTGGGCGATGATCCCGCCTCCCTTGCCAATCTGAAACCTGTTCGTCCGTGTTGCACGAACCGCACGTGCGCTGTACGCGCCCATATCCTCGTGACCCAGATCGACCGGATCCGGAAGGGTGTCGACCTCAAAGAGTCCAACATCAACGAACAGGAAGGAGTGATACAGCAACTTAAATCCAAGGTGGGTGGCGTGGGACCGCAGATGCAGCCCTTCACAGTATGTGCATTCCACACGCAGCGCATGATGCACAGAAACGTACACTCAGCCTGGTGGTTATACGACCGCCACACCGCCGCCAGAGTGCCCAAGAAGGCATAACCCCCCTTTCTCCCCCAAGCAGCCCAGATCAACCAGCCAGCTTCCTCACGTGCACAACCTTTTCCAAACCATCCATCCAACTGCGGCCTCCCCGTTCCCTCCCCTGCTCGGTCCACGTTCCTCTCCCTAACTCCCATTTCCTCTAAGTCCCATTTCCCCTATCTCTCCTTCCCCTCGCCCGGTCTCCGAACTCCTTCGTAAGGCCCGAATGGAGCACGAAGCTAAGACCAAGGCGGAGCTGGCGCTGTCCGACCGGGCGGGCGCTCTTCACGATTGCCAGCAGCAGAAGACCGCCCTCGCAGGTGAGGTGGCGCAGTGCCATTTCGACCTGCAGGCGCTGCTTGGCAGCGGCAGTCGCGCCGTGTCGCAGCAGTCCAGCGCGGCCCTGGGCGCCATGTCAAGGCGGCAGCAGGAGATACGGACAAGTAGCGGCGCGGCGGCCCGGGAGGCTGCAGCCGCGGCGGGGAGTGCAATGGGGATCATGGGGACGTTGGGCGGCGGCAGCAGCAGTAGTATGAGCAGTAGCCGCAGGAGCGAGCGGGATGACGAGGGTGAGAGTGCGAGTAGCAATGGATATACACTATGAGCCACTGCGTGTGTGTTATATATAGGTGAGACACAGCGTGTGTTTGTGGAGCATGGCTCTTTCTTGTGGAGTTCCGTACGGAATCGGAAGATTCCATTGGGGCTGTAAGAGGCAAAAACAGGCATCACGTGCTCACATTTATGCGGTGTGTGTGTGTGTGTGTGCACACGTGTCCCGATGTGTCGCGACCTGTTCACGCACACGCACAGATGGAATGTTTCGATTATGCCCCTTCCCCCATCCTCCTCGGCTTCCCAACTTTCGGTCGGCCGAACAGACTGGCCACTGTCTGTTGATCCATGGGTATTCGTGTATATGCATGCACACATGCTGTGATGGACGATTATTGGTTAGCTGCTCGCGCGGTCTACGGACATGAATGCTGGCTGGTGGCTGTAATAGGTAGAGGCTACATTAGCTTGTCGGCTTGGGTGACGTGGCACGAGTAGGTGGAGCTTGCACTTTGTGCATACGTTCTCGGAGTACTGCAGGGAAAGATGGTCACTGATGGCTCGCACTGAAGGGCGTAGTGTAGGCGATTTGGTCGGTCAGCAGATAAGATTGACAGATAGATATGCTATATTTCAGAAGCAGGTTAAGCCATTCTGTGTTATGGTGATGGTGTGGAAACTCAGCGCGCTCTGGTAATGTCACGTTGCGCTATTATAGCGAGTGGAGGCAAATATGATGTCAGTTGCGATAAGCGGACATCGCTGAAACTCGTGAATGGCGGCGGTAATGAGGCCCAAGTAAGGAGCCGTAATACGGTAATATGAATATAGCGCCGTGACGGCAGCGACGGTGATTTTAGACGCAGGAGAAAACGAAGTGGACACGTAGGCAGTAGCAATACATGCTGGCGTGCAGATGCCGGTGTGCTGCGCTATAATGTGATGTGCCTGCCTGATTAGGCCACGTCAACAAATCACAGATTGACGCTTTCACCAAGCCTATCTCCCGTCGCGAAGTGTCAAAACCATACTACTCCAATGTGCAGCTGGGCAGTAGCCAACCAGGCAACCGACATTTGCCATCCCTAAGCACCACATCACAGGCTTTCACCGGCCGCTAATAGCTCACATGGGCCTTACCAGCCCCCACGGCAAACGCACATGTCCGTTCAGGGACGCACAACAATACCCAGGGAGCCCCCAAGCAGGACAGCTCATCCCTGCTACTAACTAACGATAATGTAGGGTCCTTCCACAAAGCCAAGCAAACCCGCCATGCAAACTGCAACCGCCGATCAAATTGTCAGGAGGTCAATAACGGCCACAAGCAGAGTCTCAAACTCACACGTCGTTACCCGGGCAGGTAGCGAAGCGTGTCCCCCAATAGCTCCCCCTCCCAGTTCGCAACGCCGCCATTCTTCAGATGGTAAATAATCTTTCATACTATTGCCAAGCAGCAGCTCAGCAGGAACGCGTGCCGATGATGCTACTTTCGTATTGCCAAGCACCCGGTGCCCAGGAAAAATTCTTGAGGACAACATCAGAAGCAAAAGATAACGTGAAGGACCGTGACAACCAACAACTGCAAAACAATCCACATTAGTTACCAAGGTGTTAGAAGACCATGACAGCCCATACCTAAGGGTCCATCGCAACTCATCCTTACAGCGAAAGAGTCACAAAATTTAAGCAGCGAAGAGCAGCCGCAAGAGCAATCCAAGAAATCAACGCTATGCAATACAGCACCCGCACAACACAACCGTTCTGAAAATCCACAGCAACCCCAGGGCCCCCATACCAACCAACACAATCGCGCAATGCTCTTGCTTTCGTTTACTACATCTGCGCAAAACAGACACACGAAACGAAATCAAACCACGGAAAACGCAATCACATAATTTCAAAATCAGAGATCCGAGAGCAGCAGGCAAGGCCACCGTGCACGCAACACACCTCGCCTTCACCCAACCCAACTGAGAGCTCCGTACCAATTAACAAACATCGACGACGCAATGCTTAAACATAAATGAATCGGATATGGTTTTCATTTTACCCGTTCCTCCCGCGCAATGTAATCGCAACCCACGTCGCCTTCTTCACACAACATACTGCGGTTGGCATTCACTTGGATCAGTCCGCGGATCACACAGACCAACTAGTTAACGTATAAACGCAGAAACCCACATGCGGTGGCCAGCTTACCGGTTACCAGGGGGGGATGCAGCACTTCAGCACCCGCCGCATCGCTCGAGCGGAGAGCGCCGCTGCTGCTGGCTATCCCGCCGAAGCCGAAGCCGAAGCCGATGCCGACGGGGACAGTGGCGGTGTCGCTCAGGAGCCAACAGGCGTCTGCTCCGACGGCGATGGATGACGATGATGACGTTGCCTGCGTTACTCACGTTTATGGTGACCACCTCGCAACACCGTTGCTGTTGCTGTTGCTGCTCCTGCTGCTTACCGCCGCGAAGGACCGTCACTGCTATTGCTACTGCTGCCGTTACTGCTGCCGTCTGCTGTTGTGCTGGTGCCGGTCGTAGCAGCAAAAGCCGTGCTGTGGTCGTCGCCATGGCCCAGACTAATCTCCCTAGTATCAGTCATGCCGCTGGTGACGTCAGTTGAGTGATGGCCGCTGGTGGTGGGGACGGTGGTTGCGGCGGTTGATGGTTGCAATGGTGAGGGTGAGGGTGGGGGTGGGGGTGGGCCCAACCGGTAGGCGCTACTCCGTAACACGAACACACCAAATACACCTCCCAGGATGCGGGTCACACCCATGATCTGCACGATGAAAGCCACGAAAAGGAAAGGAAAAGATCTTCAAGTTTTGGGGCTAGGGGGGAATGCGGCTTGTGGCCTACCATGCAGGGGGATGCAAAAATGCCAATTATCATGCTACAGATGCATGCATGTACATGCAAGGTGGGGGGTGTAAACGGAAAGAAAACGAAAGGCGGAAATAATGAAAGTTCAGTGAAATTGAGGGTTATATTCCATACACATATAGCCTTATATATGCATATCGTGTGTGTCTATATATAGCCTCCACGGCTTGTTGCAATGCGGGCACCTTTCAAGGCGCCGGGCGGAAACCGCCAGGCGGGCCATGGCGGGAAACGGGCCCGACGAGGGCCTTGCACCGGTCGGTGCGGTCACAGCAGCAATAAGCTCCCAACAGCATTGATTGATAGGCACAGAGAGAGAGAGAGAGAGAGAGAGAGAGAGAGAGAGAGAGAGAGAGAGAGAGAAACCAAGCTAGGTAATCACAATTTCAAATATCGGCAAGCCGTGCAGCTACCGTACATAATGTAACAACTCAAGAAGCCATACTCGCTTCACTCCTGCCGCACCTAAGCTGATCAAATTTTGATCCATAGGGTGTACGGCACGTGGGGACAAACGGAACGAGGTGGGCATGGCAATGGGACGGTAATGGGAAGAAAGAAAACCATGTGCGGGGCAGAAGAACTCCCAACCAACATAATGTTGTGTGTTCGGAGATCAATACAAAGTTTCCTAATGTGTCTCAACCCAAGCTCTAAAGATCCAAGAGGCAACACTGCAGCAACACGGGCCTCACACCGTACACATGCTAAAACACACACCTTTATGGGGACCCAGATCGACAGCGTATCCACCACGCCCGTCCCGGCGATACCCATCAACATGACGTACTGTACGATGGATCCCGCAATCTGTACGGCAGACATGTAATTAGATTGCTTGGCTGCTAGAAGCGATCCATCCATGATGGAGCCCGCGGCATCAATGGGGAAGAACGCACACACCAGGGGAAGGGCCACCAGGACCTGTGGGGGTTTGTGGGGGGGGTTGTGTGTACGGTGTGTAGGGTGTATGTATGTTTGTATATATGTATGTATATATGTATATATATGTATATATATGTATGTATGTATGGTGTGTGTTGGGGTGTGTGTGTGGGGGGGTATGTATGTTTTGGGGGGGAAGGGTGAAGAAATAAGTGGTCCTGGTCATTCTCCCCCCCTCTCCCCCC
>NW_003307565.1:453383-465204 GCF_000143455.1 Volvox carteri f. nagariensis
CCCTCGTGAGAAGGTACGAGGGGCTGGTGCATCAGCCACACCGCCCCGCCGGCCGCGGCACCCACACACACACCCAGGAGCAGGAGGCGGTCCAGGAGGGCGCGGGCGGTGGACCGGTCCTGAGGGGGGGGGGGTAGGGAGGGAGGGGTACGGGGGAGGGGCGGGGAGGGGCGGGAAGGGAAGGTGGTGCAGTTGGGAGCAGTAGCAACTGTAACGGTACAGCAGTAACGGTCATACGGCAGAATCAACAGAAATTCAGCAGCAGTAGCATCACGCCGACGAGCACCACGCAACCCGAGGCACCTCCTGCTTTCCTAAGCGGGCAACTCTCTTCTTTCCTTTCACCCCTTCCCCGACCCCTGTGCCTATTTCTCCTAGAACTCTATCCCGACTCCACATCCCCCGAAGTGGATGAAAATGGGAGGGAGGGGGCTCCCTGGGGCTCGGGGGCGTCAAAGGACGAGACACAAGGCAGCAGCAGTGGCAGTAGCAGTAGTAAGCTGTAGCAGCGCCATTTGCAACCCCTTTGCAATTGCCGGGGAAGTAGATCCGGAGCGCCAGGTCCGCAGTAGCAACGTCGCAAGCAACGTCGGCTCCGACCTCTCCCCCCCCATACACACACACACACACACGCCCTTCACCTCCCGTGACAGAAATTCAGGAAGAGAACCGATCCGTGGCTCACATTCGCCTCCTAGCCCCTCCCCTGTGATTTAGGGGCCCCCCACCCCCCCAAACACCCCCACCCCACCCCCCACGCACCCACCTGCTGCCCCAGCGCTACAGAACACAACGACTGTGTGGCCACATTGAGACACTCGAAAAAGGGCATTGTCAACATCCACATCTGGCGAATGACCTCGAAGGAAGCCTGGAAGGCCGAGCCCATTCGAGCGCATAACGTGGAGGCGAACAGGATCATACCTGTGCAAGAGGGTGGGGGAGGGTAGGCAGGCGAGACACACACACACACACACACCGTCACAATACCTAAACCGATGTTGTGATGGCGAAAGGTGATGAGGTGATGGACCAATTGGATGACCAATGAGGTGTCGGAAACGTTCCAGCCGTACGTTCCAGCCGTACGGCGACCCCCGGCGTTGTGTATGTGTGCGCGTGTATCCCTTCCCCCCCTCCGCCCCCCCCTAAATAGACCGTCTGTTCAGGAGTCCCATTGCGTTCACTGCTTACAAAACACATTAACCAACCGTCAAAACCGACAAAACCGCTAACAGTCTGCCGTACTCACCAAAGGACACCATGTTCCTTGCCCCCAGTACGAATCCCCGTTGCAGAATCGGCAGTATTGCGGATAGCGGCGGCGGTGATGCCAGGTGGCGGAGGCGCAGCTTCCCTCCCCGGATCAATATCCCCATCATGACGCAGCAGGAGGAGACGGAGGCGAGGGCGGCGGCGGCGGCGGCGCCTTCTACACCCAACTGCAGGACTACAGCACGTATGTATGTATGTATGTGTGCGGGAAAGACGGAAGGGAGGGAATCACAAGCAAAAAGGAAACAATTAAATGCGGTGGTTGTGTGGGGTCGGGGGTTGGGGGGTTGGGGGTGGGGTCATATGCACGGTGATGTGAAGGGCAAATTGCCGATGTCCCAAGCGGCGGGCCTGTGACCCCATTACATAGAACGCACGACATAATACATTTCCAGCACCACACCAGTCCTTGAAATGCGGTAAGCCCTAGTTTCAAAAGCTTTGGGGGAATTGATACAAGTATTTCCTAAAATGGGTTCGAAGCTAAGCACAATATAGGGTAGGGAGCACAAACTTATGTTAAGGTTAACCAGTACGAAGCCCTTATCAAAACCCCAAAACTCACCTCAAGCCATTCAAACGAAAAAAACGCATGAAAGCTAACCCAGCCGTACGCCCCTCAATCCTCCATGGTGGGATTCCAACCATGGCGCTGCCTAAACTCCCGACTTTGCCCATCTCCCAAGTGCCGTACATGTACACAGTGACATGAAAATGTGAAACGTGATTGTCACGAGTTGTTGCACCCACCATTGAGCAGCAGCACGTGCAGGCCGAAGCTGACCGCCACAGAGGTGCCCGTACCAAAGAGGGGTGTCCGCGTGTCTTTGAAACCCCGGAATACGGCAGTGGCCACGAAACCCAGCAGCACCGCGGGGATGGCCAGGGAACGGACCTGGTCGTGTGCGTGCGTGTGTGTGTGTGTGTGTGTGTATTTGTGTTTGTATTGGGGGGGGAAGAGTAGGGGGGGAGGACGGGAGAACGGGAGGGGGAAAGGTAAGTGGGCGGTGCATGACAAGAAGGCCGAGAATTCGCCGCAATGTAACTAGCAACTAACAACTAACAACAAACAACAAGCAACGGGATTCGGGGTGAGGTGGCAAGGTTAGATAGGGGGATGGTGCAGAGCTTGGACCACACTCACTCAACACCCCAAAAGCACGCGGCCCTCGCCCCCCGCTATCCCCCACTTTACAGAAGGCTGCCTCCGCTTCTGCTGTTGCCCCTGCCAGGTAATGTCCGAGGGTGGGGGTGGGGGTCGGGCGTGGGGGTGGGGGTGTGGGGGGTGGGGTGGGGTGGGGTTGAGCGGGACCATCCGGACCGCCGGTACCACCTCCACCCCCACCCCCACCCCCAACCCCACCACGATACCAATCATGCAGTAGAGACCTCCCGGGGACTAGGACCTCCCCCTCCTCCCCCCCCCTCCTCCCTCCTCCCCCCCCTCCCCCTCCCCCCCCTCATCATCATCACACCACCTGTGGTTGTGTTGCTACATGCCCTCTGATACATACTACAACTGGATGACTAAGATAAGATCCATAAAGTAAATACAGAAAAAAAGGACACGTACAAGCCGTGAAACCTCCATGTCGTACACCCACGCCGTATACCCATGCCATGTAAAATGCTACTGTCCGGTGCCCTCAGGTGCCCTCAGGTGGCCTCAGGTGGCCTCAGGTGGCCTCAGCGGGAATGACCGACCCGCAACGAGCTGTTGGGGTGATGGCGCAGGTAAGCTTAGGTAGTTGTAGGTAGTTATAGGTAGTTGTAGGTAGGACACAACAAAAGCATATTAATATCGCATATCAATATATACCCGATAGACAGGACAGGTCGTACACTCACCATGATGTACTGCGTCGCCTGAGCCGCCACGGCCGGCTCGGGGGGGTTTAAAGCTGCGAGGCACACATACATACACACATACATACACACATACAGACAAAAAACACAACACAGAATGATTCAACACGTGATGGGGAGGGTCGGGGAGGGTACGACGAAGCACAGACGATTGAAGGGGAGAGGAACCACCGTAGATAGATAGATAGATAGATAGATAGATAGATAGACAGCTGCATACTGGATACACTGGATACGAGATAAGACCAATAAAGCAAGGAAGTAAAGATGTAGGGTAGGGTAGTACCGACCCGTAGAGCCCTGGGAGTGTGGTCGGGTCATCACGACAGCGTGCGCAGGTGGATTAGGAAACGAGGACGAGGCTGCCGAAACTGAGGAAATGACTGCCTAGCCGCCGAGGTGAAGAGAAAAGAGGTATAGAAGAACAGAAGAGCAAAGCGAGGCCGTGGAGGTGTCGGGGAGGATCGGGAAGGGTCGGGGGAGAGTGCGACCCGACTGTGCGACCCGGACATACCCTCTCTCCCCGGAGGGGGGGCTCCCCGGGGGTTGGCCGGGTCGTGAGAGGGGGGATTCTCATCTTGGGCTCCAAGAAACCACGTACCCTTTCCCCGGCCCCCCCTGCCGTGTCAAGAGTCCGCTCCCACCCACCCGCGACAATGTTAGACGCCCCCAGGCCCACAGCCGCCGCAGTCGCCACGCCGCACAGCAGCGCCACCCACATGCTCTGAGCTGCCACCCGTGATACCTGCGGCAGTAGCAGGTAGTGGGAGGTGTAGCAGCAGCAGCAGCCGGAGCAGTAATGTATGTGTATGTATGTATGTATGTATGTATGTATGTATGTATGTATGTATGTATGTATGTATGTATGTATGTATGTATGTATGTATGTATGTATGTATGTATGTATGTATGTATGTATGTATGTATGTATGTATGTATGGGACAGGGGGGCATACCTTCACCCGTGGCCGCTACCCGGCGAAACCCTGTCAACTTCACAATGGATCGCTCAGGTTCCGCACTCACCACCGGCATCCAACGGAATCTGCCGGATCGAAGGCGGCCCAACTCCGTTCCTGGTCAGCTCATAGGTCAACTTTATCGCAGGTCAACACCGTCCATCGACTATGGGTACATTCACCTTCCACCATCGGAAGAAATTTTCGACCCTGACAGGTCTCGATCCCGGGATCTCCCGGGGGCAGTGGTCCGTGCTCTACCAGTACATGTATGCATGTACTTCCCCGCCCCCCATCCTCCCAGGCCCCTTCTCCACCTCCCAGCCCCACCTCTTCATCGTCCTTCTTAACCACCGCCGCAGCAATCTCCGGGACGGTAAGAAACAGCAGAAATGAGAACAGGAAGGTGCAGGAATTGAGCGCCACTGTGCCCAGCGATACGGCACTCAGTTGATGTGTCCCCAGGTGACCCACAAGACCTGAACACATAGAATGGCAGGGGAAGAGAGGGAGAAGAGGAAAGCGGAGATGATGTGGGAGGCGGGAGGATGGATGTGGAAGCGACAGAGATGCACACACGCACCTGCGTTGAAGGCGTTCACTACAGGTTCCAGGGCAAGGCCTACAAGAGCTGGAAAAGCGACTGCGGCGATCTCCTTGTCATGCGGTGAGGACAGCGCCTGCCTGGCCTGCTGCAGGCGATGCCTAATGGATGTGCCCAGCGAAGGCTCTTGCCCAAAAGCGTCCGAGGCCGCCAGAGCTGCTGGCGGTTTTGTAAGTGAACATGTTTTTTGATGATGAGGGCATAGCAGCTGGTGGGGACACAGTCGTTGGCAGGGTGCACGCCGCGAGGTTATACGCCTTCCGAGACATGGGAGCCGCGAGCCGCACGGTTCTTGCCGTGCTGCAAAGCGCGGCGAGAAGCCCTGGTGGCAAGTCCACGCCGCCATAACCAACTGCCCTCGATTGACCTTTAACGGCCAGCGACAGCTATTTGACCCGAACTCGGAGATAGTGACTCAGCCGGTAGGTTCTCTGCGACAAAATTCAACACGACGTCGCGTGCACATACAGATAAAAGTCCTATAGAAGAAATCCCTGTAAATTTCGGGAATCTCAGTTCGTGTGTATGCTGTGGAAGCAAAAGTTTTATTGGCTTCAGGAAGACTTCTAAGAATCAAGCGTCGGTAATATTATAACTATATGGCGCTACTTGTAAGCTAACCACATATTTTTATAAGTAAGCGGCTCAGATGCAATTGCGGGCTTTTCGTGTGGTGGAGAGGGTGCCAAGGCCAGCCCATGGATCTTAGTTCTATCTTCTGGAAGTAGAGTTAGATAACTAAATAGATTAAAAATTTAATTTAAATGGTCTGGGCAAACGGCTTGCCCCCAGGTAAAACGGCGCTTGAACTTGAACCGCGGGTCTGCTGTTATGGACACCTTCACCATCGTCCAGGTGGACTGTATCCATCCTCCCGGACACAGTCATCATTAGAGACACATTGATGCTATGTTTCGTTTTGTTACTGATGCATACGCGCATACGCGCGACGCTGGCCGTGCCGTCCATCATGGTTGCGTATCGGAACGGAGGAGGTACACCTAGACGTCATGCGTCGAGAAATTTCCGCTGGTTCGGGGGTTACGTGTGGATTTCTCCTTAAGGGTAACAACACCATTTGGTTCCCGCATGCTGTGTCGTTCATGTGTCGTTCAAGCCTCGTACAGCAATACTGCGGTGAGTTACACACCGGGTTCGTACAAATAAAGCTGCAGTAAGTTGTTAATGAAGTTGACCATGCAATCCGCGCGTATTGCTTTCCAGGGTAAGGTGGTTTTCCCATCCGTCCTGTGCGTATCCTGTTACGGTGCACCGATAGAACACTTTGTTATATCAGGACTTCAGAAAGGTACGATCGGGTCTGTCACATCAATACCGGACGAATCGCCGAGAGGACGCGCGGAAAGATCGCTTCTTCTCACCATCCTTGGCGAGTGGTGACAAAAAAGTGACAGTAGTTCTGCACTTCATCCAAACCGAAACATTGAAACGATTACACCAGATGATTTGCAGAAGAGAGCCGTATCGAGGGATTAACACAAAGGGACGAACGACATGGCATCCCTGGACTGCCGGACTGCCCGGACGGTGCATGCATGTGTGTTTCATCAAGCAATCACCCGCTCTCTTCTCCCCACTCACCCTAACGGTTGGCAATGAGAGCCACACACTGCAAAGCAATGTGCAAGCCTGTCCCGGACACAGCACTCCAACACGCGCGCACAGGAAAACATTCACACGCATGAAAAAGCTAGGAGGGTAACCTGGTCTTGGGACGTTTCTCTCCGTCCCTCCTCCTTCTCTTTACTTACCAGCTCTTCGTCCCTCTCCTCCCTCACCCTACCCAACATCCACATAGCTGCCCGTTTTCCCATCATGCACAACACGCAACGGTTCATCGAAGCCCGTGTCGGCAGCGATGTCAGAGTCTAGGGGGACGCAGCTAACCTCACCACCACCCACACCCTTACCACCATCATTGGAGGCACCATTATCGTATCACGACATCACACACACACACACCGCCTTCTGTGCACACGGCCCTGCATACTCCAGTGGACATTGTTCGTCTGTATGACCGTCGTGCCTGTATGTAGAGCTGCTGTTGCTACTCGTGCTGCTGGCTCTATACTGACCCTCAATTCCAGGTGGGGCAGCTGCCACGGATATCACGATGCGGAGACCCGGGTTGCGGAGATAACAGTTTCACTTTAGTACTGCTAAGGACCGATCTGGGCACAAAATACACACACCCACACAGATAAGAAACACAGACATACAGACAAACATGTGGGTTGACTCCCGGGGGGGTTGAGGAAATACCTCGCCACTTCTCCTCCAGCTTCACTGTCTGCGTCCTCCACCTCTTCGTCCTGCTGCCGCTGCTGCTGCCGCTGCCATTCCAAATTGTGCGACGGTCACTGCAGCTACAAGAGCTGCTGATGGTGCTTCTGCTGGACCACCCGCATAACTGGCAGCAAAACTGGCAGATTCTCCCCTCTCTTGGCAAAACTGAGACACCTCGGTGCAGCTATATTCTTCACACGCCTCCATGCGTGAAACAAAACAAAGTCTCCGTCAGGCCTTGTGTTTATCTTCTTCATCATCTTCAACCCTTTACACACGTCCGCTCAACCCTCCCGCGATTTTCTACATTCGCAACTCGCAGTGCACTTTACTTTACTGAAGCTGCTACTGCTTGCTGCTTCCGTGCTTCGTCGGTTAGCTTTAGCTTAGCTTTACTTGAGCGACTTTGACGCGATCTCAAACACGTTCTCGCTCAGCCCAGGATGCGCCACAATGCGCTCCAGCTGAGCACGCATCATGGCTTGTCGCTCCGTGTCATACTGCCGCCAAGTGCTGAAGGCCGAAACCATGCGGGCTGCCACCTGCGGGACGGTTTTAGGGTTTTGGCGGTTTCGTGGGCGTTTAAGAGTGTTTTAATTTAACTGCTTTAGGACGTCTAACTGTAATTTAAGGATTATGTATACCAACATTATTGAGGCTTCGGTTAGGAACCAGATGTACGGATTTCGGGTTAGTTGTGGAATAACGACAGGTGGCTGTTAAGGATTGACTGCCCACCGGACTTTACCCCCCCCTCTCTCTCACACACACACACACACTTACACACACACACTTACACACACACACACTCTGTAGCCCTGCAGAGCGGAGCACCTCTACTGGCGGGCTAACACAAACCGTCGTACACAAGTACGGAACCAAGTCCCCCCAACGTCCGTGGCATGTGTCGTACCTGGTGGTTAATGCCGTCCACCCGAAGTACGGCATCCCCCATGAAGGCGTAGCCCGACCCGTCCGCCGCGTGGAAATTGACGGGCGACCGGCCGAAGCCCAGGAACAGCGAATAGCAGTTGTTGGGGTTCGTGATGTTGAAGGCTGGGTGCTCCACCAAGGTCTTGACCAGGCCCACATTGCCAGGGGCGTTGCTGGTAGCCTGGGTGGGTTGGGATGGGTTGGGTTGGGTTGGGTTGGGTTGGGCTGGGTTGGGTTGGGTTGGGGTGTTTAGTGAACTGAAATTACATCATAAACAATACACAATTGTCAAAGGGTGCGTTGGGTGGGGTGGGCTGTGGTGCGGTGGGCGGAGAGCGAGGAGGATTGATTGTTGGGGTGGAGGGAGGGATGGGTTGGTTGGTTGGGGTCAACGGAAAGGCAGGAACAGGAGGTGCAGCAGGAGGAGGATGACGAGTAGGGGAGGGGAGAGGGGAGGGGGAGTGAAAGGGAGGTTGTGAATCTGAGTGGGGGTTGGTTCGGTGGGGGGAGGGAGTGGGTTCTGAGTTGTCAAAAAGAGTTTATAAAAACACTCCGGAGCGTGCCCTGCCTCCCTCCCTGCCTCCCTGCCTCCCCCACTCCCTCCTACCTGCAGACCGAGCCACTTGAGCAACACCAGCGGTTCGTTCCTGAACTTGTCGTAGAAGGCCGCCAGGGCGATGTCCCTCTCAGGTCCCGCGAGCTCCACCAGACAGCTCAGAGCGGCGATCTCGTCCGTCATGTTGGTGGCGGCCCTGACGACGAGTACGAGTACGAGCACGAGTACGAGTACGAGCACGCGTACGAGCACGAGCACGAGTACAGGGTTCATGAGGTGGGCTTCAGTGGAGTGGCGGAGCGGAGAGCGTGACCCTGAACCCCCCAAAAACCCAAACCCTTCAAAATGGCGAGACAGACTCCCCTTCCCGGCCAAACACACCGCCATGTCAATGTCACCGACTCGACACCTCAGCTCCTCAGCCCGCTGCTGCTGAGATAGGTAAAACACACCCACACACGTCTGTATGTCTCTCTGCCTGGCTGCGTGCCTCTCTGTCTACATGCCTATCCCTCCCTCCCTCCCTCCCTCCCTCCCTTCCTCCCTCAGCTCACTTGAACCGATTCAGCAGCATGGCGGTGATCTCCGGTTCTTCCAGGGAGGACAGCATCGCCAAGCTCCTATTCTTGATGGCGCGACGAGCGCAGGCGGCGGCGGTGAACTGATAGGGCTGGTCCGCGGGGTCGTCGTTGGCCTTCACGAGCGCCTCCAGCTCCGGTCGCAGCTGCAGAGCCAACTGCTTCACGACATACATACGCACGTGGTGCAGCAGAGGCGGGTCGCCGCCGGGGATGCAGTCCAACAGCTCGTTGCCTGATCAGGAAACGAGAGCACGGCAAGAGAGAAAAAAAGGTGTTGGGGTCGTACAGAGCCGGGGTGAGGTGCAGGACGAGTAACAAATAGGTCAAAGCTAGGGGGCCCCCCTCACCAGGGGGGACGAGGAGGTGCAGGAGGGGGGTAACGAGGGTTGGTGTTCAGCTTCTGGAACTGTGCCTGATTAGCAGTGTAAGGACACTTACGAAATTACAGTGTTCTGTAAAACTTATCGATGTGCGCAAATAAGCAAGGAAAAAGGCGTTTTTTGGGGGGTTTGTACTTTTTATGTGTGCGTGTGTGTATGTGTGTGAGGGAGGGGGATATCTTGCCGGGGGGAAAGTGCAAGTCACTTTAGCAAGCACATCATTGCGAGAGTAAACAACAGCGCGGCACCAAACGTGTGTGCGCCAACCCACCATAAAAAAGCCCAGCCACACCATTGCGCCATGCTGCGTGTCTGTATGTCAAGTGTATCACAGCGACATACATACATGCAGGGAGATCCGCTACCTACCGGTTGGCAGGGACACCGCCATCGCCTTGAAGCTGCCGTCCAGAGCCTGTTCGGGGGAGTTTGGGGGTTGGGGCGGAAGGGGAAGTGCGACGTCACGGCGGACGTCACGACGGCGGCACGAGGCGAGTACGGACGTCGCCGGAAAGGGCACCATGCCATCACCCTCTGCTGCCGTGTCCTAGACACGAACACACCAGCCGCCTCCACGGCCACACCCCTTTTTTCACCTACTGGCCTCAGTCTCCCGTTCCCCCCTCCTCTTCCCCCCCTCCTCTTCCCCCACCTCCCTCCCCCTACGCGCAATCCCGAGAGCCGGTATCCCGGGGGCCCGGGGGGACCGACCTACCGGGTCAGTCAGCACAGCTCGGAAGGCGCCGACGTACGCATCAGACACCCCACCAGCTGCTGTGCAGCGCTCCGCCACGGCCTGCGAGAGCCACACAGAGCAGCGAAACTCCTCAGAAGGCGCTGTAACCGCCGTAACAAATAGGGTGAACCACCTCCTGCACCACCCTTAACGCCGCCGTAACGAATGATAAATGTTGTCATTTAGGATTTCTCGAGAAAGGCTTACCAGGGTGTTGTGGGCGCCGCCGCCAGCAGCCGCCGCCGCGTACAGGTTGAGCAGCAGCTTCCGGGCCAGCCGCTGGCCCGCCTCCCACCTGGAGAGAGAGGGGGAGAGAGGGAGAGGAAGGCGAGTCCAAGATAATTTTACCTGCTTTTTTACACACAAAAAAAAATAAAAAGTGAAACCCAGGTAGTGTTGTACGGCCACAGTGGAGAAACGAAAAGAAATATCTTTCCAAACCCAAAACTTCACAGCCCTTCGGGTATGTATGTATGTATACAAAATCCCCGAAGGGGCCCAATACATACACGACTTCAAAAGTGGCGGCGTCTCCGAGCAAAATACGACATGTTGCGCCATCATGCGCGCGAGAGAAGCATTTTGGCCCACAAGCCCTCGCACCTGTTGAAGGGGTCACTGTCGTGCGCCAGGAGGAAGAGCAGCTGTTCGTCTGTCTGTCCCTCCACCGTCATCTTGACGGGGGCGGAGAAGCCCCGCAGCAGGGAGGGCACGGGCTCCACGTCCACACCCGCGAAGGTGAAGGCGGCCTCCGCCTCCTCGAACCGGAGGACACCTGTACGGCGGTTGGTTAGTTCGGTATGTGGTGGTTGGTTAGCTCGGTGTGTGGTAGTTGGTTAGCTCGGTGTGTAATACCGGTGTGTAAATGTAGCAGAATTGCACTCTTGCTTCATCTGCTCTAGATTCTCTGTTTTACTTCACAACCTTAACCTTATCTACAACTCAATCTCAGTATTATTTATATTATTGACTTATTGAGCTCATGAAGGATTTCGATCGGATTACACACCAAGTCAATGCACCAGGAACCAGTGACCGGTGCAAGATTCCATATAAGCAATGATGACATTAACAGCACCATAACGGTCCCGCCAACCCCGAGGAGATGTACATACATAGTGCACATGGCGCTCATTTGACTGCCCCTTCAGACCACCCTCCCCACTGGGACGACCACCACTACACCGCTCACAGCGTCAGTTGTCACGCACATACAACTTGCTACGTCAACGGCGATGGTGGGTCCAACTCACCCGTAGTCCCAAGCTCAGTCACAGCGCCGTCAGGGCCACAGAGACGGAGAGGCAGGTCGGAACCTTGAGGGGGGAGGGGGAAGGGGGAAAAGGGGGAGGGTTGGGGGGAGAAAGGGGGAGGGGGGGAAGGGGGAGGAGGGTTGGGTTGGGGGGTGGAGGGGGTGGGGTTGGGGGGTGGAGGGGGAGGAGGGAAGGGGGGAGGGAAGGGGGAGGGTGGGAAGACGAACCACGAAAGGCAGGCGAAGGGGGCCCGTGAACCACAAGGGGGCCCCCCGGATTATACGACGAGGCACAAATCGTTGAAGGATACAACCCCCGGCTGACGTGTGATGTCGCAAGTACAAATGTGTGTGCGTCTGTATGTGTGGACG
>NW_003307565.1:465254-466563 GCF_000143455.1 Volvox carteri f. nagariensis
TAGAGGGTGACGGAAGGGGGGAGAGAGGAGGAGAGGGGGAGGGAAGGGGTCATGAAACCACGAAAAGCGTATTCCGCTGCCTTTCGGCACAAAAGCGGGACACACCTTTTCCGCGGCATAGCCTACACTTTCCAAGATTGCTGTACGGCAGGGAAAAACACAGCGTCATAGCAGCATCACAAAGCTTTGCAATCAGTTTATTCGACCCACCGTCCGGCCCCAGCAGCCCCAACTTGATGGGAATGAGCACCGGCAGCTTGGCGTCCTGCCCGGGGCTTGGCGGGGTGTTCTGCTTGCATGTGAGTCTGTATGTCTTGGTCGCGGCGTCGTACGACGTGGACACGTGCAGGTTGGGGGTACTCGCCTGACTGTACCACCTGCACAGCACAGCGCACACACAAGATCCATCCATCCATCTATCCATACATATACCCATACATATATCCATACACACACACATACACATCGACACACGCATTTACACACATACATACATACACATTTTCACACAGACATAAGAGACAAATCCACACACACAGACATACAGACACACATACAGACACACATACATACACATTCACATACACGCACGTACCTGCCCAACGTGTCCAGGTTGACCCCATTCGCATCCGCCATGGCCGCCAGGAAGTCATCGCAGGTGACTGCGTGGCCGTCATGGCGCTGGAAGTACAGATCCATACCTTTCAGATGAGCATTTGAAAGGGTGGGGGGGGGGAAAAGAGGCGGAAGAGAAGTGGAGGAAAAAGGGCGACCGGGTGTTCTAGAAATCTGAGGATCGAAAGGGGTTTGAAGGTTTTTTTTTGTGTGTGTGAATGTATGTATGTGTGTGTGGGCCACCCTGCCGCCGCCGCCGCCACCCTCTCCCCATTCTCACCCTTACGGAAACCCTCCTTCCCGAGGAGGGTGTCGTACAGCCGTACGACCTCGGCGCCCTTCTCGTACACCGTCAGCGTGTAGAAGTTGTCCATCTTGATGTACGACTCGGGTCGGATGGGGTGAGCCATGGGGCCGGCGTCCTCCGTGAACTGTGTGTGTGTTGAGGGGGGGGAGGGAGGGGAATCAAATGATGATGATGATGATGATGTTCACGATGATAATAACTACAACCATTATGATTATGGAGCAAGAGGAGCAAAGGGTTGATGTGAGCTGAAATGGGGCTAACAAAACGAAGACAACGGTCCCAGGCGGAAGCGTTCATCAAAGGATTCACCATCTTGAAAAAAAATGAGGAGCAAAACTGGAATAATACCCTCCCCTCGGGCCTCACCTCTGTCAGGTATCGCCG
>NW_003307565.1:466809-470803 GCF_000143455.1 Volvox carteri f. nagariensis
GTCATGTCCGAGGTGAACTCCTGGGAGGGAAGCGAGGAGCGGAAAATAGAATGTACGGAAATTGGTTCGAAGTACGACACACGGCCAGTACGGAAATGAAAAAGGAAAAAGGGTATGTGTATTGCAGGGTGTAGGAACCCGGGCGGGGATTGTGCTATAAACAATTCAAGCGCAGTAATCCTGTATGAATCCTTCTTGAGTACTAAAGAGCTAAAACACAACACGGGACAAGGGGCACGCAGCCCCCCTCGCCCCATATTAGTAAATACTTCACCAACCGAACCCAAATCAACCCCCTTCCCAGCTCCTCCCCGCTCTCCTCCGCCCCCCTCTCAACCCCATCCTCCCCCCCCCCGGACCCTCACCAAGCCCAACCCCAGAACCTCCCACCCACCACCACCACCACCCACACAAACCACACGCACACCACACTCATAAAACACACACAACACGCGTACGACAAATCCCCCCAATAACATTAACAGTCCCACACCTGGTCTCGAAACACCGTGAGCCCTTCCTTAAGGGTGAGTTGGAACCAGTCCCGACACGTCACCCGGTTGCCCGTCCAGTTGTGGAAGTACTCGTGCCCCACCACCCCCTCAATGCGGCTGTAGTCCAAGTCCGTGGCCGTCTCCGGAGAGGCCAACACAAGCCTGACACGTCAGCATGCAGATTGCGATGTGGGTTTGGGTTTTTAGGGTTTAGGAAGGGTTCCGGGGGAGGAGGGTTTTTTTCTAGAGGATTTTTGGGGGGCGAAGGGGAGTTTAGTCTGTACGCATGTATGTATGTGTGCGTACTGGTGGATGGTAAGCGGTAAATGGAGGAAGGATGACAGACATACAAACATGTGGGTCGTCGTCTCCACCTGGGGGAGGCGGCGGCGGTGGCGGCGGTGGCGGCGGCGGCCCACTATTCACTGCGGCCTCAGAAGTCGACGCCCTCATCATCACCTTCACCCACAAAGCCCCCCTTCCATCACCATCACCATCACCACCACCGGTCCTACCTGGAGTTAAATATGTTGAGGGACTTATTCTCCATGGCGCCCATGTTGAAGTCGTCCACCGCCACAATGTTGAACAGGTCCAGGTCGTACTCCAGTCCGAAGGTGTCCTCGTCCCACTTCATGGACTTAACCAGCGAGTCAAGAGCGTGGTCCACCTTTGGGGGGGGAGGGGAGGGGCGGGAAAGGGGAGGGGGGAGAGGGGGGGGAGCGGTGCGATACACACACGCATGTGTATGAGCGGACACAAGGACAGAGAGGCACATCTTTTATACAAAAACGCCATCACATCAACAACAATAACAAAAACAATTGCAGCAATAACAACATCAGCAAATCAGCAACAGCAGCAATAGCAAGTCACACTCTCAAAATGAAGGCCTCTGCCCTCCGTTATCCCCTCCCAGCATCGTTCCCCCTTACCTCCCCCATTCGTAGACGCATATACACACATACATACGCACGCACTCACCCTCCCAAGGTTCCCCTCCTGAACGAATATCCTGAGCGCCACCCGCCGCCCGCTGCAGGTCACGAAGGTCCGCTCCTTCATGGACAGCTTCCCCGCCACCAGGGCGAACAGGTAGCAGGGCTTGGGGAAGGGGTCCTCCCAGAGCGCGTAGTGCCTGACAGGGGTGGTAGGGGGGAGGGGGGAAAGACGAACCACGGGAGGGGGAGGGGGAAAGGGTGGTTTTAGGTGTGGTAAAGGGGTGATGTGGACGGGGAAGGTGGACGGTGGCGTGAAACACAGCGGCTGGCACAGCCCAACTCTCCCATCTGGGGGCATGCACGTACATACATACGGACTACATACATACGTACACGTGCATACACGTGCATACATACACACACGCACCTTCCCCCCTCCAGTTTCCCCGCCTCCTTTAGGTTACCGTTACCCAGTAGTACGGGGTAGTTGGCCTCGTCAGCCTCAATGCGGGTGGTGTACCTGAGCAGGCGGGAAAGGAGGGTGTGTATTGGTGTGTGTTTGGGTTGAGCGGGAAAGTCATTAACAGCAGCAGACAAAGGATCAACGATGGTCCTCCCGGGCGGAAGGGAGGAATCAGATGCACGGAAACAAGGAACAAACCGCTGGCGCAGGAGAGGGGGTGCGACATAAAAAGGAGAGAGATTTTGGAGTTGGGCCGTGTTCGCTTAGTCACATCGTCAGCATGCGCTTTGTCGTACAGTCAACGTCAACGACCGTTGCGTAAAGAAAGCTCTGTCGGTGCATAGACCCCCCACCAGTCCAGTCCAATATCCCGACCACAGCGACAGGTACAATCGTCCTTTCCCCCGTCCTCCTTCCCCCCCATGGTGCGGCATGGTTGCTCTGATCTCCTCCGGGGTTTGGGGGGTTTGGCCCCTCCTGTGTTTTAGGTGTGGCTGTGTTTTAATGCCCCCTCCCTCCCTCCTCCCTCCTCTCCCCCCCTCCCTCCCTCCTCTCCCCCTCTCTCCCTTCCGGCCCCCTGAGAAATCCTACTTCCAGATCCGCTCCGTCACTCACTTGGCCATCACATCGGGTCGATCCAGGAAGAACGTGATGCCCCGGAAGCCCTCTGCCTCGCACTGCGGCGGCGGCGGCGGCGGCGGCGTAGGGGGAGGGGGGGAGAACAACGACGGAGGGAGGGTAAAACCAACCAGTGACGATTAAAGCAGATACCAGAGATAGACGGATGTAGTCCAGGAGAAGACAAATACTGCAAAAACATTTACTGACCAGTGATGAATGAAATTGCGGTCCAGTGGGTGAGGGGGGGGTGAGGGGGAAAGACGAACCACGAACGAGTGAACGGGGTTGGGGGGGAAAGACGAACCACGAACGAACGAACGAACGAGTGAGGGGTTGAGGGGGAGGGGGTTCGAAAAAGGACATGGACATGGACATGGGGCCCTAGGACGCGAAGAAATCATATGTATGTGAGAAACGCGGGAGGCGGGGACCGGAGTGGGGTGGATGGGGACGGTGTAAAGGACAGATATGGGTTTGGGGTGGGGAAGTATGTACACATACAGACAGACGGGAATGGAGATGTGAATTAACGCTGCGCCGCGTACGACCGTACGGTCGTCCGTACATTCACCTGCGTGCAGAAGTTCCCGCTGGACTTGTACAGCCCCTCCAGCAGTGAATTGTCTTGTGGTCGAATCTCCGTAACCACCTCCAACTCGAACTCGCCTTTTCCATTTTTAAATATGGATGTTTAATTTTGGATTTTTTTTGGAAAATGCAAAGCAAATTTAGAACTCTTAGTAGAACGAAAGGAATACTCTTAAAAAGGGAATTGTAGTGAAAAACCCCACGACGGTACGACAAACTTGCAACACACATCCAAAAAAAGATCGCATGGCTGTCATCAGCAATTCCCCCCCCAACTAAACCCACATTTTCCCCCCATACACACACACACACACGCCCACCCCTCCTGGTGCTAATCACCAATCTGTACCCGCCCGCCTAACCCCCACCCGCCTAGCCCCCCACCCGCCTAGCCCCCCACCCGCCTAGCCCCCCACCCGCCTAGCCCCCCACCCCCCTAGCCTCCCACCCCCTAGCCCCCCTAAACCCCACCCCCCAAAACCCCCCACCCCCCTAAATCCCCCCACCCGCCTAACCCCCCAACCCCCTAAACCCCCCACCCCCCTAAACCGTCCAACCACACATTCCGTCCCTCGAACCATCCACACAAATATTCCCCCCACCACCACTCCCCTAACCCAATTTAACATCACCCCACCCCTGCCCCCGCCCCTCACCCACCCACCCGGCCCTCCTCACCCGGCGGCAGGTGGTTCAATGTCAGCTGCTTCTCCGTGAGTGTGTATTGCCCCGTACTGAGCTCCGTACCCGCCACTCGTACGGAAACCAGCTTCACGTCCTTACGGCCGTCCAGTTGCAACGGGGGAGGAGAGGACCCTGGGAGCCCCGGGGGTGGGGGGAGAGGGGGGTTGGGGACGGGGTTAGGAGACCTTTGTGTATTAGCGGTG
>NW_003307565.1:470853-475676 GCF_000143455.1 Volvox carteri f. nagariensis
TCTTCCCCCCCCCCACACACACGCCGTGTCACGCCACCCCCTCCTCCAGTCACTACCACCGCCTAATGCCTTCTCCCCTCTCCCCGCTCCCCCTACCTCATCGAGACACCTCATCCCGCACCACTCACCCTCCTGCAGCTGCCCATAGTTGGGCAGCAGGTGCAGTCTGGAAGTAACTTTGGTGCTTTCCTCCCCCAAAATGAAATCCAAGTGTACGGTAGAAATGGTGTAAGGCGGAGGCGCGTAGTCCTTGCGGAACTTCTGCTGGGGCCCTGTGGGGTGAGGCGCCAGCTTGTGCTCCTCATGCTGGATCTGTGTGTGTGTGAGTGCGTATGTATATGTATATGTGTGCGTGTGCGTTTTGGGGTGAAATGGGGGAGGTTGGGGAACGAAGGGGGCGAGGATGGAAAGATAAGATGTGAGAGAATGGAAGGGAAGAAGAAGAAGAAGCTGAATGATAATTGGAACATGGAGTGGTCCGGAATATGGCATGTGGAGGGGAGGAGAGAAGAGAGGAGAAAGGAGGCAGGAGGACCAAAGGTTGCAATCAGCCTGATATTCGTTTTCAGCCATTGGCAGACGCCAGGTACGATCACAAAAGAGTCCGCAAGAAGCATGGATCGGTGCCTTTGCAGCAAGGATACGGGCATTGAGGTGTCAGTATTAAGATGCAAGACTTCTAGAGTATGCCACGTGTTCCGGGGCATCTAACCGACTTATCCGGCATTCTCTAAAATTTTGCAAGATCTCCCAGAGTTAAACCCAGGTCAGGATGCCATGAAGAGAGCAGCAAGCGCTGAGTTAGGCATGAGGACCTTCCTTTGTTGAGCGGCCAGCTTAAAGAGCAGATCAAGCAAGCCGGCGCGCAGTTAGGGGCTATGGCGTGTGAAAAGCAGCAGCCCAGTTAATAACATAATATCTCACCTCTGGAATCTCCTCAATGTCGGTAGCAGCGGTTGCCATTTGGGCGCTACGTGGGGTAAAGTGTTTGGAGAGACGCTGTCTAGGCTGATGAAACTTTGCAAACGGCTCGATTGGGGCAGCAGGCAAGAGGAAAGAGCTTTGCCCGGATACCACGCCTGCTGGAAGGAGGCAAAGCCTGTGAGCTTTGTATTGGAGTTCACAGGGATGGAGTGCAGGCAGGCATACACGATGTAGTAATATCACAGACGTAAGAAAATTTTATATCCGTTATGAAACCTTGCATCAAAAAAGGGAGAACAATTCAACTGGGAGAATACAATTAGCACGTCAGCTAGGGCCACAGGCCACAGGTGTACGCGCGACGTACCACGAGTAAGTACTGTGGGGAGGACTGAAATGTGCCTAGCGTGAATGAGCTTAGAGAGGTGCGATGGCCGAATAACCAACATTTGTCAACTCGTGGCTTGTGGCGACTACAGGAGGAAAGGCCCGAACAAACCCGTCAGATTTTACCTATGGTCACTGTAAAAAACCAAATACTTTTACAAAACAACTGGGCAGGATTCAGTCCGTGAACACACAGGGCACCCGGACTGGCGTACGATTTGGTGTGTCGAAATGCTATACCCAACGTTAGAGCTGGCAAGTGATAAGCACAAATTCACTACATGATTACATCATTGTGCATCATGTACTACGCAAGTCCGATGTTACAGATTCGATCGACATTTTCCTGTGTCTTCACCCGGCCGTCTTGCGTGTCAGACAATCGGGCGATTTATGCATGCGGCATCCTGACATACATACACAAATGGCAAGCAGTGGATAATTACACATGGCCTTGTTATGCTGTGTGGCTGCTGCCGGGCATGCTGTGTGGCCACGCTGCGACTGCTCTGGCAGCTTTTATCCTCACCAAGAGTCTTCGACGTTACATCAAGACTTCTGTCTACATCCACATCTCCATCCCGCTTCAGCTTTGCCAGCGCTTGACAAACCCGTCCTGTGGCCATTCTGGGCTTCTAATTTCTAACCGACCCGCGCACCAACTAAGCTCCATGCTATGAGGAAGGTATCGCTCTTCCTGTTAACGCCGCCTCTATCAAAACGGTGGTGCTTCCGTAGCCTGAGCAAAGAGCAAATTCACCTGAGCCTGTACCTAAACAATATTTGGCAATCAAAACCAAGTCATTTCCGCAAGGTGTATAATCTTCTTATCGCATCCCGTTCTTCTCACATTAATATCCAGGTTCCACTCCTGATATCTCGGGTATGCGTTCAGTCCTGCACGCCAAGCAAATAGCCTCATAGCCGTAACCCCAAGCTCCAGCCGCCGCCGATTTATTTTGCGTGAACACGTGGCCCGATTATGCGGGTTATCTTTACGAATTTTTCGCGAAACATTCCGCCGTCATAGTTGAGATTTGCGTGCGCGGGCCCTCCTGGGTGTGCCCTGTACCCCCATTGCCAAAATAGGTTCCATCGACCCCACCGTAATAATATTTTCCCCATCCTCATGAATTGTCACCACGTTGTACGACAAAAAGGCCTTTTCGTAACAGCAGACGATGCTGATACAGTACAGCACAATACTGTACGGCATACGTCGTGTCTATAAATGGTCTACGTTGTATCTCACCTCTTAACTCGATCCCAATCTCTCTCTCTCTCACAGCCACACAGTCACACACACACAGCCACACAGTCACACACACAGCCACCACTTTCAACATGCCAAGCAACATTCCTCAATGCCAGCCCCACCCCACCCCTATGCAATCCTCCTCCGCCATCATCACACACTCTCACCCGCTGAGAGCCACAACACACCACCACCACAACACACCACGACAACACATCACAACAACAGCCACTACTACTTCTTCTACTACATAAAAAGTCGACACTCCCCACTCCCCCCGTGCACTCGCCAGCACAGCATCCATCCAGCGCAACATCCACCACCAGAACGACCCCGCGGTGACGCCCAGGCGGCCGCATCTTCATCCCGCCCAACAGCCTCTCGACAACCGCCCGACGCTTTCTTACCACATACACACGTACATACATACACACGTACACACGTACGGCTCAGTTTGAACGCAGGAGGACTCCCGGTTTGCGAGTCACCGAAAAACAATACAAAAAACGCAGCAGAGTGCGAAAGCGACCAAAACAAAAGACAGGTCAGTGCATACCCCCCACCCCAACCACCGGATATGTCTTAATCAGCACCAACATACTACCACATACACATACATACACACACACATTAAACCCTAACAGAAAAATTCTAACCCCTGGTTATTTAGTTATTTATTTATCAGTGTTTAAGGTTATGTTATGTATCTTCGCAACGAGAGCACACATCGCAACTCAGCGGCAGGAGTATCGCCGGGACGAGCAGCTCAGCTCACCCTGCCGCCGACGAAGCGACAACCGTGACGGGCGCCGACGGCGGCGGCGGCGGCAGCGGTACCGCCGCTGCACCTGCTTCTTCCCAGCGCCCGCCGCCACCGCCGCCGCTTCTACTCCCACTGCCCTCGTCGTCGCCGTCGACGCCATTGAGTAGGGCGCTAGCATCCCCATCAGCACCGGCCGTACCACCGTCGCTGGTGGCGGCGGCTGCAGCGGCGGCGGTGACATTCCGCCGCTTTAAACCGAGCATATCGGGGTTCATTTCGGTGGCGGAGGTGCAGGCGGCACATGCGAGCACCATGACGTCGTCCTCGTACGACTGCAGCGCCGCCGCCGCCTCCGGCGACGGCGGCGAAGTCGCCGCCACCGCCAGCCGAGCGCCAGCTCCTACTTGTACCAGCAGCGGCGGCGGTGCAGCCGCCGCCGCCGTCGCCGTCGATCCCGGCGGCGCTATTGTAGTGATCTGCTCCACTCGAGGCTCCACAGCCGCCGTGGCTGCGACCGCTGCTACTGCCGGCAGTAACTGTGGCGCCGCCGTCACGACGGGTGTGTAGCCGCTCCGTGCCGAGTAGTAATTGCGAGACACACCACCCACCACTCGGAGCACGTTGAGAATCTGCGCCGTAAGGATGGAGGAGGAAGACAAGGTTTCGGAAATATAGAAAGTGTACGGCAAAAACAGACATACACACGCACGTACATACAGTGTTGCTTCCCCCGTTTCTATCTCTCTATGTATCTGCCTGTCTATCTGGCTGCCTTGCCGAGGAGACGGAACACAACACGTTCAGCCCCTGGTCCCCAAAACCCCCGGGGGAGAAGGGGGGGGGAAAGATACATAATCACCTCCCCCATAACCCAACTGCCCATTCCATCACATGGACACGTCAGTACGGGGTCCGTACACCTGCTGCCTGCCTTCCGTATCCTCCTCCTGCTGCTTCACGTCACCCCCCTCCCACACACCACCACGGCGATCCTGAGTTGCATTACCTTGAGTGCCGACCACACGGTCAACGAGGTGACATTGCCCGTCGCCGCAAGGTACGACAGTACGACATATTGTACAACAGATCCTGCGATCTGTACGGCAGACATGAAATTGGACTGCTTTGCGGCCAGCAACGAGCCGTCCATGATCGCGGCGGCGGCGTCCAAGGGAAAGAAGATGCAGATCATGGGCAGCGCCCCAAGAACCTGCGAGCGTTACATACACACACACATACACACAAACACTCAAAAAGGTTCGTGTTTCGTACGTTTCCATGCCAGGTCAAAGGCAGGGCCAAAGCAATGATTTAGCAGTACACAACGTACGACGCGAATGCAACGTGATCGTGTGGTAATACGACGTACAATGCACGATAATCAGTCACATTACGTCAGGGCCGAAGGAAATCCCCCCTTTTCCCCCCCATCTCCGCCCCCCCTCCCCCCTCCCCAGCCCCACCCTTCCCGGTTATTCTCCCCCCCTCTCCCCC
>NW_003307565.1:476316-480030 GCF_000143455.1 Volvox carteri f. nagariensis
GGGGAGGTTGCACAATAGCATTAACAGTATCAGCAGTATCAGTCATGCAGTAAAAGCAGAAGTAAGTTAGCAGCAGTAGCATCGCCTCATGCAAGCCCGCGGGTTCCCTCATCTTGTCTAAGATGTCAAAATACGGTTAAATCGTCCGCTAGAGATGTACGCGCCCAGAATCCAACTATCTGCATGTGTCCATGTCGAAACATCATTTGGGCTTTTGCGTTCTGTGGACCGCTGCGTGTGGCTCACACGCCATCACGATTAGCAGCAACACCTTGCGTTTCTAAGCAGCCAATAATGCCCCCAAGCTTAATTTCATGAACAAAAGCGATCACGTGCTTTAGCAACAAGCAGGCAAACTTTTTGTAGAGCCCACCCTCCCTCTGCTTGCCATAACAGGCAACCCTTGTCTTTCTTTATCTTATAGGAGGGTTTCTATTCTTCCTCTTCACCCTCCCCTCCACCCCTCCCTCCCATTTCCCCCCCATCCCATACACACACGCACACACACGCACCTCCTGCCCCAGGTAGGTGGCACACAGCGCCTGTGTCGCCACATTCAGGCACTCGAAGAACTGAATGGCCAACAGCCAAATCTGGGGGACGGGGTAAGGGGGTAAGGGGGGTAAGGGTAAGGGGTGAAGACGAACCAAGAGCGAGGAAGGGGGGAAGGGGGGAAGAAAAAATGTGGCCATGTGGCCATGTGGCCATGTGTGTGGTGTATGTGACCATGTTTGGGGGGATGCTGGAAGGGCAGTCGTGGTTCACCCGGTGGGAAGGTCGGAGGTGCAGCCCTAGGGGGGAAGGGGAGCGGGGCCCAGTTCCGGTATCTACGTACACACTGTATCGACATATACATACATACATACATACATACATACATACATACATACCCCCCCTTCCCCCACACACATACAAACACACACGTACCTGTCTTATGACCTCGAAGGACGCCTGGTAGGTGGAGCCCATCCGGATCGACAGTGCGGAGGCGTAAATCACCATGCCTGATCAGGACACACACACAACATTAAAGTAAATCTTACCCAATTAGTAATAGTAGTAAAAGAAAATTATTCGTGACAATCAACGACAAAGCAATTCACGATGGAGGGAGGGACGGGCCCCCAGATCCAAACAGGGCAGCATGATAGACAGACAGACAGACAGACAGACAGCCCACAAAACACCCACAGTCCCCCCCGGGGGGTGACCCGGCGGGAAGCATTCGGGGGAAGGGGGTGCCCGAGTGAGGAATAAAAACACCCACGGCAGGCGAGGATGCGGAAAACACGCTCCTGCACACACAGCACAACACATACACACACAGAGAGAAAAATGCGACTCGTCTCCCCCTCCCCCAAAACCCGTCCCATGCACACCCCAAACATTTCCCCTCAGCTACAAAATCAAACCTACCAAACGAGATGATGTTCCGCGCCCCCAGCACCGCCCCGAGCTTTAACGTGGGCACCATAACCGACAGCGGGGGCGGTCGCCGCAGGTGTCTCGCCTGGACCACAACTCCCCCTCCCCCGCCCCCCCCTCGTCCCTTGGCGAACAGCGCCCCCAGCAGCAGGCAGCACGACACGATCTGGGCGGCAGCAGTGGCCACAGCGCTGCCGACCACCCCCAGGCGGAGGACTGGAAAAAAGGGGGGGAGTGGGGAGTGGGCGTGAAGGGGGTTTGGTGGGTTTGGAGGGGAGAGAGAGATATAGGGAGGGAGGGAGGTGAGGGAGGTGAGGGCAATGCGGTACAAAAAACACGACCCAACCCCCCAACCCCCCGCCCTTCAAGATGACCAATCCCGTGACGGTACCCTGCCCTGTCCTCAACGCTTTACGACGGTACGGAAGACCAAGTCAGTAATTCTATACGTTTTCGGATATCGTGTCGTACGTGGCTTACCGTACAGGAACAGCACGTTGAGTCCCAGGCTAACCGCCGCGGACACGAGGGCGCCAAATAGGGGTGTCCGCGTGTCTTTGAAACCCCGGAATACGGCAGTAGCCACGAAACCCAGCAGCACCGCGGGGATGGCCAGGGAACGGACCTGGTCGCCAAGAGGTCCCGTGTGCGTGTCCGTGCGTGCGTGCGTGTATTTGTGTTTTTATTGGGGGGGAAAAAGGGTAGGGGGCAGAACAATTGGGGTTTTAGGGCTTTATGTACCGGGGGGGGGGGGTAGCTTCATGGCGTTCGGATAGCAGGTGGTTGACTCGGGAGGCAGCCACCCATCTACCTCTAACATCGACCCGTTGATCCGCAACATAATACCCACCCACCCACACATAAATGCATGCAAACATACATACATACATACATACATACATACATACATAGACAATCGTGGCAACCACACCCCCAATGCAATACCCGAGATCCACACCCACCCACCCACCCTGATGTAGTCGATTGCGAAGGCGGCCACAGCTGCCTCGGGGGGCTTCAACACTGCGCGTTGTGTGTGTGTGTGTGTATTATATTGGGGGGAGAAAACAGGCGAGGCGAGGAGAGGCGAGGAGAGCGGTGTTAAGCCAGCCAGGACCCATGGGTCAGTGCGGTGCGGTGCTGGGGGAGAGACACTGTGTTGGGAGGTTGAGGGGGTGTTGAAGAGGCGCTCACGATGCCTGGGAAGGGGGAACTTGGGGTCTTAGGAGCCACGTCATCGCCGACATCATTACATTATTAACATTATTTCCTTTTTAAGCTAAATCACCAAAGTGACGCAAAGTGATCCCTCCGGCAAAGAGTTAAAAATACGATTAGCGGAAGGAAAATTTTCCACGACTGTACGACAAAAAGAAGAAAATAAAACAGAATGCGGAATTTCCAAAAAAATGAAAAGAGGATGAAAAGGAATTTCTGAATAACCAATTCTTTCACCCCGGTGGTACTGCGACCCCGGTACTCACTCGCCACGATGGCCTCCGCGCCGGCGAACATGGCTGCCGCACTCGCAACGCCGCTCACCACCGCGATCCACAAGCTCTTGGCCACGATGCACGACACCTGAATTTGGATGTACGACACGTTCAGCCGGTACATGCGCGTAGGCGTAGGCGGAGGCGAACAGCTGACAGAAAAAGACACACACATAGATACAAATATACACGCACGCATACCTACATACATGCATACACACGCACAGATACACAGGCAGCACAGACATACACATGAACACGGCAAAAACCTCACCCGACCCCCACGCAGCGCCCGGCGCCAAACCCACCCATTTTCCCCCCTCCCCCTCCCCCATGGCGTCAACCAACCCTCCAACCACCCAACCCCCAACCACCACAAGTTACCCCCTCTCCCCTCCCGCGTGCATCATCCGCCCCCTCAGGTTGGCTTCCGCTTGGCTGCATGCCACTGAGAACGTCGTCTGTCCGTTTTTTTACGACTCCGGTGAGGCTAACGTTGTGTGGTTTTGTCTACACCTTCCCCACATCGACCACATCGCTAAGTGTGCCCTTTTTCGAGTTTTCGAGTTTTCAATGGCCGGCTTAGGTTTAGAAAGCCGCGGATATCTCTATCCGGAGGGGGCGGAGGTGGGGGGGACCGGGGGTGCATGTGTCGCTATTTGGGTATGCATCCACACGTCTCCACCACGTAAGACACAAACTCCACGATAAAAACGAAACCCACGCGCACCATTTTCTTCCCCCCCCCACCCCCCACCCATCCTCCCCCCCGCCCCCCGCCCCACCTCTTCATCGT
>NW_003307565.1:480415-521955 GCF_000143455.1 Volvox carteri f. nagariensis
CGAAACCGGGCTAGATAACGCTGTGTATTACGGGTCAAATGCACAACACACACACATACATATATACATACACACATACACATACACACACAACCGCACCCACCTGCGTTCAGAGCATTCATTACCGGCTCGAGGAGCATCGCCACGAGGGCGGGAAGAGCCACAGCCCAAATCTCCTTGTCGTACGGTGACGTCGACAGCTGCTGCACCCGGCGCTTGAGCGCGGCAAGAGGGCTGTCATCCTCCTCCTGTGCAAAGGCACTGGCGGCTGCTGCTGCTGCTGCTGTGGCTACTCTGGGAGACCGGTTTGTAGCGAGGCGGAAGCGCTGGGTAAGGCTAGCTGTGGTGGTGCCAATAGAGCCATGCTTACATTGTCCCAGAGCTGAAAGCAGCAGTCGGTTCGCATAATGTAGATGTGGATAAGCAGTTGATATGTTAAGGGTGGTAGGAGACAAGCTAGTTCGTTTGAGCAGCCCACAAGGCTGCATGGCCTGTGTGGTCAATACTGCCGGCAGTATTGTTATTTGCTAGATGCTATTTCAGGTGAGGTTCTATGTCACTATTTGAAATGTGTAAAGCATTTATGGCATTCCGTGCGGTAAAGCGGGAAATGTGATTATCCTTCCAGCTATATGGCATATCCCACGTCTTTTCGTTTCCAAAGATAGTTCTACAATCCAGAAGTAAATTCCAAGAACGTGGGGACCTTACGATCATGATCGCGTCAGAATGTACGGCCTCACGCAGTCATCACGACCGACAAGCTCCCAAACCAAACAAACGTGGTGTTGTGTACGTGTGTAAGAAGTAAAATGCTTCATGAAAGCTCATGACAACGCCTGGGACGCTGCCTTAGTTGGGCCTGCGCGTGGTCCCTGGTACAAAGTTGTGGTAGATTTGCTTGCGGAAACACAAAGAGAGTGCTGTAAAGACAAGATGACATCGGAGTTTCATTTTCTATATTTGATTCAAGCTGTCGGCGACAGCTTCTGTACTAAGAGACATCAAACACCTCCGTTACTAATAGAAATGTCTGTGTGGCATGTGGCAAGTGGCAAGTGGGTTGCGACTACGATAATGTGGCTTTCCCACCATCCATCAAAAATCAACGCAGAAAACGTGACTCTGTCCGTTGTGCACCCACTATGCGATGTGTGATCGCCGATCGGAACCCTAGAGCCCAGGCCTACCGATGCCGAAGAACTCGAAGTTGGCGTAGGATCCGCCGGTGTTATAAATAACAGTTTTACATAATTAAATTATCCTCTGATATCTTGACTGGCTAGCATTTAGCAGCCAACCTTGCGGCGTTATCCTCAAAACATTCACCGACGCCTAGTGGAACTTCCGAACACAAAGAACATAGCCACATATCTTCAATCTTTTGGGTTTATCAGTTAACCTGCCTTGCCTTGCGCTGTCCGGCCTCGGACAGCCTCAATGTTAGATGGTGAGTAACTAACTAGGTAAGATGATTAGACAGCGACATGAGGCCACTGCCCTAGGAAGTGCATAAATCCTTTTCCTCCCTGGGCATTGATTGAAGATATTGCTGCAGCCTGCCCTTGCTTCTGCGCTCCTGCACAGCGCTTCGCATCGACGCACCAAAGGCACGATCGACGCGCCTCGACTCAACCGAAGAATATTGCTTCGCACTGCTCTGCACGACTCGCTAAGATGCTGTCCATGTTTCCAAATATACTTAATAACATTATCAACATCGCCTTCATGACGCATAATTAGCTCTCCTTAAATCCAAACGAATGAGGTTATGGACGTTCAAGTTCACTCGCCGTTGTCGTCACCCCCACCTAGGACTCAAGAAGTCAGACGCCCAGAAAACGAGGCTGGAGCTGCCGCACACAGTAATCCCCAAAACCACTAGCATCACCTGCATCACCAGCACCATCATCAGCAACAGAAACAGGAACAGGACTGCACTCATTCGCTATGCCGCTTTCCGCGCCCCACGCCGCCACTGACGCCAGCGACAGCATCGGCGTCGGCGTCGGCGGCCCTGGTGACCTCCGGCTGCCCGTGCAAGATCGCATGCGAGCCGCAGCCTCCGCCACCTGTGCCGGTGCCGGAGCCGCGTCATCGTCGTCGTCGTCAGCGGCGACAGCGGCGGCGGCCGCGGCGGCGGCGACAGCGACGGCGACGGCTGCGGCGGCCACGACAACGGCCACAGCTACTGAAGCCCAGCTTGTCAGCTCTTTTTTGGATGTTGCTACTGCCGATGCGATTCTCGTGTTCCCCGACGGGCGAAGCCTGCCGTGCCATTCACAGGTACGACTTATCTTCCTCCTCTCTCCTGACGTCGGTTTCTGGGAATGTGAAGACATGAAGTGCACGTTTTCCTTGGGTATGCTGTCTTCCTTGGGTTTGCTTTGCTTCATGAGTGTAGTGTTTTCTTTACTGGATAATGTTTTTCCTCCATGTCCTTGTCCTCCTCCTTCTGCCCCTTCTCCCCTTCTCTCCTCCCCCTGCCCAGGTCCTAACTGCGTGGTCTGGCGTAGTCAGGGACCTCCTCCAATCAACTGCCTGTGGCAGTAGCGGCAATAGCAATAGCAGTAGCAGTAGCCGCGGCAGCAGCAGCGGCGGCGGCGCAGAGGCTTGGCCTGCGACTGACACTGCAGCTTCTGCTGCTACTGCTGCCAACTCCGCTGGGTCCCATGGGTCAGGAGTTGGCGGCCGGTTTGATTCTTCCTCCGGCTGTAGCAGCCCTCCGCAGCTGTTGCTACGTCTTCCTTTGGTGGGTGCGGATTCCGTGGAGGACTGGGTGAGGTTGCTGGAGCTGATATACCCGCCAACACGGCTACCCCGGCCTGCCATTGGATGGGTGAGTGTGTGAGTAGGAGGTCGGCGGTTGCGAAGATGGTACGACGTACGGGTCGGCTTGGAAGTTCGGTACGGCGTACGGCGCACGGTACGGCGCAAGCAATTGTTGATATTGGGTTGTTCGTGGGGCTCGGGCCGAAGAGGAGTCTTCACCAACTGGTGGCCGGTGCGGGGGGAAAGACGAACCACACCCGGTGCGGGGGGGGGGGGGGCTGCCACCCTTAAAGAGAGATGCATGTCACGGCATGTGTATAGGGTTGGACGGTACGACACGTACAACATGTATGAGACGGACATCACGTCTGTGCTCGCGCCCCTCCTGTCCACTCCTTCACACACAGGACAATATCGACTCCGTGATTGTGCTGGCGGACAAGTACGGCATGTCCGGATTGTTGCTACTGTGCGAGGCGTTCCTGTTGAGCAACGGTGGCGGCGGTGGCGGCGGCAGTACGACTGGCGCCGCGTTTAGCTGTGACCCGGAGGACCGGGCCTACGTTTGGAAGTGGCTCCAGAGGGCGGATAGGTTGCGGATGGAACGGGTGGGTTATGGTTAGGTTGGTTGGGGTGGTTGGGGTGGTTGGCGGTGGTTGATAGGTTGGGGGGTTGGGGTGAAGGACGCACAGTACTCACTTGAGACAAAGCAGCGGCAATACTAATCACTCTGTATCGGCGTTCACGGTATTCTGCCGCCCCGGCATTCTCCCGGGGGAGTTGGAATGGGGGGCCTTCCCCTAACCACTGACGGCCATGGGCCCATGCTTGCTTTTCTTCCCGCTGCTTGCACAGTGTCTGTATGTCTGTCTATGTCTGCCTATGTCTGTATTCGGTTCATCTGTCCGCTGTCTCCGCACGGCCCAGGCTTGCCTGTCTGTCTGTCTGTCTGTCTGTCCCGGCAACCCCCGGGGGGTGGGGTGGGTGGGGGGTGAGGTACGTAGGTTTGCAACGAATGCATCGACTTCATTTGCTCCGAAGCCATGTTGGGCCCTGGGGGTTACAGTACGGCAGTTTGGGGTGATGTGGAGGAGGAGCTGCTGGAGGCACTGAGAGGCAGCACGTTGCGCAGGTGGGTTTTAGGGTTTTAGGGTTTTAAGATTGATGGTCGCGAACCTGCTACAAACTCCCGAAGCCAAAATGAATCCACTGCCTTGCAGTAAAAACCTGGTCTTAGTTTTATTATCGCATTGCCATTCATGATATTAGTAATGTTGCCTGCGCGAATGTCTTGTGAACGGTAATCTGATCAAGGAAGTGTACACGCCGGGTGGTGTGATGGTGCTCTGGTCGATCAGTGACAGTTCTTGTCAACATCGTGTTAAGTGATTCGTTTGTGTTTTGTAAATTTTGTGTATTGATGTTTACCTTATGATACACAGGCTGATCGGGCGACTGGTCAGCGACACTGCCACCATGAAGGCAGCCCTCCGAAATGAGGTACGGATGTACGGATGTACGGATTATGAAAAATGCCGTATATATGCAGTACATGTTGAGCAGGTAATGTTGTATGGCCGACATCCTGAGTGACGATGCGCCTCCTCTGGTGCATGTTAGTTGCATGCTGTACGACACAAAACAATAGCGCGAGAACCAAATTGACGTTGTCGAAAATGTCCTCACGTCCTCAAGTCGCCATTGTGCATGTCGGACAGGGCATGAAGGTGTGTTCGGCGGTGTCGTGGTCGTACTCGGTGGGCGGTAACTCTTTTGTCGGCGGCGGCGGCAGCGGCGGCTTAGGAGGAGGAGGAGGAGGAGGATGGCGAGGAGCGACTCCTACAGAGCACCGGAGGTGGTGGGGTTGCGAATGTGTATGTGTGTGTGTGTGTGTGTGTTTGTGTGTGTTAATTATCTTCGGAGTCGCGATAAGGCTCCCCTTATCGGTGGTACACACGTACAACTTCATACCGAAGCGAGCTCCGTAGTCTCCAGCGACGTGTTAGACGTCGTGTTGGGCGGCTAGAACCCTGTTTTATTGTGTGCATGTGTGCGTTTATGGGGGGGAAGAAGATGACACTTCGAGGGGATGTGCCGTGCGCGGGGGGATGGATGCGTGCGAGGGCATGAGGGCGAGGTCGATGGATGGCTGTGAGGACTTCGGTTCGCTCTCCAGCAGCGATGGGCTGCAGAACTACATGATGATGTGCTGTATGCTGCCGTACGTCCCAGCATTGCTACCGTTAAAATCTGGTCAGCTTGAAACCTGCAACGAAGCTTAAAATGGCGCTCTCTTTCTTCCCCAACCCCCCACAAACAATAATCCCTTTTCTATTACTTTATCAATCGGTTACTGTGAAGTCATGTTAAGAAACGGAGAAGTGCACGCGCGCCAGCTGTAACCACCAAATTGACAACAGCAAAGCAGATTTCCCTATACTTCCGAGCGCATGGCGCTGCTACTGCTACTGCAACTGCAACTGCTACTGCTGCTATTTCTGCTACTGCTGCTGCACCCACTACATGTGATGAGCGCATGCAGGTGGCAGCTATACGTGGTTGACCAACAGCTGTGTCGCTGGCGACTGAAGGGCAGCTGAGGGAGGGGGGAGGGGGGAGGGGGGGGGGGAGGGTTCCGCCTCTGGACATCTGGACCTCGGGATCGGGAAGGGAGATGATGGTTTCGACCCGAAGCGCCACACCCGCCAACCGCCAACCGCTAACCCCCACTTGCTACCCGCCACTCGGCAGCAAATACTCTTTGCTTCTGTCACGTGTCGTGTAACTCTGGTGCCCTCTCCGTACGATTGCACTGCCGCTGCCTGGAGAGTTGGAATCTCTTGATTGATCTGACTCACACAAGATGAACTGTGGCGGTTGGCGGTTGGGGGTTGGCGGTTGGGGGTTGGCGGCTGTTTCCCCACATTGGCCTTTAGAGCCCGCAAGAGGATAATACCGCTGTGTATTCAGTCTGATAGCCTTTCCCCCTCCCGCCCCACCGCGCCGCGTGTTACCGCGCTGCCTTGCTGGCTCTCTTGCTTGCTTCACTGACACCATGCGTGTTTTTGTTACACGAGAGAGGGGGAGAGAGAGAGAGGCGCGGTGGGACCAGCAAGCATGCATACATACAGACTGACAAGCCAGGGAGAGAAAAGGGTTTAGGAATGCCGGCCACGGTTCGGGCACCTGAAGGGGGAAAGTAAAATCTGTGGGAGAGACGTGGGTATGCGTGTATATGTGTGTATGTGTGTGTTGTTTTGGCGGGAATCGATGATTGGAGTAGAGGTAAAAAACGGAAGCTACGGCGAGGACGCACACGCACAGCGCAGCAAGTATGTGCCAGGGCCGCGGGCTGGAGCGGTGGCGGCGGGAGGGAGGTGAAGACAAAGGCCGCCAAGGGAAAAAAAAGGATAACATCTCCATCCCAGCCCCTTTAATACACGTAATAGGGTTTAGCTTTTACGCTGAAGGCTTATTATTAAGACTACTAGGCTATTGCATCAATAATATAAAAGGGCCGCGGGGTTTCAGATTAACCCTCAGGCCGGCCGTCATGTACGAGGGGACGGAAGTCGTTGTTGCTGCTTTTGGCGTTGTTGTTTCCATTGCTGTCACTCGTTGCTATCGGTCTGTGGGAGTATTGATTGTCTGTAATGACTGTAGTGACTGTCCGCCGCGCACCCAATCCGGCCACCGCACCAGTTCACCACATACGCAGCTTACGGTCGTCCGTTTTTTGAACTGCGGATGTACGGAAGTGCCAGCGTGTCCCATTCACTCACTAACGTAGGGATTAACACACACACACACACACGTGCGCGCGCACAAGCACACACACACACACACACACACACACGTGCGCGCGCACACGCACACATGTGTACAAGGCAAGCAAAAGCTGCTCTGACAGACAGGTCTCTGCGTCTCTGCGTCCATGAATCCGGTTCCATACCTCCCGAGCGCCTCCTAAATGAAACCGCTTAAGATATAAGGTTAATATACGGTCACCAATAAACTGTTATTATGTGTTTTTAACTTAGTATGGATAATAATAATAATAATATCCACTGCATTAACTACACCAACGAAACCACGCAAACAGAAAGCTCGTAAAAAAACCGCACAGTCAGTTTGGTAGCTGTCGTACAGTACGGCACACACACATCGTGTTTAGTTGTGAGCCAAGGCGCGCTCGCTCTGTCAGCATCTTGAGAGGCCTTTTTCAATTCAGCGGCCATCAGCAGCAGCAGCAGCCAGACGAGCGAGTGCGCGAGCGTGCGAGCGAGCAGACAAACTCGGTCGGTCCCCTTACTTTCGACATCCATCAGCAGCAGCAGACAGACAGACGACTTTCGCGTAGCGCAAACAAAGAGCAGACAAAGAGCAGCTTCATGTTTATGTCCAACCTTCGCTAAAACAAACATCACATGTAGCAACGGTAGCAAAGGCACGGATAATGCCGTACAATCAGATACACATCATCTGCAGATACTAACACTACTCTACTCCTAGACAGTCACCGACGTTACGTCAACACCGCGTCAAGCGCGTGCTGAGAAGGAGCTTATCAAGAGCAGGGGCTTATCAAGGTCAGGGCCCCCGTCGCGTCTTCCCCCTCTCGGCTCGGTATCCACTGGAGCTCTCCACTTCAGCTGGCTGAGCTGCGGACACCACCACCAGGGGGGTATATCGTCTGCGCCGACTGCGCCCTTCACCAGAATCGCACTATCCTCGCGGCCGGCTCTTTCTTCTTCCACTCCAAGGGGATTCGAAGCTCCGTCGTCAAGCATTGCAAGGTGGGACTTGGCACTCGGTCAGGGGCGCAATCCATCGACAACTTACCGCCCCAGGAGATGCCCAGACGGCGCAGGCAGCGGAGCATGGCCAGGTCATTGACGTGAACGGCTCTAAGGTACGCTGGACCGCCGTTGCGCTGGTGGGGGAAGGATGGATGGATGGCAAAAGGAAGTGTGAGAGGGAGGACGGCATCGACTGTGCGGGTGTGGCAACATGCATGTAGGGATTCATGCGTGCTTGGATGATGGATGGATGGAAGATAGGTAGTTGTGCTTGGAGCTTCATGGCAACCGGCTGATATGCTGGTACGGTGCATGTAAAGCGCAAGTGTCCTTTTATCAATACAGCAGCAGCAGTAGTAGCAGCAGCAGCAGTAGCGGCAGCAGTAGTAGCAGCAGCAGTAGTAGCAGCAGCAGCAGCAGTAGTAGCAGCAGCAGTAGTAGCAGCAGCAGTAGTAGCAGTAGTAGCAGCAGCAGTAGTAGCAGCAGCAGTAGTAGCAGCAGCAGTAGTAGCAGCAGCAGAAGCAGCACCAGCAGAAGCAGCTTCTCGCAAGTAAGCGAGCAAAGGATGGCAGCAAACCCTGAGCCCAAATACCCACACTTGGCCCCCCTTCTGCTTGCCTACACCCCCCAAAACCCCCCCCCATCCCACCCCCCCACACCATCCGCACATCACACATGCGACACAACACCCCCAAGCAGGCAGCAGGACCAACCGGTAAGGGGCAGCCCCGCGCTATCAGCCACTCCAACACCTCCTCGCATCCGCTGAACGCCGCACTGCTCCAGACATCTCGTGACCAGGTCCAGCCTCGTTCATGAAGCCACGATAGCAGCTCAACATTGCCACTCTCCGCTGCCAGGTCCAACAGGTCAGGTGCCTTGCCCTGGTCTACACCCAATTCATCCACCGTCCAGGCCACCACAGACAGCTGGCCCCCGTTCGCTGCGTACTTGGATAGCATCTGCGGATAAAGGCGGCTGCAGCGGCTCTCGTGAAGGTATCGCAGCACAGATAGACGGCCCTGGTAAGCTGCACACATGATGGACTCTTCACGACCTTCACTTGGCCGCACGTTCTTTTCGACAACCAGGAAGCGCACCGCAGCCGTGTTTCCCTTAGCCATGGCTCTGTCCCACGCGCATGCGTCAACCGGGTAGCCGCGACTGCACAGCCACTTCAGGCGGTCCAGCGCACCGTGTTTGTCTTTAATACTGACGGCACTTTTACATGCGGCAGCTGTACGGGGGTAGCCCTCTTGCTCCAGCCATTTGACCTTGGCCTCCCAATCGGAAGTGAGGCTGCAGGCAGCGGCTGCCAGTACGGCACCCCTCTGCCCCTGGCTGAGCACCAGCGGCGGTGGCGGTGGCTTCCCCGCCGTGCCAACTGCTTGCTGTGTGGGGAGCCGTTGATGGTGGTGCAGTTGCTGCAAGGCGGCTAGGTTCAAACCCTCTGCGGCCGAGGCCAAGAGATCTGCGTAATCGCTGCATTGCTGTTGCTGTTGCTGTTGCTGTTGCTGTTGCTGTTGCTGTTGCTGTTGCTGGTGCTGGTGCTGCGACCGGTGCTGCTGCTGCGACCGGTGCTGCTGCTTCTGTGAGAGCTGCTCCAGCAGCCAGCACATGATATCTTCGTGACCACCCACAGCGGCACTGCACACAGCCTCCATGTACAGAGGGCCCCCCTCGGCCACCGTCCACTCACAAACATGGCGATGCCCGGCTTTTGCTGCTGCAGCCAGGGCATTGCCCCAGGGGCAGTTGCGCCGCCTTAACAACTTGCACACGTGCAACTGGCCAGCGCCTGCAGCTGCTTCGAACAGCTCGTACGAGGGATTGAGACCAATATTGTTCAGGGCAACCTCCAGGTTTTCGATGCTGCCGGTGGCTGCGGTGAGGGCAAGGAGCTTGATTCGCTGCGGCCTCGTGTACCCGCGAAAGGCTTCCGGGTTGTTCCAGCGCAGCTTGAAGGCGTAAGGTGGTGATGGCGCCGACAACCTTACAGTTTTACAACTGGAAAATTGCTGTGCTGTTCTTTTATCTACCTGTCGAAGCGTAAGTGCTACATCGTTGGGTGTTAAGAAGCCAGCGATGCACTGAACAATGTCCGGCAACCAAATGCTTGGACATGTGGCGCCATCGCCAACTGTGTTGCTCGAGTCGATTTGTGAAATTTCTGCCATTTTGTCAAACCTTTACGCGTTAAAATTTGTTGATACTAATCGCGTTGGGGGCGGGCATTGTGTGGGCGGCGGGCGAAATGATTTTATTCCAGTCTTTCCCTGTCCAGACGGCTGTAAGGGATTTGAGACACAGTCATTCGTTCTGAACAATTATTCTGTATAATTGAAAAAACAACTTCCTTGCAACGGGTTCTCTAAGCTGTACGAAAGAGCTGTACATTTTCTGCTCTACACATGCACACGATGAGCTCGCAGGCATTCAACGTATGGTTTCAAAGTCACCGATGGCGACATGGCAATACGTAATGCCACCGGCCTACCACCATCGCCTTTTCGTGCATGACTCATAGACTGGAAACAGCCGTACCAGCCAGCAAACACGTTCCCGCTTTCCGCTTATTATGTATGTGATGAGGTTAGGTGGTGAAATGTACATTGTGAAATGGCCAACTGAGCGCACGGATCAGATCATGCAAGGTGCAACAAGCGAGCCGATGAGCCCAAGCCCTCAGTGCTAGCTCGGCATCAGGGCCCGCCTTGGTGGGGAAAAAATAGTAGGGTGATGCCCTTGTCCTAGCCGCGAATGAATTCCCCTTTCGCTGCTCCTTTTCTCTCATAGATTCTGATCACTATTGGCTGATCGCATACGTCTCCCCTTCCTTTTAGCGGAATAGCGGTGCGGTGCAGGAGGGCGTCTCTGGTTGCGTAGTGGTTTGTTCGGAACCCGGCTCAAATGCAAACGAGTGTCTAAAATGTCAAGAAATGGAATAGCGTCCAGCCGTACCGCTTGGCATGCTCGTCCATGTACAAGCACCAAACCCAGCCCACATATGCAACCAATCCAATGCCTGAAATTCCAGTCCATGCGAGCCAGCGCACACACGCACGCCAAGCCCCATCTTCACACTGCTCCCCTTTTTAAGCAGCCCCTCGCACAAATGTGTCCGGTCGTACTGTGCCGAATAAAACATCCGTACATATCGCCCCAAAAGTCAGGAGCGAATTTTACCGCGCAGATGCGCGCGTGCGATTCTCAAAATGTGCCTGTAAAAGTGTATGTAATTTTTTCGGCGAAAGGCCGCTCATCAGGGCATGTTGGCCGCAGTCACAAGCGGTATGCATCTCGGACTTTTGGCTGGCTGCTTAGCCTGAGCTGAATAAGATATGAAAAGATATGAAAGCATACAACGTAGCTTGCAAGGCTGGGCGCTTGAAACGGCTGCGGGAAGAGGAAGCGTTCAGGACATCAGACAGCAAGAAGCACAACACCTGCTGGTAAACCACCGAGAATATCTTCAGTTGGGGACGTGTAGCTTTAGCCGGCGGGGTCGACCATCATACGCTTTGCGCATCGCCAATCCTGCTCTGGCCCAAAAGATGGAGGCCCTCTACATCGCGCAGTTCAAGGCCCGGGGGCCGGGCGGCTACAATGTGCTGCGCGGGCCGCCTTCCGCCAGCCCGGCCTTCTACGCGATGAGCCGGCAACGTGCCGGCAGCGCCCACACGCCCACCGCCGTGACAGTCCAAGACGATGACGCCCCAGCCACGCTCGCCTAGCCCACACAGCAACTGGACACCTAACGCTTGACGGACAGGGTCCCACGATTTCGGCGCTAGGCTTCTGGACATTGGGCAGTGCTGTTGTATTTGGGCACGATCACACTTGGGGTTTCATTCACGGTGCATACATGTCGGACTTAACTCGTGTGTGAACGGCGGCTGCGGCCCATACGGACAGCAGCGCTTGGGATGGTCTATTGCGTGAGCGTTGGGGGAAAGGGGGTGGCCCGCTGCACTCCTTTCTATGTCCGCTCGTCGCGTGCTCGGGGGCAAGTTGGTAGCGTGCGAGTTCACCCATCATGTTGCCTGTTCTGGCATGGCCATCCACGCGCAACAGGAAACTTGAACCTAGGCCTTATTCTTCGTTCCTACATCATAGCGAAGGACCGACGCAACGTGGCCTGTGCACGCGCTGTTCCTGTGGTGCTGTTCTTGTTCTTCTGGTTGTTGTTCCTGTTGTTCTTGCATACACGCGTGCGACGACATGACTGCATGTACATTGTGCCGTGCGCCAAGTGCCCTGGAACCAGCTTCTACTCATCTACATTCCATTATGCCACTGCACTTGCCTCTCCAGCCTGGCCCCATTCTGCAACTTACTATCCAACACCATACGGGCTTTAGAAACGCGGGCAGCTGCTTCACAAGGACCCCCCTATTTACCTTGGCCAGCACAACACGGGCTCCAAAAATCCTCATAACACGGGCTTCTGCATTGCACGCGGTAGGCGCTGTCATAAAATTCCTTAGGTCAGGGTTACTATAAAGTACATTCCCGCACACATTTGCATCATGCCGTACCGACAAACGCGAAGGGGCAAAAACCTCCAAACGCAAGCATGCAAGTCAAAGTTTCATACGTGGCCAACACGAAGCCGCCCGCCTCGCTCCGCAACGTGAAGGGAACTCTCCATCCTAAAGTCCTGTGATCTTCAAAACCAACAAAAAAAACCTAAAACCCCAATGCAGCCCCTCGCCTTGGAAGTAGGCTGCCTCCAAACGTTTATCAAACCCTGTCTGAAATTCGAGCATCGACACATCAATGTAATGAGCGTGCTGATCTGGGCTTGATACGAGGCCATGGTGATCCGATTGGAGCGTGCAAATGTTATGTATATAATGCATCACCACCCACCCAATTTCCATCAATTCAACCACCGACCCAACAGCGGCAGCAGCAGCATATGTCTGTTTTTATGCGCTTCCTAAGCCATGAGCGGCAAACGGAGAGAGAGCATTTGGCTCTATACCGGACCAACCACAGACCAAGAGGGACGAGTCTGTCCGCTTCATTTCCAAAGCAAGAGGAGAACCGCTTGGGCGGTCGGCAGCGACTATGCCGTATAGCTAACCTTGTAGTAGCCTAACCGCATCTCCCAGTCCTCGCTTCACCATTATTAAAAAACGTCCTCAAGTACAACAAACCGTTTTTGTACGGAATGAAAAACGGTTTCGCTGTCGCAAAGAGCGTCAAAAATATTGCTCACAGCGGTTTCTTCTTTTGGGACTTGCTGCCACCTGGCTTTCGAGCACAGCACGTCCAATCGCCAGTAAGATGCGTTCTAGGAAGTAACCACCTGGGATGGGTGGCAGACGAAGCCCAGGACCGTCATCACCATATCTTTCATCTATTCATCCCCGTCCTTGTCCTCCTCTTCCTCCTCAACAACCTCCTCCTCCAGCTGCTCTTGCCCGTCGGCGCCAGTCTCCTCATCTCCATTCACTTCCATAATCTCCTCCTCGTCATCATCGTCATCATCGTCGTCGTCATCCATAACCTCCTCGTCATCCCCACCTTCCTCAGCTCCTCCGTCATCCCCGTCATCCGCCGCCTCGCCGCCGCCGGCCTCCGGTTTATAGCTCGCAAGCGCCGCGACCTACACATCAACACCGGGGCGTGTCCTTTTCATACGCGCCATACATACAGGTTGTAGAACCTCAACGTACCGCATGCATCAATCGACTCACATTCCCCTGCGCATGCATAATGTCGTAATACACACATAGACACACAGTAGATAGGAGTTCTACGGAAAGGTCGGGATTCTGTTGGGGCACACCACCCCTGTGCAGTGCACGGCCAGCTGGCCCGCTGGCTCTACTCTTCGGGAGTCTGGAGCCCAATGTAACACACAGACACACAGTAGATAGGTATAATGCCATGCAGTCTTTTCCCCCCCACCCACCCTCTACCCACATACAGCCCATAAGCGGTTGCTTCTCCTTTCCACATCATCGTCGAAAAGGTGTATAGCATCACGCACTTCTTGGGAACACACATGGACATGGACAAATGGCATCCAGAAAGGATTTCTGTCACAGGGAAGTAGCTGCCAGCTATCATTCCGGACAACAGCGCGACGACGAATAACCCGTGAGTAGTATACATGCGACACGTCAAGACAGGCAGACAGACAGACTCAGACACAAACACCATCTACGGAAATGCACTCTCCTTCCACACCGCAAACGTCTTGAACGTCTGAAAGTAGTTTTATTGTCTCCTGCAGATTATGCGTCCTCAACCTGACTCACTCACGACCAGACCCATTAGACACTCCATTACCTGCTTGTTGAGCGCTGTCAACGCCCAGATCCGGTCCCTCAACAGCGCCACCACGGCCTTGCGCCGCCCCAGCAGTCGCAGAATGGCATGCTCCACCGCAAGACAGGAAAGAGTGTCCCCCGCCACCTTCTCATGGAGAATCAGTAGCATCCCCACCGCCATGTCCAGACCCTGCGCCGCTTCCTCACTACCGGGCTTCGCAAATTGCATGAGCGAGGCGCAAAGCGCCAGTCGCAGGTTGGCACCGAGAGATCTGTTGATTGGGTATTTAAGAGTTAGGGGAGAAGGGAAGGAGGGAGGAGGAGTTGAAAGTTAAAGACAAAGCATCGGAAAGGTGGAAAAGCAGTCAAGTTTAAAGAAAAAGGGCTAAAAGAGACCTATGATGGACCGGGGAGGATGTGCAGGTGGTGGTGAACGGGCGGCGTACAGGAGGATGTGCAGGAGGAGGCACTCGGTTTAATAGAGGAAGCGACAGCATTGGTTTTTGGAATGGAGGCGTAAGGGTGGGTGAGGGTAAGGGTAAGGGTAGGGTAAGGGCGGGAAGGAGGAAACCGCCACTTGAATGGTGGCGGTCATGTCCGAAGGGAAGAAGAAATTGTGTGAGGTGTGGATAATGTTAGGCATTTACTGATGCTTATCAGCGTTGCAACAGATAGGTTAATCCATAGTGCTTTGACAAGCCCCTGTGACAGTTTCCGGCGATACCGGGTCTTTATCGCTGGCAAAATCGTTCTCCCTGCGCGCGCGCGCGCTCAACCCACCGAAAGTCTGAATCCAATGGGCTCTCTGTACCGTCAGGGGGTGCTCCTGGGCCCTCCACGTCCAATAAAAGCTGGGAAACCACTGCAGCGACGAGGTTCCGGGTTTAAACATGGCATGACAGGATCTGCTTAGGCACAGCGCAGCACAGTGTAGGCAAGTTTGCTTGCAATTGCCTAAAGGCTTAGATGGAGGATGCTAGAATGGGTGATTAAAACACAAAGCGGTAACTTACGTCTCCTATTGACAGGCGCTAAACCCACCCATGAGCTCAGGAAAGCCAGGTGGCGCCTTGGCGGATATCATGCGTGTGGCAGCTTCCTCCATTGCAGCGATGAGTGTTGAGAGCCGCTCAGTGTCGTTGAATTTGTGAAGGTCCGTCAAGGTTTTCAGCACGGGAGTCTCAATTAGACCTAGAAAGCCGCAGTCTGCGAGACCTTCGCACGCATCCGCAACTATCGCAGCTAATTCCTCACGCTTCGCAGCGGCCATGGTTGATCTGGTCGGCTTCACTAATTCGGTTTGAAAGTTCCGGGATACGCCCAAGTATTTTCACAGAGAGAGGATTTTCACAGCAACTTTAGCCTGGTGTTGCAAGTTGTAACGATGTGAAGGCGATGACAATTGGAAGGCTTTTCTATTCGCGCCCAGTTGCCGTACTCATTGTTTCCCGAGGTACAGGCTATGACGCGCAGAAACATCGTGGTGTAATCTAATATAGTTGAACACAGTATCCTGCAAGGAACTGGTGGTGATCAGGCGGCAAGTGTGTGCAAGGAAGCCATGCAAGTACTCCAAAATGAAAAGGCATTCTCAGCGCGCAAGAACGCGCGATGCAACGCTATATACAATCGGCGTTTTGTTGCAATTAGGGCGGCTGTCGGGGCTGCACCGCCATCCTCTGCCGCATATACGACCAAGCACACACTGCCGGATGGAAAGAAGCTGGAGTTGCTGGTTCAAAAAGCCGTGGTGGGTGACAAAACGCTTCGCAATACTCTCTGTAATGCTTTACGAAAAGGTTATCCACCCGGGCAATTAGTGCCCAAGGCTACAGCCCACATCCCCATGACACGTTAATAGTATGGCATATTGCTGCACACAGTTCCTGATCCCCCATTCGCAGCCAAGCACAAGATGTTACGGGAATAAGAGAAAAGCATAGCAGAGTTTTTGAGGGGTTAACTAGAGCTACACGCAAATCACCATTCCTCAACAACTCACCTGCAGCGCCTCTATACACGAACCCCCCCTCCTCCCGTCCTGCCCTTCTTTGTCACTCTCGCCACCATTTCTACCCTTTAACCCGCAAACCTCCCTCCACTGCCCTTGCAACCCACCAGCATTGCGGTACTTTCTTCCAAAGCTCCCACCCTCAAAATCTGTACGATCCCCCCCCTTCCATTCCCCCTACCCCCACAACTCGTTGGTGCTTTGGACAATGGTATTGGCAGTTGACTCTTTGCTTCGTTTCATCTTGTCCTGCTGCACGACTAAAACAAAGATAAAATGAAATATAAATCTTTCCAAATCTAAAATAATAAGATCCTGCATCACGTGATGTCCCCACTCCCAACTACCTGATGCCGTTACCGTTACCGTTACCGTTGCACCTCACCAGATCAGTTTTCCTCGTCTCCTTCCTCACCCTCCAGCTCGTGCGCCTTCCTACCCCAACTGACGACATTTCTTCCATCAAGTCGGCACACATCTTCTGTCCATCTTCTTTCTTTTCTTTCCTTTGAAGATGCGTTCTGCACCCTTAAAACCGCCTTTTTAACCCCACCCTACCTCACCTTTACCTCCGCCTTATACCCGTCCCCCCAAACACACAAACATGCATACACGCAGGTCAGATCTTCTTCCTCCTCCCCATCTCGCCAGCCCCCGCTGTTGTTCGTACACGGCTCCTACCATGCAGCTTGGTGCTGGCAGGTGAGGTTGGGGAGAGGTGATGGAGGGGGCAGCAGTCAACCAGGGGCATGAGGACTTGAAGGGGAGCTGGTAAGATATGAATGTACGACGAGTTCAAATGGTGACGTGCCCCCAGGAGAATTTCATGCCGTACTTCTCGACCCGCGGGTACGACACCTACGCCGTGAGCCTTCGCGCACAAGGCGGCAGCGATCCAGCGCCGCCCGGTCAGTCCGTGGCGGGAACCCTGGACATCCACGCCGCCGACCTGGCGTCGCTGGTTCCTGTCGTACAGCAGGACTCGGCGGCGTCTGGAGGTGGCGGCAGGGCGCCCGTCGTCATCGGACACTCTTTCGGCGGCCTGATTGTCCAAAAGTAAGAGCTGCTGTTGCTGCTGGTGGTGGTTTCTTCGGAGTTGATGATTTCTTGATAGTGGCGTGATGCGCGTACAACTCCCCTACCGACATACCTACCGACATACCTGCTCACCCTCGTTATTCCCGCTTCCCATCGTCGCGTTCGCCACTTGCGGTACCAAATCGCTGCACCTTTTTAGCACGCTTGCAAGACGTCTTCCAGGGTTCGAAGCGCATGAGTACATGAATACACCCCAACGACAACTCCGGGTGCTTGTGCCCCCATCCTGGAGGGGCGTGTGGGCGCTCCCATGGGCCTCTCCCAACGTCCTGCACAGGTGCTGCAGGACGGCTGCAGCAGCAGCAGCCGCCACCGCCACCGCCACGGCCCTCCGGATGTCCCCTCTGCCGGCCCCCCTCTGGAACCCCTCAAACCACGATCCCTCCTGCAGCCGCGATGTGTTAAAAACTGAATACAAAGTACTGAACAACCAGGACAATATATTTATATATAATCCTTTTTTAATAAAAAATCTTTAAAATGAAGATATATAATATGTTTTTTATTCCTGACAAACCAAAAGCAAACTCTGTCTCCCTTTTTGCTCCCTTACCAAGCTTTCCTCTCCACCCACCCTTTTACCCGGCTTTGGCTGTTGCAGGTACATCCTGGGTAGCGCCGCGACGTCCTCCCACTGCTCCTCCGCCTCCCCCCCGCCGCCGCCGCCGCCGCCTGGGCCTACCCCCGGGTCGTTCCCGCCCCTCTCCGGAGCGGCCTTCCTGTGCAGCGTGCCCCCCTCCGGCAACAAGCAGATGGTGATGCGCTTCCTGAGGAGAGACCCCATCATGTCGCTGAAGCTCACCTGGTGGGGTTGACTGCTGCGGCTGCTGCTTGTGGTGGGGGGGGGTGGGGGTAGGAGGAGTTGTTGTTGTTGTTGCGGAAGTGGTGTTGGTAGTGGTAGCTGTGGTATAACAAGAGGCGAAAAAGACTGAGGAGGTGGAGGAGGTGGAGAGAAAGGAGGAGGAGGGGTCAACTGGCGGCTGACGTCCAAAGTACCGGAATGCTAGAGGGAGGGTGGGAGGAGGAGGAGGAGGAAGGTGGGATGTGGGAAAAACACGTCGCAACAGCAACAACAGAGGTTGTTGGAACTCCATGGAAATTGGCTTTGTGGAGCAGATTACAGTTGGTGGAAGTTTTAGAGGAGGTAAAATGTAGAGGGTTTGAGTTTGATACCGATCTCATCGGCCTCTCTCGCCTGCGAATCCCCCGTTTCCTCCTCCCACTTCCCTTCTGCGATCCGCTCCTTTCTCCCCCCCCTCCCCAAACCCCCCGCCCCCAGGGGTTTTATCGCCCGTACCTTCGCCAGCAGTCGTACTGCCTGCCGAGAGCTGTTCTTCTCCAGCGACCTCCCGGAAGACAAACTGGACAGGTGGGAGGCAATGTGTATGTTTGTATGTATGTGTTACATATCGATCGGGGCCTGACGCTGGCCAGGGGCACCTGACCGTATACCCCCAAACGGGAACGGTTACCGCCGAAGCACTTTCCTCCTTGTGGGGTATGTATGCATGTATACATATGTGTGTATGTATGTATGTATGTATGTATGTATGTATGTATGTATGTATGTATGTATGTATGTATGTATGTATGTATGTATGTATGTATACTGAGTGTTATTACTAGAATGAGGATGATGGAGGATAGATGGGAGGGTCTTATCCCACAGGAAATGGAAAAACACTCCGTGTGCCATTCTTCTCTAAGACCCGTCGGGGCCATGCATCCCGTTGATTCTCTGATGCATACGGCACCTTGCGTGTACGGCATCTAACGGCACCCCGCATGCACGTGTCGCAGGTACCAGAAGTTCCTCGCGGCAGCCAGCCCCACTCGCCTCCTCGACCTCAGGTGCGTGCATCTGCTGAATACCCCCCTCCCCTCCCCCCNCCCCCCCGTACCTCCTGGTACACTCTTGCCCTGGCAGCAGCTTCACTCGTTTGTGGTTCGTCTTTGCCCCCGTACCTCCCCCCTAAGCGCCCCTGTGTACTCTGGACATCAGTCAGCAGCCGGAATCCCTCCTCGCTTTCCCGCCGCATACAGTTTCCCTCTCCCCTCCCCTTCCTTCCCCCCTCGTCATTTTGGTCACATCGTTCGCCTGCTAGACATACATCCCGCTTGGCGACCTTCTCACATGTGTGTATGTATGTATGTATGTTTGGGGGGGCCCGGGCCGATACTCATACGGTGAGTGGGCATCGCCCGCCGGGGGGCGCTGCGTGTATCTGTGTGTTTTGTGTCGTACATGTGCCACATGCGGGTCTCGGGGGTGATTCCGGAAGTGAAATAGCTTCCTGGCGGCCCTCAGCTGCCGCCGCCGGATTCTTAACCTGCCGCCATTGCCGCCGCCGCCGCCGCCGCCGTCACTGCCGCCGCGTGTTCAGGGACATGAACGCGCAGGTGCCGCTGCCACCACCGTCCCCTCACGCACCCCCCGCCTTTGTGTTGGGAGCCGCGCAGGACACCGTTGTGGATCCTGAGGCCGTACAGGCAAGCGGTTGGGCGCGGGGAGGAGTGAGGGTTATAGAGACCTGCTGCAAGGCCCCCCCACACACACACTACTTTGCTACTCTCTTGCTCTGGCAGCAGCTTCAATCGTGTGTGGTTCGTCTCCCCCCCACACACACACACAGCCCCCGCGCACTGTGCACTGCCCCCCCACACGACGACATAAACGCGCAAACGCGCTTAAGCTGACACATACATGCATACATGCATATGCGTGCGTGCAAGCCCTTCAGTCAGGAAAATGGTGGGGAATGTCTACAGCCAATACGTATACACATATACATATATGCACATCAATTATGAACCAATATACTACTATAGTTTGAAGGCGCTATCCACTACTACACCATTACCTATCTACATCCGCATCATCATGGCGCAGTCTGCGTAGAGGCCATCAACACTATCCAAAAGATGTACGACCCCTTCCCCGTACACAACCCTGGCCTGTGTGTGACCGCGTCCCTTTTTCCAATTCATGAGTATGACTGTTTTGGTACGGTTTCCTTACCCCGTACGAATAAAGGAGCTGGCGTCGTACTACGGTACCCAGGGCGTCCTGCTGCAGGACCTAGCGCACGACTGCATGCTGGTGGGTGCCGGGCTGTGCGTGTGTCTGTATGTATATGTATATGTGTGTATGAAATGAAGGCGCGAGGAGGGGATAGAACACGCCAACATTGCCGAGAAACTGCGGAGGATTGGGGCTTTGGAGGGGGGGGAGACGGAAGAGGTGGTGGTTTCGGAGGGGACTTGGAAGTGGCGTGTGTGGAGTTCGTTATTGAATCGCATCGATAAGGAGAAGGTACCGCGGTGATGCATAATGATAATGCTCATAATGATAAATGTTGGTATCGTGTTGAATTTTTGAAAAGTATGACGATTTTTTTCTGTACGGTGTAAAAGCTCACACAGCATAATACGAACTGACTGGCTACAGGACGATGTATGGGTTTTAGGGTTTACTGGTTGCCTGTTGAGGACACCGTCCGTCCGCGTTTCGCCCTTACTTCTTGCCTTCTGTTTCCCAAACGCTATCCGGGCATACTTATAAATGCCGCTATAGCTGCTGGTGCTGCTGGTGGCGAAAAAAACGTTTTTTAAATAACCCGTTTTGTTATTTTGTTGCGTTTTCGCCCTCGCGTGTTGCCTGATCAGGACACCCGGTGGCAGCGAGCGGCTGCAGAGCTGGAGACCTGGCTGGCTGCGCTGTAAGGTAAGGAAGTGGCCTCAGAGGGGAGGTGAGGAAAAGGGGGGCATGTAAGATGGGGAGGGTGAGGGGAACAAGGGTGAGGGGGCATGAGGAGGAGGAGGAGGCAGCCCCGCAGCCCCATGCGCGAGGAGTGGACAGGGGGGTTGGAAGGAGGAGGGCCTTGGTGGGGCGGGCTGGAGCTCTGGGACGCTGGCCTGTGGCTGCTGCAAACACTAATCCTTTGAGCTTTGAGCTTTTTTTGTCCTTTGTGGCCTTTGTATGAGCTATAAGCTTTCTGTGCCTTGCCTCCTACCCGTACACCCCGAGTCCCTTCTGTTTCCCCTTCAGCTCCTTTCCTGATTCGTTTCTTCCTCGGCTCGGATTGTTTGTTGGGCTTGTTCCACCAGATTGAGCGCGTTGTGTGCGGAGGCGAGTTGGCGGCGCACTGCCCCAGCGGGGGGGGGAGGGAGAGAATGGTGTGTTGTTGAAGCCACGACCCGGCGCTGGAGAACATGAACTTTACGGGTTTAAGATGGAGCAGCAGGTGGAACTGCACGTGTGTCTTGTTTTGGCAATCAGCCTGGCTGGTTAAAGGGCCGTGGAAAAAGCAGCAGGATTTTGGATTTCGCTTATATTGTACGTTCCTACATTGGAAGAGCAGAGGAGTATTTCAGATCTCAAGTCGCCGCCATTTTATTTTTGTTATTTATTGGACTTCGCGATACTTACCTTCCGAAAGGGAAGCCGCAAGCCCTTTTCATGGCAAAAACGGGAAGTTTTGACGATTGAGACCCAGAAAAAAAACCAAGCCACGCGAGATTTGTTTTGTAGATGTGATGTCAGAATGGCGGGTGAAGGCCTTGACCGGTTGGTTTTCATTTTGCTCTGCGTCACCATTCGGTACTTTGCTGAACAACAAGAGGGTTTCCCACACTCGTCAACAAGTATTAAGGATTAGCACAGGGTTTTCCTGCTGTGGTGAGTACCATCGCCCGTGTATCGGGCGGCTGTGCTGAAAGAGTTCCCCATCACGAGAGTTCCCCAGCAACCCCGCGGTATACATCTGTGCAGCACAGCAGCAGCAGCAGCAGCAGGTTCCTTAGATCACACCCTCATCCCATCCCTCCCTCCCTCCTGCCAACCTGGAACTTGTTTAATTAACCATTCGTTCACCTGGCCCGTCCCGCCACCATCGTACAGTCCTTTTGTCGGTATGCCGCAGCGAGAAGATGTACATCCACACGCGCCGGATACGGTCATACTTCTGTACGACAAGTACAGTGTTTTGTTTTCCCTTCCCTTCCCAGTTGCTTCCAACCGACCAACTTGTCAATGTTTTTTCACTTCCTGCAACTTCTCCCGCATTACCTGGATTTACATGTTTCCAAAATTTCCCCCAAATTCCATCCATCCGAAGCTCTGGAAGCTTCCGGCTTAAAGCATTCCTTTCCTCCACCCAACCCAGCAAACAGCAACCCTTCTCCACACAGCTCGACATCATATTTTTCCGGCATTTGTTGTGGCCTGGCGACAGACACACACACACACGCACACATACATGCACATATACACGCACACACATACATGCAACACGATGTGCGTGTGCGCATGTGTGTATATTGCCGTGACTGTACGGCCGGTACGGTCAACAAGTGACTGTACGGCCGGTACGGTCAACAAGTGACCCGCCGTGTGTATGTTGTACATCCTCACGCAACGTCCTAAACCCTCGTCAGCATCACCCGATACACGGGTAATCCCTGTTGCGCCACATAATGCTCTCTCTCCGTGGGTGTACCCACGGGATTGTCCACAAGCCAGCCACCCTTGGCCCACTCCGAAACCATATTGAGAATGTCCTCTTCGTCGGAATCGCCGTCCACCCCCATTATGTCGTCATCGCCGCTTACGCTGCCTTCCTCTCCAGCGGCCATGTCGCCGTCGTCCGTATCCGCAAGTACGACACCCACCTCAGTTTGCCGTACTCCCGCCGCTGGCGCCGTTTGGTCCCCTGCGGCGGCAGCGGCGGCGGCGCAGCCGTGGGTGTCGACATCCCGTGCTTGCGTCGCTGCTGCCCGATGAACGGTCGCCGGGGCCGTTGTCGACTTCGTCGCTTCACCGCCATCACGGATTGCCTGGCCCTGTAGCTGCTGCTGCTGCTGTTGTTGTTGTTGTTGTTGTTCCGTGCCGCGTCGGCTGAAGAACACGGCACACTGGCTGTGTTGGGGAGCCAGCGTGAAGTCCTCCCCCGCGTACTTTTCAAACATGTTCACCATGGCCACACATGCCTCCTCGACATCGGACTGCAGCAGCAGCCTACCTGAGGTCCGCAAGAGGTGGCGTGGTGATGTGTCAGCGCGCACATGCATACGGTGGGTTTGGGGGGAAGAGCAGGGCCCCAAAACCAGGTGTGTCTCAAGAGCCATTACCCGGGACGGCGCTCGCGGTTAAGGGGATGGGTTGCAGGAAGCGGGTGGAGAGGCGAAATGGAGGCGAAAAAGAAATCTCGAAGAGGGCAAAACAGAGGGCAAGAAAAAGGATTAAAGCCTGCACGCTCATCGCTGACCGCGGGTGGAGCGGTCTGGGTTGGGGCCTGAGATCCAGACCTGCTAAGGTCGGTGGGGAGGCTTGCCTCCCGTCCTGGAGAACATCCCGCCCTCTACCCCACCCATCCCACTCCCAAGTCCCCAACCTGGCTCCCACCTCCCCGCGGCATCAAGTCCCGGAGCGCGGTCACTAACTGGGGTTGAACCACCCGCCGCTTGTGGTGGCGCCGCTTGAAGTGTCTGGGGAGGGATGAGGGGGGAAAGACGAACCACGAACGAGTGAAGCTGCTGCCAAGGAAAGAGTGATGAGGGGGATGAGGGGGAGGGGAAGGCAGGGAAGGGGAAGGTCAGGCGGAGTTGGGCTTGAGATTAGCTGTGGGGGCTGCCTCACAGCGACACATGCACGCCACGAACGAGCGTCTATTTCTGTCACTCTCTCTCTCACAAACTCTCTCTTCCCCCCTTCGTGGAAAGGTCTAACATGGAGCCCATTTGAACTGCCCTCTTGTCATCACAGCGTCACAGGAGCCCCAAGTCAAGTAAGCGACCCACGGGTCATCCTAACCCTCCTCCCAGCCCCCACACAGGTGACCCACGGGTCAGGGAACTGAATGAACACGTCGGTGATGGGTCCGGGGTAGCTGCCCAGCAGTGTCGTCAGACTGACGGTGGCGTTGCTGAACAGGTAATGCACTCGACCTTGGAGTCCGAGTCGACTGACCCACTCGTTGGATCGGTCCACGAGCTGTGGTGGCGGTGTGGGCGGTGTGGGCAAAAACAAGGGCGGAAGAGAAAATATCTTCAGCTGCAAAGTGCAGAAAGCAATAACAAAAACTGCCAAGATAAACATAAACAGGAGAGGGGGTAAGAGGCTATTGTAAAGACATTGATAGGAGAGATGAAATGGGGGCAAACACGGCCGATAAGGCGGCACGGCATAATTATAGTCACGGCGGTGTATAGGAGGGGAAAAGTGAGGGGAGGCAAGTGTGAGTGTGGGAAGTGCAAGGGAAAATGGCAAATTGACATTGTGTACTGTATGAGGCCATATTTTCCGATTGTATGCGCGATCCCCACAGCACACGCACCGTACGGCGGATCTCCAGACCCAGGTAGTTGACTTGTTGGTCAGGGTTATTGCGCTGTAGCAGCAACAGAAAACGGCCGTAGCCGCTGCCGATGTCCAGCGCCAGGGGTAAGGAGGGGTCGGAGAATACGGCACTCCAGTCGGGTGCCGCCGTCGGTTGCTGAAACTCACGACGTAGGGGGTTTACGTGTTGCCGTACGCGCGTCTTGCCGATCTGCATCGACATCGGCGTCCAAGCAACCGCTGTTGCTTTGGAAAGAGAACCTCAAGGTGAGGCCCTCAAAGTGAGGACCTCCGGGGTTTCGGGGTTACACGTAATAAAGAAATGCCGATCGCAAATGGTCGCAAAGGCGTGGAACCCGCGGATTGCTTGCGCTATCTGTACGACACACGCACACACATTTCCGTTGTTTCAGTTGTTGTTGTCCTCCAGGGGGAGGGGGCAGGAATCCGAAGAAGGGAGAGTCGAACAGTACACGCACACGGAATCATTTTGGCTGTCAGATGTTTTTTCGAGGGGGGGAGGACGAGGGAGAAATCTAATTGGCCCAGATCTGGATAGGTAGAGGGACCAAGACTTGTGTGACCCAGATCAGTTCTCAAGACGGTAATTGAGGTGTTGGGTTTGTACTGTTTGAAGCTTCCTGCCGTGTCTGCTGTCTGCGGCGGCGGCGTGTGACTAAACGCCGTAGCCAGACGGCAAGACGAACTTCGTTTGCGACCTGCTTCCTTGAAGGAGCTTTCGAACGCTGTACAGCAGAAGTTGTTAGGGCTTGTAAACCCGGAAATCACAGGGTGCCTGGTCCGGCCCGCTGCGCACTTTTCACAGACTCCTGCTCAGCGGCTGATGCAGTCTTGCTCAGGCAGGTCTTTTGCCGCGGACGAAAATGGGACGGTTCGCCCAATCTTACCCCATCCCACAGCTCCATCAAATCTAGTTCGCGAAAGGGCGATTCGCGACTGTCCGCGGGCTTCACCGTCATCCATGTTGGACGTGCAGGTGCAGCGCTGTGTACGACGACACCCTGCAAGCCCACGCTCCCCAAGTTATTCATCGAGGAGCGCCTAGTTGTAATTAATATCAGTTATAACTTTTCATCCTTTCTGTGCTTAATAAGCTCGCGTTGAAAATGACGCACCAATCTTCCAGCCCGGTCCATCGCGCCGCCGACAAGGCGACACACATAGCTACCAGTTTGCTTCCTGGAAAGGCTAACAATGTGGGGTTTGAAGGCTTCCATGTAAATTGGGTGATGGGCCATGGTCTGCACGGCGGTTGATTAATGCGTCCTTCCAAGCTTGACTTTAATCTCTACATCTGTACTAGGACTTCATACATGAGGGCAAGCATTGGCAACCGTTTGGTTCACAAATTGAGCTGCAAGGATGCAGCCCGTCTCCCTCCACATTCCTCTGAAGTCACGGCAACGGTCTGTACAACACCTCGGGAGCATATAGCTAAAAATCTCGCCAGCGCAATCAGGATCAAATAGAAGGACCCACATATTTTTATGTCAAGCTGCTGAAACTTTATTTAGTTGGTGCAACGAACTCGAGGCTTAGCACTAAAAATCCAAACGCCCTCCCTAACCGCTCGCAGTCTAGCAGTTCATTAAGCTACTTACACGACTGGAAAGATGTTGGAAGCATTGTTTGGAAAAAAGAAGACCCCCGCAGGTAGCTGTCGCAAGAGAGCTAGCGGAACGTGGCTTCCTTGTGCTGCTTTAAAGAAGGTTACGCTCTCGCCTGCTGACCTCTCAACATTCAATTTTTTTGCGTCGTAGAGATGCTTAGGGAGAACAAGCGGCAGCTTGATAAAGCCATCCGGGAGCTCGACCGCGAGCGAATGGGCTTACAACAGCAGGAAAAGAAAACTATCATGGAGATTAAAAAAATGGCCAAAGAAGGGCAGATGGTAAGCCCTGGGTACGAGGAGTACACCGGCCCGATGGGGCTTACTTCTATGTACGACCGTGTACGGGATGCATGCCGCATTTGCCTTTCCAGCACCCGCGTGACGCAGCAGGAATGGTGGATTGAGGCTAAGGTCAACGCGTCAAAAGCTGCCGCGCACGCAACGGGACGGGGACTGTTTTTGTAACCCCTCGCCTCAGCACGCTCAGCCAAAAACGCGCTACCCATACTCACAAACTGCCTCTCCTGCAATGGCGCAATGCAAAGACGTGTGGTTTCAATTTCAACGTCATGCCACATATATAGGACGCGATGTAATGTCAAGCTTTGCCCGACCACCAGCCCCCAGCAGGCCTCCGTGTCCAGCCCATGTCCCCCAACCTGGAGTTGGTCCTCAACCCAACGTTGCCCTCCTCACCTTCCCTGCCTGCCCCGCCGCCCTGCCCACTCCCTCACCTCATCAGGACGCGGTCAAAGTGATGGCGAAGTCCCTGGTTCGAAACCGCCACGCGGTGACCAAGATGTACGGTCTCAAATCGGAGCTGCAAGCGGTATCGCTGCGACTAGCGGTAAGATGGCAAAAGCCACCAGCTAACGCATCAACAGCAAGAGCACCAGAAAATCGGGGCCAGTAACAGCCGGAGCAGTAAGATGAACCAGCATTTGGAAATTTTTTAGGGAATAGGAACAAATTCAGGTGGCACGGTGGCCTCTCTCCATCCTCCATGAAGAGCCGTGGTGTAACTACCTGTGGGGATCTCTCGGGTCGAATGGAACCCTCTTCACAGCGCCACCTGCTGGGCACCACCTCCCCCCACACGCCTTGCTCGGATGTTGTCTCTGGGTCCCTCCCCGGCCCTCCCCCGCCCTCACCCACGGGTCCTTGTCTTATCCTACAGCTATCCGTTTACCTCTTCAGTACGTACTTCAGTCGTCAGTCGGGGTTCGTCTTACCCCCCTCCCCCCCCGCTTCCCTTTCTCGTTATCGACTTTTCTTATGGCTTCTATGGCGTCTTTTTTATTATGGTCTATGGCCTCTTTGTCATCATGGTCTATAGTCTCTCCAAATTGAAGTTCCCTTCCCCTCCCGAATGACGACGGTCGTCTTCCGGTCCCTCATGGGATCTTCCTCCCATGGCCTCCCTTTCGCTTCCCCCTCCCTTCTTCTCCGCAAACTCCACGCATCCTCTCCCCCCTCCCCCCTTTTCTACGTCTGGTACACTCTTGCCCTGGCAGCAGCTTCACTCGTTTGTGGTTCGTCTTTCCCCCTCCCCCTTTCCTCGCACGCAGACCCTGAAGTCCACCCAGGCGATGGCGGATGCGATGCGTGGGGCGACCAAGGTACGTCTTTCTTGCCATCCGCGCAGGGGTCAGGTCACCCTTCCTGGGGTTGACCCACGAACCTGGCTCCACCCATTAGCTGGCCAAGACTAAGGATGGTCCGCCAAGGCTCGCCTCCGTGTACATGTAGCCCGTTACCTGTGACATGTTCTCAATTTAGGGGGTCACAAAGTCGTCACAACAAAGCCCGAGGGGGAACCCCGCGGCAGTTCATAGTTGCCGCTAATGTGGCGCGAGCCGGCCGGGGTTGCCTGGCTTAGCTCATTAAGAGGCGAGTTGGCGAGCCGGAGTTGGCGGTCGTGGGTATAGGCCACCAAGAAAGGCTCTGTAAGGGGGGAGGCGGCGGCCGGAGCGGAGCAGCACAAGCTGGGCTGGGACCATTAGGGACAGGGACAGGGGGGAGCGGTGTGTGTGTATGTATGTATGTTTGTATGTATGTATGTATGTTTGTTTGTATGTATGTATGTATGTATGTATGTATGTATGTATGTATGTATGTATGTATGTATGTATGTATGTATAGAACCCCAACCGAAGGAACGAGGGCGCGACGAAGCCACGATTTACCGCCTGATGCCCTCTTCAGTCATGGAGGAGGGCAGGGCACCCAGATCTGCGTGTTGTCAATGAACTACAATGAGCCGCGGGGCCAACTGCCGGGGGAAACTGACGGGGGGAGGGAAATGGCACGCGAATGCAACTTTATTTCCGTGCCCCTGTGTGTGTATGTATGTGTGTGTCTTTGTGGCGCTGTGTGTGTTTCTGTGTGTCTCTCTGCCGCCGCTGCCCCACATCATGCCCCTGCAGGCCATGCGCGCCATGAACCGGCGCCTCAACCTGCCCAACCTACAAACCATCATGCGGGAGTTCGAGCGACAGAACGAGCGCATGGAGATGACCAGTGAAATGATGGGGGATGCGGTGGACGATGCGCTCCAGGTAGGATGGGGAGGGGAAGAGGGAGGGGGAGGGGGGGGCAGTTTCCAGATTTGTTGCGCTCCTCTATCTAGATCTACCGGGTGTTATCTGCCTGCTGCGGCGGCTGTTGCTGCAGCGGCTGTTGCTGCAGCGGCTGTTGCTGCAGCGGCTGTTGCTGCAGCGGCTGTTGCTGCAGCGGCTGTTGCTGCAGCGGCTGCGATTTTGGAAGCTTTGTTGAACTTGCGTTGATCGGTTTGGGTTTGTAGGCTCGTTCTTTGCTGCATGCCTCCGGAGTGGGGTAGTGGATCAGCCTGGGGTTATGGTGACGCTTTTGGACTGTGTAATGTCTTGTATGTCTTGGCGCCTGGAGATAATGCCTATAAGAAATGGGTGCGGCATTGTTGCAAACGCCACACGGCCACGTCGATCATCTATTTTTAGAGCCCAATCACCCCGTGTGCAGTAGTACTGAACTATGCTGTGTGGCCTCGCCCTCGTGTGCCGTGCGGTGCCGTACTACGTCATGCCGTACAGGACGAAGGCGAGGAGGAGGAGACGGACAACCTTGTTAATCAGGTCCTTGACGAGATCGGCATCAGCAACATGACTGAGGTGCGTCAAGGCGAAAAAAACAAAACCGTTTTGGAGGCGATGAACGTTGCTGCTGTTTGCTGTGTGGCAATTTGGCAAAACCGCATCCACTCGCTCGAGCGGTTAATCTACGCGAACATAACTCCTTCACAACTCCTCCGCAGCTATGTTCAACATTGTCTCCCCTTGTCGGTCTCCCCCAAGAGCCCCAGAGGCACCATTTCCCTCCTAATGTTTTGGATTTTTGCTGCATGCTATTTGCCGCATGTGATTTCCTCCCTCTCACTCCCCTCTCTCTCTCTCTCTCTTCCCCTCGTGCCGCATGTGATTTCCTCCCTCTCACTCCCCTCTCTCTCTCTCTCTCTCTCTCCCCCCTCGTGCCGCATGTGATTTCCCCCCCTCTCACTCCCCCCCCTCTCTCTCTCTTCCCCTCGTGCCGCATGTGATTTCCCCCCTCTCACTCCCCTCTCTCTCTCTCTCTCTTCCCCTCGTGCCGCATGTGATTTCCCCCCTCTCACTCCCCTCTCTCTCTCTCTCTTCCCCTCGTGCCGCATGTGATTTCCCCCCTCTCACTCCCCTCTCTCTCTCTCTCTCTTCCCCTCGTGCCGCATGTGATTTCCCCCCTCTCACTCCCCTCTCTCTCTCTCTCTTCCCCTCGTGCCGCATGTGATTTCCCCCCTCTCACTCCCCTCTCTCTCTCTCTTCCCCTCGTGCCGCATGTGATTTCCTCCCTCTCACTCCCCTCTCTCTCTCTCTTCCCCTCGTGCCGCATGTGATTTCCCCCCTCTCACTCCCCTCTCTCTCTCTCTCTTCCCCTCGTGCCGCATGTGATTTCCCCCTCTCTCATTCCTTTCTCTCTCTCTCACTCACACACACACACACACTCTTTCTCTCTCCCCTTTTTGCGTCAGTTGGCGGCGGCGCCGGGGACACGCATTGCCGAGAAGCCTCAGGCCGCACCGGCCGTGGCGGAGGCGGAGGGCGGGGCGGGGCTTGATGAAGATCTGCAAGCGCGACTTGATAACCTGCGCAAGTCCTAGGGATCCTAGGGGGTCTTAGGGGGGGTCCTAGGGGTTCCTAGGGGTCGACGGGGGTGACCTTATCCTTAGGTGTGTGCCGCGGCGCTACGAGCTACGTCAGTCAGGCCGCACTTGTCCCCAGCTGCGTAAACCGGTGAGTGACTGCTGCACCGAAAGCTGCCAGTCCCGCAGTCAGCCGACGCAGCCAGCTGAAGGGGCGCAGTGGTCGACCAACCCACCGTGTAGCTGATGCTGTCCCGGTCTGGCACACGGTTCTTCTGATATGTGGTGTATCGCGGCGTGGGTTTGGCAAGTTGGGAGGATTTATGTGGAGGGATGGAATGTGGCGGGTTGGCTGGCGCTGAGGCTGCCGCGATTGGTTGGTTGGTTAGTTGGTTGGTTGGTTGGTTGGTGTTATGGGCACGGCAGTGAAGCAGGATTGGTGTGTGGGCCAAGCGGAGGCGTGTTGAACGGCGTAAGTTTTTACTTACATCATACAGGTGTACATTGTCATCATCATCACCGTCATTAGCACAGCAAACAGCAAGCAGTGGCAAGCAGCGACAAGCAGCAGCATAGGCACACCAAGAAGACTGGGGTGTCGACGGCTATGGGTGTTGGGGTGCGTGCAGGATGACTGCCATGCAGATTCCCGTGTGTGTATGATGTGTGGGACAGGGGGGACATATCTTCACCCGGGACCGCACCCGTGTGTATGTGTGTGTGCGTATGTATGCGTGTGTGCGTACGTGTGTGTTCTTGTAATGTGCCACGGCAGGTCAACATCACAATCAATGCGGAGGAGGTTGAAGCGGGGGGGGAGAGTGTAGGTAGTATTGGCACGAGACGAAAACGGGCCGCTGGGAGGTATACGATGCCAGAGGGCCCCAAAGCATCAATGTCCAGCCAGCCCTGGGCATCCAGGTTTGCTGTTGATGTTTTTGAATTTACTCAGTCAAGACAAGACACAACACGACACGACATGACAAGAGGCCGCGCGAAGGCCAGGGCATCAGGTTCGCAGCTGTGCCGTGTGGGAACAGGGTTACGGCAATAATGGTCGTGACTCAAGGGGAAGTCGTAAGACACTGAGGCCGTGATGGAAAGAGGAGGTTAGGCGGTCGTCCGGGCAAAGGCAAGCCTGTGGGTCGCGGCTCGGGCAGTCGGGAAAAAAATTAATTCCCGCCCGGGGCCTCCCTCCCGCCCGGGGGAGATGTGGATGTGCTCACGGCTGTGAAAAGGGGTTTAGGGCTTTAGGGTTTCGGGACGATGAAACCTGCTGGAACCGGGAGAATTGAAGAAAACGACGATGATGAAGAACCGGGAGAATCGCCTCATTTACGGGCATGCGATGGTGGTGTGTGACCGTGTGCCGGGCCAGTTAAAGCGGGTAATGACGACGTCGCTTGGCGCATGGACTGTTTCATCATCATCATCAGCAGCAGCATCTCCGGCAGAATAGTTACCTGTCAGTTTTGCATTAGCTAAAGGTTGACCACGGTTTGACTGGAGTGAAGGATTTTCTTACCGCGAACGAGGATGAAGGGTGTTTTGTTTGATCAGAGGCTTGATACACACCGACCTGACCCGTTACATGAGCACCGTTGCAAGATCTGCAGGGGCTGCGCGGTAGTTAAGTGGCTTTTTACTGGACAGTGCTGGTAAGCGACATTGACAGTTGCGTCTCGTGTGTGTGTGTGTGTGTGTTTCGTAATGCTGGTTTGTGTGTTTTGGACGAGACATCATCGGCCGCTGTTCATGTTTCCGGTCGGGTAAGAAGGAACACAGTTCACCTCGCCGTGGAGTATATTCCATTCCCATTTCAATGCAAGCGGATGACGCTCGCATCACGGTGATTCCTATTTAAACCATCCAGCCTGTCAGGGCTGGAACCGACCGAACAGGTTCTTTCCTACCTTACACATGCAAACTGCGAACTCCTAAGATGTGACGCCGTGTCAATGGTTAAAGCGGTATACGGCGTTGTGATGAGCGGATTTACGTAAGAGAAGGCGTTCACAGTACCGGTCCTGAACATTTAGGTTCCTTCTACAGCTTCACTGTGCAGACCATCATTACCTGCTTCACATATATTTTCGCTCCGAGAAAAGTACGCAGCTGATAATGTCATGGCTGTCCTAGTGAATTGGATTTCTGCTTTCCAGGGCCCCCAACAGCACAGTATATAATCGAATCATGAGAAAAAGTATAAGCTGCAGTTTGAGGTTGAATTTGTGATATATTGTACTACGTACGGCGTATCATATTCTGATGACGAGAATTGTACAAACTTGCAATTGGTGTGCAATTACCGTTGTTTTCAGTTGTATGCTTTTGTCCCTTAGATCCTAGCTATCCAATGTACGGTGGCGGATGCCAACGCGATGCTGAAGTTACCATAGGCGCGCAGGCGTAAAAAACGTATAGCGCGGCCGTGGTCGCTCATCCGTGGCTGCTTATGCTCACAAACATGATTAACCAGCCCTTCTTGGTGCAGAGCCTAGCGCAGGTAGCGAACGATTGCGGTCGGAAGTAGGAAGGCGCGCTCCTGATATGATCCCGCGACGCAGTGCCTGAAAATGTTTACAATCTGTTTGGCATTATGGATTTTCGGGAAGCTGTAAGACTCTCCAAGGCCGGCGTGTTGACTTTAGGCAATGGAGCGCTCTGCGCTTGCGAATCCGACACGACGGCAAGCCTCAGGAGCAGACACAGCCCTATCGAATGCTGTCACCAGCGTTACTGTTTCCCAGCAAGAGTCGGAGGGCCAGGCGTCGGAGCCGGCAGCGGGCAGCACAGGAGAGCCTCCCAGTCCGGTAGGATGTTTCCCGAAGAAAACCTGTATCCTTAATCATTATGTCGTGGAATTAAGTTGCCAGGGCAATTAGCTGCTTTGCCGACGTGCTGTCTTTGCCGTTCTGCTCCACAGCGCGCAGCCCGGAGCCAAGTGTCAACGGCGGTATCATTCGAAGGTGCACGTGCTGCGGGATCGGCGGTTCAGCCGGAACGATCCGTTGACGAGGACAGCGCGCTGTCAGCCGCGGAGCCTGACGGTAAGCCTATGCGCGGGATTTGGGTTTTACGACGTGTTGTTCCAAGCTGAACAATTTGCGCCAACCTGATCGCGACACACCGAGAAAAATCGTAAGCCCGCCCGTTATCTCGTCTTTTATTCAGCCAGCACGCTTCCTTCCTTTTTACACAGGTCCTGTCCGGTCAAACCGTCCTCAGCAGGGCTCCCGGCCCGCCAATAGCCTCATTTCCACGGCGGTCCATCCTGCAATCCGTAACGTAAACAACAGCAGCAAGCTGCCGCCGCCGCCACAGCAACATTACCCTAATAATAAGCAGCATCAACTGCAAACCCACCAGCAAGCGTTTCTGCAACAGCAAGTACAGCAACAACAGCAACACGCACACCATCACCAGCAACTCCAGCAGCAGCAACAGCAGCAGCGCCACGCAGCGCCGGCGGCAGCAGACCAGACGCCTTATGGTCGCGGCGCAGGACCAACAGCCGAACATTACGCGTCTTCGCCGGAGGTACAGCGACCCCACAGCATCACCTCCCAGGCCGCGGAAACACGAGGAGAAGGCCACGGCCACTGTCATGGTCACGCCGGGCGTAGTGAGGCAGAGCAGGAAGGCGCGGTTGTGGGTCACGGCATACGAGGTCACCCAACGCGGTCAAACATACGCGGCGCGACGCCGGCGTCGGTGTATGGACAGATCCAGGCGCCCGGAAGAGCCCCCGGACCACCCTCCCCGCGGAAAGCCCACCAGCATAGCCTTCAGGTACGGTACCGATGAGAGACAAGGTAATCATTTTTTGGGACCTGAGCAACCTGAGCGAAATGAATGGAAAAGGAGTCAGTTCAAAGGATGTCACGTCTGTTCGGTAGCTTTGAGAATTGGCTCTGACAATTATGGCGCGTGTGTGGTGGTGGTGGTGGTGGTGGTGATAGTGGTGGTGGTGGTGGTGGTGATAGTGGTGGTGGTGGTGGTGATAGTGGTGGTGGTGATGGTGGTGGTGGTGGTGATGGTGGTGGTGGTGGTGGTAGGAAGTGAGGGGGCCCTCCCTTCTTGTCCATCTGGTGCGTGCGGGGGGAACGACGAACCACGAGCGAGTGAAGCTGATGGCAAGGAAAGACTGATGCGCCAGAAGTAAAGAAGGCATGCGGGGGGGGGGGAGGGCCGGAGAACAGGAAGTTGTGCGAAAAGCAGGGATGGCGTGCCCGCTCGGCGAGAGACATGACTATCTGCGGTTACCAATGCCTGGATGTATGCCATTTCGTTTTCCAACCCTTCTGGATTGGCAGCCGCCTTTTTGCAAGCAGCCTAGGCAGGAAAGGGGCGCCGGCATGTGTGTGTGTCTGAGTGTGTGTGTCTGTGTGTGTGTGTGTCTGTGTGTGTGTGTGTGTGTGTACTTGCAAATCCTTGCAAAGTGCTGTCAGCTGCCAAGCCCCATGTGCAATGCGCGTCCAACGCGCAAGATGACGTGATGGAGGGAAGCATTCAGCGATGTCGGATTTCGATGCCAATTTTCATGCTGCATGCAGTGGGCAAGTACCGTTGGCGGAGGCGGCTCGGTGGCAGAAGGCATGTACCCCGCAACGGCCGCCGCCGCCGCTGCAGCTGCATTGCTGGGCAACGGGCTGGTCGGCGGCTGGGGGCTTGTGCAGGGCTTGGGCCGCGGCGCGACAAGTATCGCCGCCACTGGCCACAGGCCACCGCCCCTCCCCCACTCCCTGCTGGCCGCCTCTCCATTCAACCTCGCGGCGCTTGGCCAGCTACAGCTCCATGCAGCAAGCCACATGCAGCAGCAAGCAGCAGCTGCGGCGGCGGCGGCGGCAGCCGCTTCGGCTGGCACGGGGCCGGGCTTGGGCGGCGCCGCAGCACCTGGCGGGGGGCTGCTATGGCAACCGTCTGAACAGGCGGAAAGTGTTGCTGGAGAGCTCTCACAGCCGCCCCTGGCGGCGGCGGCGGCGGTACTGCAAGCGGCCGAACCAGCGTCCCCGACGCAGCCAGGCCATAATCAGCTGCTGTCGCCGCCACCACCACCACAGCAGCAGCAGCAGGCTCTCCTCCACCAAGTTGGCCCGGCCCCAGCTTCAGCTCCGTGGGTTAGCGGCCCAGCTGGGGCCGGAATGCAGGACGACGGCGACGGCGACGTGCACGGCGCTGGTCACGGCAGTGACACAGGGGCAGGCGCGGGCATCACTGCTCCTGCAGGCCTTGGGACCCATGGCCAGCAAGCGGCCGCACTTCCCTCCTCACCGGACGGTGTCGTGAGCCGCCACGCCAGGACCCGCCGCGGCAGGTCGTCGTACAGTATGTCGGGCGCATTGCTGGGGCCGGTGTACGGCGGAGGGCAGCATGGGGTCCACCCGTTTGCACTGGCGGATATGCACGGGCTCCAGGGATTGCTCATGAGCGCGTCCATGACTGCGGCCGCGGCCGCAGCGGCGGCGGCAGGCGGCGCCGGCGCCGGCGGACTCGCAGACGATCAAGGAGGAGCAATCATGGCGACACCATCCGGGCTAGGGCGGGGAAAGTCTGAGCAGCAGCAGCCGCTGCCGCAGCAGCAGCACACCCAAGGCTCGTCCCATGTTGGATCCGGAGTCCAGCACCCCCAAGCGCACCCGCACCAGCGCTCCATGGCCGCTGCTGCGGCGGCGGCGGCGGCGGCGGCGGCGCATGCAAGCAGTGGCCTACAGGTGCTGCCGCCGCCGCAGTATCACCATCACTACCACCATCGCCAAGCACAAGAGCATACTGGAGATCCGCAAAGCCAGCAACAGCAGCAGCAGCAACAGCCGCAAGCGCTGTTGTTCCCGGGGCGGGGGCATGGTCAGAGCGAGGGGGCAGGTGGCGCACCCGCCGCGGCCACCAATGCGCCTGCTGGCGGATCGGCCGCCATTGACGCCGCCGCAGCGGCAGCGCTGCATGGCTTGCAGGTTGCTGCAGAGCCTGTCGCGACAGCCACCGCCACCTCCGCATGCGGTGGTGGGAATGGGACTGTCGTAGATGGCGGCGTCGCCGCCGCCGCCGCCGGGCCGCCGCCTGGTTTCGGAGCTGGAGGTCCCCGACCCGCCATGCAATTGTACGTGCCGGTCATGGTTCCGCTAGAGCTTGTGAGTGCACAGATGGCCATAAACCAGGCTGCAGCGGCAGCGGCTGTGGCCGCGGGTGCCGTAGCCCAAGCGGCGTCGCCCGTTGATGGTGCCGGAGGCGCGATGCCTGCTGCCGCTCTTGGCGGTGGGGGCGAGAAGGGTGTTGCTGGTGGTGGCGGCGGTGGTGGGAGCCCTGGCGGCGACAGCAGGGACTCTCCGATGGGCGCCGCTGATGTAGCCGCAGCAGCAGCCCACTCTACTCAGGCCCTCGACACGTCCTCGCGTCACTTATCCGAATCCGGGCATGAGTCCGCACATCAAAACGGTTTGTCAGCGGGAGCTCGCAGCGCTGGCGGCGCCAGTGCGGGCGGCGGCAGCGGCGGTGGTGACATGGGCGGCGGTAGGAGCCTGGCCGTGCCCTGCGCAGCAGCGTCAGTGGCGCGCTGCGGCGGTGGCGGCGGCAGCGGGGCCCACGCAGGCGGCGGCGGTGCCGGTGCGGCTGTCAACGCCACTGCTGCCAACGGCCATGGCCATGGTCGGTGTGCTGCAGGGGATGCACGCGGCCTGGGTCTTGGTAGTGGAGGCCGTGTGTGTACGGCGGCAACCGCTGCCGCCGCTGGGGCGCAGCACAGCGCAGGGAGCAACCCCGGGGCCGGCGGCTCGGGTGGCGAAGGCGCAGGCAGCCCTGAGGCGGAAGGTACTTTGAGACGTGCCGCTGCTGCGGCCGCGCCGGCGGCGTCTGCTGCTGAAACTGTCATGGCGTCGGTAGCCCCGATGGGGGCGCTTCTTGGCGCTGGCGTACCACTGGGGAACGCCGCGGACGCAGACCACCCCGGCAACGGCGCGGACGCCGCCGCCCCTGCAGGTGGCGGCGGCGGACCCGCGGCCGCTGGCGCCGCCGCCGCCGCCGCTGCATCTGTGGGTGCAGGCGCTGGCTTCGTCGGCATGGGTTTCGGGGCCGGAAATCTTAACGAGCATAACAATAACCATCACCACAACAACAATCTGGCGATTAACGCGCACAGTAACGCATACGGCGCGGGTCCGTCGATGACGCAGACAGCAGATTACCGCTCGCACTTGCAGGTCGCGCTGAGTTTGCTGTTGCAGGCCACGTCCGCGGCGTACAACAGCCAGCGGCAGAGCGGCGTCGCTGGCGCGAATGAAGGGTCGGGGATTTTTGCCGCGGCGGTACAGCAAGCGTCAGCCAGCAACGCCGTCGGGCAGGAGATGAGCGAGGGCATGGGCGGGAGTGGCGCTGGCGACGGCGGCGTGGGGGGAGCGGTTGTCAGTGGGAATGCCGGCGGCGGGGGCGGTGGGCTTGATGGCAGCGGGAGCGGTGCGGGACGGGCTGCTGGCGGCGGCAAAGCCAACGGGGCTGCTACTCTTCATGACGGGGGTGGTGGTGGTGGTGGCGGCGGCGCTGCGTTGGCGGCAGCGGCGCACTCGATGCATGGTGCAGCCATCGGTCCCGCAGCGGCGGCGGCGGAGCCAATGGATACGGAGGGGCAGGTTGTGGACCAGGCGACGGCGGCAAGTCGCGGCCTACACACAAGCCCAGGTGCCGTGGCGGCAGCGGCGTTGCGGGATGTTGTTGCTGACGATGGCGGCGGTGGCGGCCGCGGCCGCGATGCTGGCGGCAGCGGCGGCAGCCCGGAGGCCTACCAGGCGCCACAATGGTCGACGCAGCGCGGCGGCGGTGGCGGATGCGGCGGCGGCGCAAGGTCAGCCATGCACGGAAGCTCGGGAGCTGCTGCCCTTGCCGCCGGCCGTGGCAGCAACCTAAACAACGGCGCCGCTGGCGGCGGGGCCCCTCATGGCCACCCTGGAATGCATCATAGCCAGGTAGCGCACCACCATCACAACCACCACGCGCAAGGGCTCCTGCTGGGACCTGCAGGGTATCATCACCACCACCACCGGGGAAGCAGCGCCGCCGCCGGCAGCGGCTTCGGCAAGGTGGGGCCACGGGGCGAGGGAGCCGGCTGCAGTCCCGGGGTGGCGCAGCTGGAAGGGGCGCTACTGATGGGCGGCAATGGCGCCGGGACCGCCGCCGTTGTTGCCGGCGCCAGCGTCGGCAGCGCTGGCGGCGCAGCCGGCGGCGACGGCGAGCAGGCGGATAACAACTCGGCGCTTCAGATGGATGCGGAGGCGGGGCACCCCGCGGCATCTGTGCATGCGACGGTGATTGCGGAGGAGAGTGATGCGTCGGAGGAAGGTGGCGGCGGTGGGGGGGATGACAGCGGGTCCATGGAGGTGCCGCCGGCGGCCGCGGCGCGGGGCCTCGACGGCGGCGGCGGTGCTGGCGGCGGCGCCGCCGGGGGCCTTGTCGGTGGCGTTGGCAGCAGCAAGGCAGCGGCAGCGGCGGGACTGGGCGAGATGGTCAGCCAGCGATTCGACGGTTCCAGGTGCAGAAAGGGGGGGGAAAGGGGGGGGGGGGAGAAATGCAGCTGGCCAAAGGTGCAAACGTTTGGAGCTGCGTCTATCGCATAGCCTGTGGCTTTAATCACTCTGCCGCGCCCCTCCCTTTTTTGGCAGACTGCAGAACCCCCCGTGATGTCTCTTCCCCAATAATTATATACATTATTTGTAACTTCCCAGATCTTACTGCTCCAATTCGTTTGCTAGCTCAATACCTGAGTTCAACCACACGTGTATCTATTTATCTTGAACCTTTTGAATGCAATTGTTCCTGGCGCGCGTCGCGTGATGGCGTGATGGCTTGGGCAAAATGAATTAGTGTTTGTTTGCCATCGTTTGTTTGTGATGAAGGGAAGGTGAGGTGCTCACCTCACCGTGCCGTACCATGCCGTACAGGTCCCGCTCCAGGGAGGGTCAGGCCTCGAAGCCGCCGCATGAGCACCAGCTCCTGATGCTCCAGGGGCCTCCAGCGACGGGGGCCGGGCTGGGTGAGGTTGCCAGCCACCGCGCAGAGACGCGCAGTCCCGCGCGCCACGATGGTGCGTTTGAATGGTGGTTATGCGGTGTGGGGATGTGTGGGTTGGGGTTGGGGTTGGGGTTGGGGGGTTGAGGGCGGATTCTGAGGGTGACCCCAAATTGAAAGGTACGAAATATTTTAAGAACCCCACACATACATACACACATAAACACAGCCACAGCTGACAGCTTCAAGTCACAACCGCCATCATCATCATCACCATCACCATCACCATCACCATCTAAGAACTGCGATCAACACTACTACTTACATCGTGGTCGGTGGCGCCAATCAACAACACACGAGCACAACAACAAGCACATTACATGGTGGTGGTGGGACCTCTTCACCTGAAGAAAGCCCGGGACTGGGTCATGTAGGGCGTATAGGTCGAGCGAGCCGAAGGTACATCAGACCAGCTAACAAAAATGTTCGACAAAGAAGGGAAAATAAACAGGAAAAGGGAAAATGGACAGGAGCACTGCCGTACCTCTGTCTGGGAAACTTCTGGGACACCGCAAGCTGTGACATCTCTCATCGGTCCCAGCTCAAAACCCGCCGACTTCTGCTCTGTCCATGCCGCTGCAGTTTGTGTGCACGCATGCCTGTGTGCTAATCCTAGCCCCTTGATGCCCTGCCCCCAAACTTCTGCTCCCGACCTTTCATTTCTACCCTTACTTTATATCTATGTCCTATGCTCGTATTCACTGGTTGTCTTGCGCCCTTGTCCTGTGCCCGTGTTTACTGGTTTTTTCATTCTTAGGCGGTGTTCCCGACCCGCGCGACTCGAGCATGGGCATGGCCGCCGGGCCTTCCCATGACGGCACTGACAGCGACAGCAACGGAACCACCACCAGCGACACCGTGGATATGGCCGAGGACGACAGTCGCATGGGTTCGGCTTCGGAGCATGGCGATTCGGGTGTGGGCGCAGACCCACGGGACATGATGCAAACGGATGAGAATTTGTTGCCTTTGGACGAGCATGGTGGCGAGACCGCGGGCGCGATGGGCGTCAATGGATGTGAAGAGGTAGAGGAGCGTGGTGATGATAATGACAACGCCGGCAGCGCTGACGTAGGCAACGATGATGATGACGACGGCGGCTGTGACGGCGGCGGCGGCGGCGGGTGCGACAACACGGATGCCATTGGCGGCGACCCTGACGGCGACGGCGGTGCACGCATGAGCGTCGGGCCAGCGGCGGCGCTGCTGGGCATGCTTGGCGGCGGCGGCGGCGGCGCCAGCACCGGTCATATGGGCCCTGCGGCAGCAAACAGCAACGAAAAGTGTTCTCCAGCTGACAAGGTACGGCAGTAACGCCCGTTGTCGGGGGCGGCGCGGTGCGACGCGGCGTGTTGTGCATTTGTAATAAGAGGCCTGAGGTTTAGGGTTTTTAATAGTATGAGCCTATCTGGCAGGAGCCTATCTGCGCTCAACTGCCTGCTGCTACCATTTTTGAGCACATGCAGATGAACTGGCATCGCCGGGATCCTTTTATTTGCTGCCAGTGGTGTTGGATGTGGAGCCTGGAGCTCGGAACACGCGCTCCCTTTTATGGTGACGCGAGCGCTGTGGCAGATGCGCGTTTATCGATTTCTCCTAACATGTGCAGTCCACACAGACCACAGGCAAAGCACTACATGCGCATGAACATTTCGCCTGACCTTTCTCCAATGGATTACGCAACCTCGCAGGCTGCTAGCCGCCATCCGAACTCCAACTCGCCAGATGACATGCGCCACCACCATGCACACCAGCACGCCGCAGCCCACCATAACCTCCACCACCCGGCGCTTTCAAAAGAGGTCGCGGGTGGAAACGGCGGCGGCGGTAGCGGTAGCGGCGGCGGCGGCGGTGTCGTACGCGCCTCCGCCAGCGGCACCGCCCGCAACACCGTCCACCAGCAGACGCTGCATCACCATCACCATACCTCCGCCGCGGCAGCGGCGGCGGCGGCGACACTGTACGGCGCGTCCGCTTCCGCAGCGCTGGCAGCCGTGGTCGACGGCGGCGACGACGCTGATGCGGATAACCGATGCGGCTTGGCTGCCGTCGTTGGCCCGGCGGCTAGTGGCGCCCTCGGCGGTGGCGGCGGGACCGCCGCAGCTACCGGCAACGGCGCCGCCGCTGCGGCGGCGCAGGTGCTGCACGACCGGGGCAGTCCTGCACTGCAGCTGCCTGAGCTACAAGCCGCCAACAGCATCGCCATGGGCTCGATACGGCATGACCACGGCGCTCCTCGTAGGTCGGGACTTCTCGGCGATGAGGAGTCTGGTGGCCGACGGGCCGTTGGAATGCAGCCGCAGTCGTACCTGCACGCGCTGAGAGATGACTGGCGGCCGGCCGCCGCCGCTGCAGCGGCCGCGGTCGCGGCGGCGACGGCGGCTGTTCCTGGCATCGGCCCGG
>NW_003307565.1:522005-561158 GCF_000143455.1 Volvox carteri f. nagariensis
GGGGGGTGGGGGTGGGGGTGGGGGTTATTTGTTGGTACTTGAAGCTATTGGAATGCAACTTCGTTGTGTTGGGTAGGCCATGGGAGTGAAGTGGCAACATGTTGTTTGTCTATTTGTTTGTTTGTTGCAATGTTCTTCTGCGGGAGGTGGGTGGGGGAATGCTGGAATGGCAGCGATTTGTAAGATGTTTGGAGGCGCGTGCACAAAATCTTGATGGTAAACCTCTCTCTCTCTCTTCCATAACCATAACACATCCCATCGCCACTAAAGCCTTGATACTGCTCGCGGCGTGACACTCGTTCCTCCTTTTTTTACAGTTTTGCCTACACATACGCATATACATGTGTGCACACGCGCACAACACAGGAGCAGGATAAAATGGCGTAGTTAGGAACAGGAGTTCAGCTATTCGAACTGGCACACTTTTACCGCCACGACCAAATGGCCGCTAGCTCTTCCGTTGCTCGTCCTTTGCTCGTCCAGCCCGTCGCAATCCCTGCTGTTTTCATGTCCTGCCCGATGTGTGACACCCCCAGCTGGCGGCGGAGCTGAAGCCGACGGCGGCGCCGGCGCTGGTGACTTGGCTGCTGCGGTCGCGTCCCGTAGCGCGGGCACAGCGGCTGTTAAGCAAGAGCGCTCAGGCTCGGCGGCGATGGCCGTCGGGTGCGGTAATGGCAATGGCGGCGATGGCGGTGCCGGGACCCGTACCGGCGGCGGCGGCGGTGGCGGTGCCGTCCTCCCTGTAGCACACCACTATCTCCACACTGGCACGCTGGACTTGGCGGATGTGGAGATGAAATCTTCCAGCCAGGAGGCCGCCGGGAGTGTACGACAGCGGCCATCGATGTCTGACGGACTGCCGGACGACCAGCAGCAACTGGATCCCCATCATCACCACCACCGTCACCGTCACTACCAGCTTCAGCAATTCCAGGATCGTCCACCTCCTCCTTCTCCTCATCCCGCTCCGCAACAACAGCAGCAACAACAACAACAGCCGCAGCAGCAGCAGCAGCTACAGCGGCAGCTGCTACAGCTCCGTCGCGCTGGAGGAGGAGAATCAGGAGCCGGTCTTGCGGTAATGATGGCCGGAGAGGATGCGGCTGACATGTCGCCACCGCCACCGCTCTATCCCCATTACCAGCACCACCACCAGCTCCATTCGGCGCCGCTGCAGCAGCAACAGCAATACGCCGCTGAGTTGTTGGTCAGTCAACCGCGTGGCTCACAGACTCTTGGGCCGGCGCTTTCCCATTCCCAACAAGTCTCGCCTCATCAGCACCAAAACACACACTCGCACTCGCACTCTCACTCGCTCTCCCACAAACACTTGGTTTCACGGTCTCACACACACCACCACCGCCAACAGCAGCAGCAACAGCAGCAGCAGCGGCAGGCAGAGGACACGGCGGACGTGATCGAAAACACCACCCTCGCGGCTCTGGGCGGCGGCGCGGTGCTGCACCCCGCCAGTGTACTCACAACTGCTTCCCAACCGCAGCCGCTACTGCCGCTACAACAGCTACTACCTCACCAGCAGCGGCTTCGAAACGACGGCGGCGGCGGTGGGGATGCTGCAGCGGTTGGCAGCGGGGGCCGTCCGGCCGACGCGGAGGCCGTGACCCACGGGTCTGCCGGCCGGGGCGACGGCCACCTAGCCGACCGCATCTCACAAGAGGCTGTACCGCAGGTGACGGAGATCCACGGGGCGTTTCCCGGAATGGCGGCGACGGCGGCGGAGGCGCTGGCGTTACACCAGGAGGAAGAGCGTCAGCGATTGGCTCTGGGGCCCGCAGCCGCTGTCGCTGCAGCGGGGGAAGCGGCGACGGCAAGGGCAGGGACGGCGGCTGCGGCTGCGGCTGCCGCCGTGGGGGGCATCGCCGCGGCTGCCGCCGACACCCAGGCCAGTTGGCAAGGAGAGGAAGATTGCCAACCCAGCGGCTCCCCAGGCGGCCCCAGCCTCTCCGCCGTCATGCCACAGTTCACGGAAGTCCATGGAGCCTTTACGCGTACCGCAGGCACCGCTGCAGAGGCACAGGCTTCGGGTCTGCTGCTGCTGCACCTTCGTGGTGGCGCTGGAGCGGTAGGGGATAATGGCGGCGGCGGCGGCGGTGATGGTGATGGTGGTGGACCCGTCGTCGTCGCCACCAGCGGCGGCGGCGGCGGCGGCGGACATCACCTTGGGACTGCAGACCCACGGGTCGCTCGGCCTCGTGCCGGACAGTCAATGTCGCAACCCGGTGCACGCCTGACGGCGCCTCGCGATGCGGAGGTTGTGGGTGTTAGCGTTACTCATGCAACGGTGGGTGATGGGGCAGGGGCTGACGGCAGTGCCAGTCCCCAGCTCGGACGGGGTGATGGCCCGTCCGCTGTCGACACTGCCGCCGCGTTGGGTTTGGGGGTCCACCCCCGGACCTGGCAACAGCATCATCAGCAGCAGCAGCCACACCGCCGGCAGCCACAGCCACAGCAGCAGCATGGCGATGAAGCCGTTATGGATATCGGACTGCGGTCACAGGGGCAACTACAGGATGAACACGCACCGCACCAACTGCAAGCACATCCGTTTCGGGCGGATAGGGGCGCGGCGGCGTCCGTTGCCGCGGCTGCCGCCACGGGGCGTGTCGCTGGGGATGGGGGGGATTCTGCTGCAGGGGCTGTCGCAGCCGCCACGGAAGGCGGAGGGCACGGAACCCCAAGTGGAAGTGCCGTACTAGGAGTTGGCGGCGGTAATAACACCCGCACGAAGGCAGAGTCCGCGCTTCACATCGCCCGTGGAAACAGAGAGCTGCCAAATCGCGCCAGCGGCAGCGGCGGTGGTGGCGGCGGTGGTGGCGGCATGGGCAGCTGGACCTTGCGTTCTGGCCGTGTACGGGCCGGTGTACGTGAGGGCTCCGCGCACGCGGGAGCAGCGGCCGCGCACGCCAGTCTCGACGGTGACGGTGACGGGGAGGCCGCACCGGTTTCCGTCGACGGTCATGGCAGCAACGGCGTCGCGCCTTTGGAGCCGTACGGAGACAATGACGGCGTTGCGACAGCGACGGTGTCGCAAAGCGGTGAGGTAATGCTGCCGCCGGTCGCCGTCGTGAACTTTGCCGCGGGTTTGGCTGGAGGGGTAGCGGCGGCGGCGGTTGAGGGGCCCGGGGTAGCTGCAGCTGACGACGTACAGGATGTTCAGGACTCCAGTCGCAGGGGAGAGGGATTTTGTGGACAGCGGCTGCATGGTTCAGGTCGCGCACTGTCAGCTGTCGCGAGCCGCGGCTGCGGCCGTGGCGCTGCAGACGGCGCGGCCGTCGGCAGCGGCGGAGGCGGAGGCAGCGGAGATGCGTTTGGCGGCGGCGCGACCCCTGATACCCGCTGGCTGTTCCGGCACGGAATGGCGGCGGCGGCAACGGCGGGGGCTGGCCGCCTAGGAACGCCGGCCTGGGTTCCTCACCAAACTTCACTGCCGCCTCACCAACAGCAGCACCTACAACAATCGCCGCCGCCGCAGCCGCGTGAGCTAATATCTCCCGCGGAGGCGGGGGCCGGAGTCCACGGTAGCGGCGAAGGATGCCGTCAAGCACAACATGCGCAGGCGGCCGAGGGGCCACTATCTACCCAAGCCGATGCTTATGGTGGGTACGACGATGACGAGTACGACTACTCGGACGGCGAAAGAAGGCGGGCGGAGGGCCCCCCACAGCCGCAGTTGACCATCTTGGTCACGTCCCACGCTGCAAACTCGCATCATACGGTCAGCGGTGGTACGGCAGTGGTTTCGGAGGCTGATAACGGCGTTGCGGGTGCGGGGCCGGGCGGCGCAGGAGGCAGCCCGGCAGTTGCGGCGTGGGAGGAGGAGTTTGATGGTCCTCATCGCCCGTTGGGCGGCTGCGACGGCGTAGCGCAGCAGGGCAGCTGGCGCGGCGGCGGGGAGGGTGAGGGCGAAGGCGCGGGCGGCGGCGGTCCTACCAAGTCCACCGTCATGTCGTCTGGGCACGTTGAGGCGAACCCACATCCACAGCGCACCACGCCGCGAGGAGGCGGCCGCCGCAACCGCGACCACCACCACAACGACCATCACCATCATCATCATCATCATCATCATCACCGCAATGACCTTTATCCCCAGTACAGGAATGACCACGCGCAAGACCTCAATGCTTTCTTTCCAACTCGAAGTGTCGCGTTCGGTGAGCAAGTGCAGGGTCCCTTCGCGCCGCTGCAGAAACAATATGAAGATGAGCGGCAGCAACAGCAGCAACAGCAACAGCAACAGCATCACAGTTTGGCCGGCTGTACGGCGACTCATCCTGGGCAGTCGAGGTCTAGGCGTGGCGGGTGCGGGGGAGCGGGAACGGGAGGGGCATCGGGGGACGTGCAAGGAGATGCGGCTATGGAGGGGGAGGAGGAGGAGGAGGACGGGGAGGCGGCGGCGGCGGCGGCGGCGGGGGCCGTGCCTGGCCGCCGAGGAGGCCGCGGATCCCGGTCTCGTGGAACCCGTGAGGCCGGCGGCGGCGGTGGTGGCGGCGGCGGCGGCGGCGGCAGGGGCCGTCGGGGAGGTCGGGGAGGTCGGGGGGTTCGGGCACGTGGGGAAAAGAGAAAGAGAAGCGCCGCGCAGTCCTCGCCCGAGCGTGAAGACGACCCCAGGTTAGCTGCTGTCGGCGCCACTGCCGCCGCCGGTAGGAGAGCAGCAGCAGCAGCAGCAGCAGGGGGCGACAACTAGGTACAGCAAAAGGGGGGGTAGAGGGGGTACAGGGCGCTGTGCCGTCGGGCCTACAGCAGCAGCCTTTGGCGCGGTGCGTATCAGCGCTACAGGTCGCACGTGTCTTCTCAGCAGTAATCATCGGAGGGGGGGGACTTAGTGAGCCGCAACACGGACAGCACGGGGGAGATTTGTTGTACATGCACTGCAGCCAGGGCAGTGCAAACCTAAAAACCCGGAGTATACGGGCCGGGTCGGGTATGCTCGCTTGCATCCCGTATGTATACACACATACACGTCCAATACATACATACATACAGGGGTGCATGGGCCTTGGGCCAGAATTTGACCTGTGGGTTAATCCCACGGCGGCGGTGCAGGAGCTTGTGTAAGGTGTGGCGATGCGGTGGTGGTTGCGGTGTGGCGGGATGGTTTGGCGGGATGTGCGCATGTGGCATATGCTGGTCTGTCTGCGTGGTTAGGTGGGGTGCGGGGATTGTAGCTCACTTGCTCTCGCGTGTGTGTGTGTGTGTGTGTGTGCCGATCTGCTGGCCTTGGCAATTCCGTGCTTGGCATGGGTGGCGGCGCGGGGTTGTAACCCGGGGCTAGCTTCCCCCGGCCCTTCCCCCCGCGGGTGGTGTCGCCGCCACGTGTGGCTTTTTACTTTTCTTTCTTTGCAAAGGAAGGAGTTCGGTTGCAGTTGGTGGTTTAGGTGGTTACAGGGCAACCAGCCATGCTCGTTAGGTTCTGCAGTCCTCTGGCGTGGACCCCTTATGCTCGGGGTCGTGTGCCTGGCGGTGCCTGGTAGTGTGCCTGTGCTTTCCAGAGCCTAGCAGGCCGCCCTGCTGCTCTACTCCCGCAACGGCGGCGATATCATGTCATGCGTGATGTAGGAGCGCGGCATCAGAGAACGCGTGTGGGTGCCAGACACCGTGCTTTCCATGAATAGAGTTTTGTCGCTGTGACGTAAACGCATGTGATATCGGCTTTTTTACCATGCACGGTATGCGTGAGGTCACCTCTGCTCTTGTCCTTGTCCGTGGTGTTTGCTCGCTCCATGCTTCTGTATGTGGCCGCGGCGGTGGTGATGGTGACGGTGGTAGTGCTGGTCTAATATTGCCAGTGACGGAAAGAAAGACAGCTAAGAAGGGTGGGGTTTGCCAGGCGTCCGTGAAGCGTTGTTTCAGTTAGGGACCTTGCATGTGGTGCCGCACGCTCACGTGTGCGATGAAGGATCTCCGTTATCCGTTCCGGCCGCCTTGTTGTTCTAGAGGTGAAGCAGCACCTCAGGGTGGATTAAGCAGCTTGGAGCGGTGGAGCCTATGTTTTACATATCTGCAGTATTACACAGCGGTGGCATGGATGGATTGGTCAACTCCGGCAGAGGAGGAAGAGGAAGAGGAAGAGGAGATGGGGGGGAGCTTCCCCCAAGCCGGGTCCAGATGCTTCCCTGAAGGTATGCCGGGGGTGGACTGGACAGCTCTAGGGGGAAAAGGGCGCGCCTGTACGTTTTGGGGGCTATCCGATTTGGTGTAAGGGGGCAAACTCGAGTCAGCGATGGACTTCCCTCCCCAAGCCAAGACTTCCGTTCGCCTGCCCTTACGGGCTTCAGATAGCTCCCATGGATTGGACGTCGGGCCATTTAAGCTCAAAATAAAGTACGTTTTACGCAGACCAGCCGTGCAGGTGGACCGGTGTTCCGTCATACGTCGGCAGCAACTCCCGTCACTCCCATCGCAATACGGCTGAGGGAACCGACCAGAGCCGACGACAGCGTCGTGGTCGCCTAAATACTTGATGCCAAGAGCGCAATACCCATCCTCTAAAACCACATTCAATGGAACAATGACAATGAAACTGCAAAAAGGGAGGAACAGGGCCTGGCGACTACTGGCGTGCGGCCCTTGATGCTGCCCCACACGGATATGAGAGGCTTTGCTGAAACATGACGACAGAAGGAAAATCGGGCAATACCAATACCAGCCATACGCACTCGTGAGCCAACACCTGCATCTGGGTTCGTTCCTAATAAGGGCCTATCCGCTAGTGGGGCACATCGGTAGGATTAACGTTTGGTCGGGCGCGACGGCCGATGCATAACTCGGCACTATGGCCTCTACAAGCTCTACACATGTCGGTGCAAGCCCAGGGCCAGCCATGTTCCAAAGCTTCTGAATAATACTTTACGTGGATAAAGTCTTAAGATGAGGGCATCGTAAGCCCCAAAACTGGCCAACCGTTAATCGACCAAATAAAGTGCGCCACGATGAACGCGCCTCGCCATGATGTACGACAACTCATCGCCATTTCGGATCTGTGTTGCTATATAAAACGTTTAGTTTATTATGCCACTTTATTGCGCTTCTGTGGTGTACTAGTCGGCTCAAGCTGCTCTAATCAGAGTGTAATAAATTGGCATCCCAGCTTGGATCGGTGCGCATTCTCTTTCAGTTGGTATCGAGTAGGCAATCCTGCCTACACGCTCCTCGCTGGTCGTCTTCGTCTTCTTTTTGGTTACCATGGCCCTTGTCCCTTCGGATTTCCCCAGCCAGCATGACCGCTCCCGTTCGCGGCCCAGTGATGCCGCAGACTACGCCGGCCGCCGCGCTAAGCCCTTCACACCCATGGACCACCCCGCCCCTGTCAACCCCGTGGCCGACACCATCACTTCTCCACGTCGCCGTATCACTCCGCCTCGCCTCCAGCGCTCGCCCCCAGCTTCGCGTACCCGTCCCCAAATCCCCGACACCTTCATCGCCAGTTTTTCGGAAACCATCGCTACCGCCATCCGCGCCGCCATGGCCAACCTCCCGGCCTGTAACGACCGTCCTCCCTCTTCCGTAACAACCCCCACCTACGCTCCCCACCCCAACGCCTCCCAACCCGCTACACCATCGTCGGCGAAGCTCAACCTGCTACACGTAGCCCGCGACTTTCCTACGTTTGATCCCAAGGTGCCGCATGCGGACGTCATAAGCTGGGATGTCCAAATGCGCCACAACTTCGAGATGGCCGGCATCCACCCTGATAGCTCAGGTGCTGCAGCCGTTGCCCTCGCGGTCCTTCGTGGAAGAATCGGAGATCACCTACGACGCCTCCACGCGGACCCTACCACGCGTTTCCCTTCATACCACGCGGTGCTTCGCGCCCTCACCCCCTTTGCCCCGGTCATCATAAACCGCGAACTCGATGCACAGCTCGCCCTGTTCGGCTTGAAGCAGGGTTCAGGACCCCATGGCCTTCGGCGCTACATTGCCGAGTACAAACGTCTAATGGCCGACGTGCCGTACCGTCATGAGATCGACCACGTCCTTTTCTTCGCCCGGGGATTACAGGACAACCTCCGAGCGGAACTCTTTTCACGCTTGGGCTACGGCGTCTCCAACGTCAAGCTCCAAGACATGATAGACTTGGCGCTCACTATTACGGCGGTGCGCTCACTTAGATAACGAGATGCCGCCCATCACCTGGGCCGTGCAGACTACTAACAACCTTGATGACCAGGCGACCACTGCTGGGATGATCTGATGGACACCGCCGCCGCCCTGAACCGTCTACCCCGGGACAAGGAGAAAGCTAAAGGCAAAAGAGAACACACTGCCGCCGCCAACCAAGGCACCTTCTAGGTGGGAGACCGTGTCCGCCTCGCACCTTACCCCATTACACTCCTTCGCCAAACTCCATCCTCGCAACATCAGTCCCTTCACCGTCGCCGTCGTCATTTCCCCGGTTGCTTATCGCCTTCAACTTCCCCCCACCTTCGGTCGAATTCACTCCGTCTTCCACATCGCCTCGCCTGCTTCCGCCTGGACGGTCAACGATCCCGTGCTTTTTCCAAAGCGCCGTCTCACCGCCACAACCACCTGGAGTCCGTCCCCACCACGCTGGAGTCCTCGTTCGACAGCACCGACACTATCGTTACTGCCGTTCGCCGTGTCTACAGCAAGCGTGCACGACCGTCCGTTATGTTCTTGGTACAGTGGTCTGCTAGTAGTGTAGTGGTCATGACGCGTCCTGGGAACCGTACGATGACGTCCGCTGCCTACCAGCGCTTCGTGCCGTCCTGGCGACCCCAGCCTGGACCTCGCGCCCCGGTGAACGACAATCGAGCGCAATTTCGGATCCGTGTTGCATTATAAGAAGATATTGTTGTTTAGTTTGTTTCGTCATCTTTATTGCGCTTCTGTGGGGTGTTCATCGGCCTAAATAGCTCTAATCAGAGCGTAACAAATTGGCATCCCAACTTGGATCGCAAGACATTCCCTAATACTTCTATCTGGAAAGAAGGCTACATCTCTTTGGCTGGTGTACGGTAACACCGCACATAGCTAAGCTTTGACAAAGCTCTCCACGGCATCCACCATTGTAAGCATTTGCCATTGTCAACCTTTTTCGTTGTTGAATTAGAATGGCACCATCATGTAAATGTATATAAAATAGCGATATTGATGTGCCCCAGCAAACTACGATGAAATATGGTCGTTGCCTCTCCGCAACCGTCAACTGATCCAACTCTCCGCTCTGGTAAACCCGAGAAACTTTCGTTGTTCTGCATTTTATCGGCGTAAGTGCCAGTAGGTTAAGGCTCTGGAGCAAATCTTCATCCATCAGCACTGATATTGCCAAAATAATACCCGTACCCGCCTTGCGGGTCTCTCCGCACTGCTGAACCAGAGGGCGAATGACACTGTCGTCATATTTCTATCGTCATAAATATTGTTACCACTTTTGCCCGCGCAGAACAAGCATTATTATCACAACGAGTCACACGACAAGTGGGACGTTCGCCATGGCTACGACAATGTCGTATGCGAACTTTTGAACCGGCTTCTCAACGACCTATGGAAGCACGTTTGTTACGCTTCCATGCAATCATTACCTGTGTTACTCCTAATACGTGCCCAAAATGAAGGTTCAGCCTACTGAAGTAGGAAAGCGAAATCGCGATGAGCACACAGACACGCTGATTAAATCTTTGCTAGACGAAGAGAAGGCAAGCAAGAAACAGAAGAGAGGTTCACCACATGCAGATGTCGGCACAAAGCCAGCTGTCCAGGTCCGAAAGGGCAAAACGTTTGCTGAGATCGAGGCGGAGGAGGGAGGACCCATTAAAGAGTCCCTAGTTGGGATGGCACACACAAAACGCGCGCTCGACCGCAAGAAGAGGGATGTGGAAGTTGGCGACACGGAGTTGGTTACAAACACGGAGCGCTACGAGAAGGACACGCTGGAGGTGGAGCAAGAGGACGGAATCACGTTTGAGCCCTTCAACCTCAAGCAGGAACGCGAGGAAGGCTACTTCGACGAGGATGGCAATTACGTGCTACGGAAGCAGGCTGGCGAGGAGGGCAATGAGGGAGAGGATGCATGGCTGAACTCGGAAGAAGCTAAGGTGGTCAGCGATGCAGTCCGACGGAAAATTGAGGAGCAGCGCGCCCGCGATGAGGCGGCCGCACGAAGAGGGCCCCTTACGGAACGACAGATAGCGCAGGTCCGGCTTGCAGCCTGTGCCACGCCTGTAATAGATACGGGTAGAAGATATAGGCTAGAAGCTCACTGCATGGCACACTGCGCGCGGCAAATCACGAAACCTAGAGGACACGAGCGATACCGGGATTCGGGCTGACGCCGCGAAATGAGGCAGGTTAGTGGTTAGGGGGCAGAAATCGGCAACACGTAGGGGAAGGGGATCGAGGTGGGAATGGCCGGCTCAGTATTGCGCCGCTGCAGAAAAGGAGCGAGACGCTGCAGCCACCCAATGCACCATGGCGCCAGACGGTCAGTCGTTACCTCAAGTCCTTCCCCCTGCGTCCGTCGGGTGTCCTTTGGAGGATGGGCATGCGGAGAAAAATCCCACCAACTCCAGGCCGCATCGTTGGTCCGCCTCCTCGTCATTGGTCATTGGTCATATCTAGTTCTGTTCCTTTGCTTTCTCATCACCTCCCTCTTCACACTCTCTTCACACTCCCTTCACTCTCCCTCAACTCGCTCTTCACGCTCTTATCTCCCTGCACTCTTCTCTCCTGTCCCAGCGCAAGGCGGACATGGCTGCCTTAATGGGCCCTGAAGAAACTGTCACTCGGGCCCTGAAACGCCTTGGCGCCGCCGCCGCCGCCGCCGCCGCTGCTGCTGGCGGCTGCGCCACCGCCGGCGGCGGCAGCGGCCTGCCGCACCGCGCCATGGGCAAGCGCGAACGTGCACGGCTCCTCGCCCAACAGCAGCAACAACAGCAGCAGCGGGGCATGGATACAGTCGCCGCTGGCTCCGTTGACACCGCGGTAAGGGTACGGGGGCACTTCACTCGCCTGACGGAACTGGCCGATGAGTTGCTCGGGGAGGGGGAGCTCGAGATTTATGAAGCAACACAGGAAGAGCTGCTGCGATCCGCGCGAATGTGGCTGCCCAACCTGACACTGGCGGCGGCGGCGGAGCCGCCTCCGATGCCGCCGTCGGGTGCTGCTGCTACTGCCGCCGCCAGCAATCAACGCGGCGCGAGAGACCAAGCCGATGACAGCGACGAGGATATGTTCGCGGATGATAAAGATGAGAATCGCATTGGCGAGAAGGCTGCGGGAGAGGGGCCAGGTAATCTAGCAGCTGCAGCAGTGGCGGCGGTGGATGAGGACCAGGACATGTTTGCGGATGATGATGATGATGATGGTGAGGCCGGTGGCGGCGGTGGGGCTGGACGTGCGGCGACAGGGGCTGCCGCGAGTGGTAGGGGCGCGGGCGGCGGCGGCGGCGGCGGTGGCGGAGGTGATGGCGAAGGCCGCAGCAAGCGATCGGAGCTCCTGGGCGACACTTCGCCGTCCGCTGCAGCAGCAGCAGCAGCAGCAACGCCGTCCATAGGTGACGCCACCACCGCAGCAGCACCACTACCGCCGGCAACGGCGGCGGGAGCAGCAACACCAGGTGGTGGTGGTGGTGGTGGTGGTGGTGGCGGTGGTAACTCCGCCGTTGACTATAGCTCCTGGCCAGTCAAGGAACTCAAGCGTGTGCTGCAGGTGGGTGCAGGAGGAGGCTTAATGGTGCAGTGATGTATGTGTGTGTGGGGGGGTTGGTTGCGGGAAGAGGAAGAGGGCGAATTAATGAACGGATGAGAAGCGCCGAGAAGGAACTGCTGAGGATGGCGCACCAGGGTGGATGGCAGGCGGGTGTATGTATGTATGTATGTATGTATGTATGTATGTATGTATGTATGTATGTATGTATGTATGTATGTATGTATGTGTGTTACATCCTGACGAATATTTGTGTTATTGTGTTACCCAACTGGTAATTAATACTCAACGGTTCACTACTCCGGGTTTGGAGGAGGAAGGCAGTTGAAGAGGAGCTTTCCCGGGCTTAATATAGTTCCTAGTTCCTAGTTCCTAGCATCCTCCTGGCATCCTTCTGGAAACCAACTATTGACGAACCGCATCACGCTGTCCCACCCCCACCCACCCCCCGTCAGTGTCGAAACCTACTAACGTTACATGCTTTCGGTTCCAAATTTTATCGCCTCCGCTGTGGTGTTGTGTCCTGATCAGGAACGCGGAGTGGATTCCAGCGGGTTCGTGGAGAAGGCCGACCTGGTCGCGAAGGTGAAGGAGGTGGTGGACGTGGCGGGTGGCACCACCGGCGGCAGCACCGCGGCTGGGGTTCGTGGCGGCGGTGGGGAGGGGGAGGGGGAGTTCGTGGCGCCGCCGGGGTACGTCTTTGACCCCAGCAGCGGCTACTTCTACTCGGAAGACTCGGGAATGTACTACGACACCAGCAGCGGTGGGTACTGCCAGGCTGTGACGGGGAGGTGGTTCTATCTGGATAAAAGCAGCGGGACGTTTGTGGATTGGAACCTGTGAGGCACGACAGACAGACGGATGGACAGACAGACGGACGGACAGACGGATGGATGGGTGGATGGACAGACAGACAGGCGGATGGATGAGCGGATGGATGGACAGACGAACAGACAGACAGACGGATGGACGGATGGACAGACGAACAGACAGATGGACCACAGGATAACCTTCGGGGTAGCCTTCCAGAGGAAAAGACGGACATACACACACACAGAGAAACGTGCGGACCACGGACGGGATGTCTCCTGGATCAATGAGAGGACATATGGACAGGCCGGGCGGTCGTGATGCCCAGGAGGAGGAGGAGGACGAGGAGGAGGACGAGGGCACATGACGGCGGCATGAGGACAGACGGCCCTGGGGGCCCGCACGGCACGGGAAAAGGGGAAGCGGGAAGAACGGTGGCCGGCAGGGTCCTAGCTGGTTCGCATGCTGCCATGCACGAAGATGTAACGTTCTTTAATTTTAATGGACGTTTGGAGGAAACAACACAGAGAAGAAATATATAATTATTTCGCGGCTTCATGTGTTTATTAGCTTCATCACTACAGCTCCACTCCGGTACGTGTGCCGTACCAGTTGTACGGCAAAGACCATGGCTCCTCTGCCAGCATTTAGGTAGATGAATGTTTTGTACCGAAGATCCGTACGGTGTACGGTTGCTCGTCTGCAGAAAAGTTGGGGCCGTGTACACGCAGAGCTCGCGGACATCCTTCGCGCGCGGGAAGGTGGCTTAAGAGTAACCCGCCTGCCTCTTTGTCTCACTCCTGATCAGATGCACTTTCAAATTAATTAGCACAGGAAGGTGCTTCCTTGGTCATTTTTTTCCTAGACACCACGCCTTTCATGTACTGCAAAAGCCGTTTCGCCGTCGTACATGGCGTTGTACAGAACCCGCCGCGCAACAAAATGAAAGGAATGAAGACCGCCGATTCGTTTAATCGTTCCACACGGCACACGTTTTTGAGGTTGCCGTACACGCTAGGCTGTGTGTCCCGTGAACATCTCCGGCACCCCCCGGCTAACCAACTTCTCACACACGAAGCAAACGTACGGCATTTGGAAACTTCCCGCGGCAACCTTCAAGCTTTTTGACCGCCTTTAACGCCGGTCGCCACACTCTTCCACGGTAATGACATTCTAAGGGCGTTATTCCACAGTGGCCGCGGGGTGCGAAGGGGGTTCTTGGGTGGGAGGGAGTGTGTGCACCACCACACCGCGCTCTCCCTTCGGCGATGATGAGCGGCGAGCCAGTGTGGGAGGGTTACGGGGCCCTTAACGGGGGATAAGTTGCCGACACCGCATCTATGCGGGCAGCGTGATACTGGCGAGCCAATGATAACACCCTTTTCACCCTATTCTGGTGCATTAGACATTTTACCGGAAAACCTTTTGGCAAGACGCGCAGCACGAGCTGGCCTAGCATTCCGGAGCATTCTGGAAGTTTTGGTTGCTAGAAAACGACGAATCCGGCAGCATTTCGAAGGTGTTGCGAACGATGGGAGATTGAAACGGGCTCCGCAGAGCACGGCGGGGCGGGACGTGTAGCACTGGGCACGGACCTGGTACCGGGAATAGCCAGATAGCCAGACGTCTGACCAAGGGGGTATGCGGTGTAAGAAGGCACATTAAGGGGGGGCCGGTAATTGTAAGCAAGCAGGTTCAGGTCATCTGTGTGCAGCCCGCATCCATGCTTTGTGGGACAACATAGGCGAGCGAGCTTCTGCACATCCACTCGCCCCCCAATCAGACCTGGTATGGGCTTTCTAGGCATCGAGCACATGAAGGGACGCTATAAAGTGGGAACCTGAACGTCTGGCAAGGATGCTGGAACAAATATGGTCCCACCGCAATCCTATATCGTTCCCTTTGGTCGTAGTATCCTTTATGACTTGCTTTGTCTGAAGTGCGAGGTAGGCTGGTGTGCTTATAGGCGGTCCGGCAGCCCTTGAGCCCTCGGCTCGTATTGGGCGGTTTGCAGGTACGGGGAACGCACCCCACGACCATGTAACACACACACATACACACACATACACACACATACACACACATACACACACATACACACATACACACACATACACACACATACACACACATACACACACATACACACACATACACACAAACACACACATACGCACACATACATACATATACACACATACATACACACCAGGGGTTGTCAGTCACTCTGTTCACGAGTGCGTGTTTGTGCGCGCCTCCTACCATAGACTCTTGCAAAAACTCTTGTAAACTCAGCACTTAGCACATCCACCCAGCCTAACTGGAATTCAGCCCCTGGCTTCCCAAACGATCAACGGCCTCTGAAATGCGCGTTGGAGACTGAAGAGGGTGCGTCACCTTCAGCACAATGTTGTGTATAGTTTTGCCAATGCTTAACGTCGAAACGTACTCCACCTCCTTGCCATCCGCCGGGATTTCCTGTCCCTGTGCGGGCATCCACCACTGCAACGGCACTGGACAGTAATCACTGAGCAGTTCTCTTTACCTTATTTTACCTGTTTTGTTGATGCCACGGGAATATTTAAAACCCCCAGACGAGTCGCTCTTTGGTGTAACGCGAAGGCGAGGATATATAGAGATTCATCAATCATGCTTTTCCCCGCATTGCCCTTGTGCCCAAAAGTGGGCTCCCCTTCCAGGGTTCCTGTGAACACGCATGTTTAGAATTTTACTACTCCTGATTTTCTGCAGCAATCTCGCAGCGCCACCAGGCCAAACCCCCTGCTCGCAGTGCCTTTTCTATGTATGTAACTGGAATGTTGCGGATCAAATCTGAATTACCCATCATGCACTTGGCAAGTCTTTCAAGTTCGGCGTCAGCATCCTGGTCCGGAACTTCACGTAGCCCGGAAACGCTAGAAATAGAGTCCCCAAAAACGAGAAGTTCATTGTTAGGCGATGGGTAACCTTGGACGAGCGACTTCAAGCGCCCAATCACCTTCCTCGTAGGGCCCGTTCCTCATCGGCGTCCCGGGGTTAGCTAGACCTGTGAGCGTGCTGGTGCGGCGTAGCAGGCACCTATAACCATATTGCGCCCGTTAAGCTTGAGAGATCGACCACTGATCCGTAACCAAACACTGTCCATGCCCTTCACTTGCGCGCATAGGCTAGATAGCGCGACATCCCGGTACGGCGTAACGGACAAAACGGATTTTGCAGGAAAACCAGCTACAGGCTTACAGCTCAAGGTACGAGGTTGCCTAAGTCCACCATGGATACTCAGCGACTCTTTTGCATCTCAACTCCTCAAGCTGCGATGAAGGGAAACTTCTGATACAGCGTCTTGAAAACACCTGGATCAATGCGCAATTATATGTTGTCTCAAATCCTATCGTCTTGCAAATTACATAGCGTGGAAGCAAGTCGTTGGTCCGAGAGTGCCTCTTACGGATTTGCAATGATGCTATGGTGAAGCAAACAAGAGGCTACCGGGTCTGGGACTCGGCCAGCGAAGGTGCCTTGAAAGCAGGCGTACGTAAGCATGGACTTGGAGCATGGGAACACATTCGAAAGGACCCAGAGTTCGCGATTCTCAGGTGCGACCTAGGGTTTGCCGCCGCCTTGTAAAGGCACAAATGTTAATTATTTAGTATGCCACAACGAATATATCATGTTCATCTATTTTTCTAGATAAAATGTGCCCTTCTGATGGATGACTCGGCAGTGGAGTGCTCCTTGCTGATTCACCTTTGACTTGGCCTCGACCCTACTGGTTCCCGTTTCTCAGTGATCGGACTGGAGTGCAACTAAAGGACAAATGGCGTAACCTAGTCAAATTCAGGTGTGTTAACACGTTGGGAACTTGCGGTCGCTGCTGAGCAAAGGACCACGTGATGGAGAAGTTCCTGTCCCGACCATCATCCGTTCTGAATCCTGGAGCCAGACTGTTCACAATTGGCTTTTGCATATATAGGCATATTGATCCGGACGAACAGCGCACATATAAGCCTAAGACCCAGGGGCCCTGGTCGAAGAAGTACAAGCGTGAAAGGTGCGCATCTTATCGCAACGCACGGCGCCGCAGACTTCCCCAGCAACACATCGTGTACAATTCCATGGCTATGGGGATGCTGCCGGCGGCGCTTGCGCCAGAAAACTGACGGGACGCTGCTTTCCCACACAGAAGTCAAGGCTTAACCGGGACAGTGTCCCCTGTGAGCGGTGATGGCGGTGGCGGCGTGTCGGAGGACGAAGGGACGCAGCATGTGGCCGATCCGCAGGCACTGGTGTGTGGGAAAGATGGGCCGCGACTAGCTGGGATGGGTTGCGGTGGGGGCCATGCTGAGGTCGTATGTGATGGGCTGCGGTTTTTCCGAAGGACGACGCGTGCATGCACGTCGGGTAAGATTTTCAACTCTGTCCTATCGTGTTATTAGGTTGGCCAGGCCGACCTAATTCTCTCTGCTTTACACCGCAATCGAAACCAAGCCACTGGTGCGACTGAGAGCAGCTCCTTCCTAGCCAGTTGCAGTTGGGGGTAATTGCAACGCAACCGGCACTCTTGCATGGTAATAGCAGCAGCAGCAGCAGCACAATTGACGATTGGAAGTTAGCACTTCGCAAAGTGGCAGTGCTTCAGAAGGTGCATGTGAAACAAGGTATGGGATTTGTTGGGCTCTGGCGGCTACCAGGGGCATCGTGCAGCGAGCAGGCGGCAACTTTTTACATGGGCCCTGCTGACGTGATGGCGAGGAGATCAGCTGTAGCAGCAGCAGCAGCAGCAGCAGAGTCAGTAGTGGCGGGGTCAGGCGTTGCAGCTGCATCATCATCATCATCAGCAGCAGCATCAGCAGCAGTAACAAGAACTCCCAACAACACCAGCACATCAGTAGTGCCAGCACAGCGCTACCAGCGGAGGTGCGGATGCAGCAGCAGGAACAGCGGGAGCAGCAGCCGTCAGCCGACGTGGATTGACAGGAGGTTTTTTTTTACCATGTCACATGTCCAAAGGCAGAGCCGTAACAGCAGTGATGAAAACTGCGGCGCAAATGGCGTCATTGGGAAGGAGTTTTCTTGGCCCCGTCCTTGCATGCATATGGCTTGTATCCGCCAGGGGAAGCCACCGCTGGGTCAGCAGTTTTACATATTGCTGCCGTCGGCCGCAGCTGCTGCTATTGATACTGATACTTTGAAACTCTTATTTTTGCTATTGGAGCAACATATTAGCATAGAACACATCGCGCAGTGCGGCGTTGCTTCCTCCGTCACCCTAAACAACAGATTTGGGTAAGGAGGTGGGCAAAGCGTTTGCGGAGCCAACGGGAGTTATTTCTTGCGCAACGTCCTGGGTAACCTCTTGGGGAAAACCCAAATGTCCCCAATACGCCAGAAGCCTTAAGCCCACCTTTAAAAAGGAAGGGGGGTGGTATGGCTGCTTTCTATGCGCTGACTGACTGTTGGGTGAGCCAGCCGGACCGGCAGATCTGCAGCGCCCACTCACGTCCCAGCGCCGGCAGAAGCAGGGACGGAAGCAGTAGCACCGACACTGTAGCGGCGACACCGGAACCCAAGCTCCACAGGCATTCCTCGGGGCTTGGCAAACCCCCCCGGAGCGCGTGCCCGCTGCCCACGTGCCGGCCCTTCAGTGTGTGGCTACGTACAAACGTATGTATGTACGAATGTATGTATATTACGTACGCACACACGTATGTATGCATCGATGTAAGGCTGCCAAGCTGGGGAAATGACTGGTAAGGCATTGTGTGTTGGTCCCGAACCTTCCAGCCGGCCGCTAAGGACTACAGATGCTAGATGGGCCCTGCGGGGCGTCATTAGTCCGCTCGCCGTGGAGGAGTCCAGCAGCGGCAGTGAGGAAGGGAGCAAACATGATTGGTGGCCGCATCTGCCGCAGCCACGGCAGCAGCAACAGCGCCATTGCCGCAGGATGCGCCACAGTATTAGCCGCAGCAGCACCAGTAGTAGCTGCAACAGCAGCAGCAGTAGCAGCAGCAGCAGCGTTCTGGGTTTGTGCAGCTTCTCTCAGTCCATGCTTGCTGCTTTCTGCATGGGCCCTTTCCTCTGGCCCATCGCGCCCGTCTTGTCCAGGTCTATCTGTGTCTATCTTACTGCGTTTCTATCCTACTCGGAGATCACTAAAAGCCGCCTCCTCCACCGCCGCCGCCGCCTCCTATATCTTGAACCTGTCCACTGGGTCTCATGGCTTTGGGGACTTTGCCTGGAAATGGTGCAGAAGTACACTTACTACTACTAACAACAACAACACTTGCTATATATACCAATTGTAGGCTTTTGTTTTGTTGTCTCATCTCTACGCATATTCCATGGATACAGTAGAGCACATCGATTCATGCAGCTTTTCCTTTAGCCTTGGTCTCCATGCCGTGGTCTCTGGCTTCCCTTCCCCCGCCCACTCCGCTACCTTTTCCCTCCCAACCGCTCGCGGCAGCGCCAGTCGGGCCGCTCCAACGCGCAGAAGCGCAAGGCCATCTCAGACCTGGCGCTAATGCTGGAGGGGGACGGCGCGGACTTCTACACGGGCAGCGAGGAGGACGACCCCGCGGGCGCTGCGGCTGGGTGGAGCGGCAGCGGGGCTGGAGCAGTCAGCACGGGTGCTGGGGCCGCTGATGGTGGTGGCGGCGCTGGTGGCGTGGTGGACGGCGAGGGCGGCTTGAAGCGCGGGAGGCCCCGGTCAGCGGCCCGCAGCTCGGTTGGGCGAGGCAGCGCGTCTCGCCATCGCAAGGCCATGGAGGACCGGCGTTTTGGTGAGAGAGAGAGAGGCTCTGTGAGGATGAGAAGGGGAGGGGAAGAACAAATCTCATGAACACTACAGTCTAAAGGGAAGGAGGACATGCGGCTGGAGTTTAGGTGTGGGGGAGAAAGCGCCGCATGCTCCATCCCCCGGGGAAAGTTTCTGATGTACGCCACGTCTTTTAGCACAATATGGAGGAGGCTACCAGGAAGCTGGAGAGTGAACATGATAATAGTGGATATGTCATGTGGTGAATGTAATTCCCCACAAAAAATGGGAGGGGGGGAGGATAAGAATCTGTGTGCATGTCGGCGAGAGCATGTGCAATCGCCGGGGCCTCGCTGCGCTCGAAAGGAACTGGAAACGGGGGCAAACGGGGGGGCCATATTTACTGTTCGACGTACGTTATGATATGTACGCCGCTGCCCCTGTGTGTTCCGTTCCGAAGCACGTCTAACCGAGAAAGGGCAAAGGAACTCCTTTGTGTGCCTCTTTTCCTCGTTTTTCAACGCATAACTCGACGCATAACGGCTGGATCTAATTTTGTTATTCCATCCCTAGCTGTGAAATCTAGGGATGCAGATGGTGCATGCGTGCGTGGCATAACGTGCGAATATTAGAAGCAAATGACCCCTGTTGGAGTGTTCTTGCTGCGTTTGGCAATGGGTCCTCAGCGTCAGCACTACGAATTGAATTACAGCGCTGTGTGCGTGTATGCATGATTGCGTGGCGGTCGGGCTTCTTGCTGTTTCCAGGTATTTATGACAGGCGGAGGTACGGATTTGCGGAAGACGGCACAGCGCTTCGGGGCCGTTCTTACGACGGCGAGGGCAGCGGCAACGCCAGCGAGTCGGATGGCGAGGGGGCTGTTGGTGCTGGCGCCGGCGCCGGCGCCGCCCCTGGAACGGCGCTGCCGCCTAAGGGCCGCCGCCGCGGCGGGGCCCGCCGTGGTAGGGATGGCTCTGACGACGAAGATGAGGAAGACGATGACGTGGGCGACCCGGACAGCGACTCGGACGGTGAAGCCGCAATGGACGAAGCTGGCGGCGCCGCCACCGTCGCTGCCACCGGCGGCGGCGGCGGCAGCGGCCGCAGCCGCGGCCGGGGCGGCGGCAGCGGCGCCATCGAGGAAGACGTCATCAGCTGTCCCTGCGGCGTGACGTACGATGACGGCGAATTGATGATTGAGTGTGAGTCTTGTGCCGCGTGGGCGCACATCGACTGCCTGCGCCAGCAGGTGGCGACCGCCCCGGACCGCTACCAGTACAATTTTGACACCTACCACTGCAGCGGCTGCCAGGCGGCCCTGCGCTCCCTCCAACATGGATCAAGGCAGCCTCATGGCTACGGCAGCCGCCAGGGCGGTTATAGCGCCGCCGCCGGGGCGGGCACCGGCGGCTTGGAAGCCGGTGGCTCAGTGGGCGCGGGCCTGGGGTCGGCGGCGGCGACGGCGGCAGCGGCAGCGGGCCGGTCGCGGCGGCCGCCGATGGCACAGGGGATGGTCGCGCCGTCCGCAGTCCGTAACGGTGTGCACAGAGGTCCGCCAGCAGCGCCGGAACAGGAGAGACAGCGAGACGGCGAAGGCGAAGGCGACACTGCTAGCGAAGATAGCCAGCGGAAGGCATCAGAGCTCAGTAACATCTTGTTGGGCCTTGCAAATGGGCGGATTGTGACCGGCAGCAGTAGCGGCGCCGCTGGCGCGCGCCGCGGCGGGGGCGGCGCTGCTGCTGCTGCCGGAGCGGGTGGTAGCTTCTCGAAGCTCGGACCTTTCGGTCGGGCATCAGCGCAGCCGATGCCTGGGTCAGCGTCAGCACATCGGGGGGGCAGCGCTGGCGGCGCAGCCGACGCGAACGGCTTCGGCGGCGGAGCCGGTGGCAGCCCGATTGCTCGCACGGGCTCTGTGGGGCATACGAGTAGCAGCGGCTTGGGCGGCGCAGCGGCGGCAGCAGCGACGGCTGGCGGGGACCAGACGGCCTCGTTCGCACGGGATGTTAGCGGCAGTGGCCGGTTGGTGAAACCCGGGCCGCAAGGCGCAGCACCAGACGGCCTACGGAAGGTTACCCCCATCGCCGTTGGCGGCGGCGGCGGCGTCGCCGCCACTGCTGCCGGATCTACTGGGGCCGGGCCCGCCAACAGCAGCGGCAGCAGGGGCGGCCTGGACGGTAAGTGTTTGCCGCGCGCATGTGTGCACGAGAGCGGTTTTAGCATGCAAGGGTATGTGTGTGTGTGTGTGGAGGGGGGATAAAGGGGTGTTACGCCGAGCGTATGGTGGGATTCCCAACGCGTCCGAGACGCTCAGTCGCCGCGTGCTAGGTGAGCTGTAGTAGAGCCACTGAATTATTTGTTTATTATTTATTTTATTTTATTTATCCTCCTCCGCCGAAGATGCAGACATGCGCAAAACGTGGGCCAAGATTCGCACCCCGCATCCCCTTGCGGGACGCTGCGTGTGTGTACGGCTGTCGCGGTGTGTATTGTATTGTATTGTATTGTATTGTTGTTCCCGCAGGTGCCGGCTCGCCTCCGCCGCTACTAGACGGCGGACTGCCGCTATTCCAGGGCTCCGCCCCCGGCGCCGGTGCCGGTGGCGGCATCATCATAGGCGGTGGCGGCTGCCTCGGGGTCTCGGCTTCCGGGCCCAAGATATTCAAGCCCGTGCCGAAGCACGCGACTATGGGCGGCCTGTCCGGAGGGCAGCTGCAGCCACAACAGCCACAGCAAGCACCACAACACCACCTCCTGTCTGCGCCCAAGGTACCTCCTGTGTCTGTACCGCAACCCTTGAAAAAGAAACGGCAAAGGTCCATTAAGGGGTCCGTTTTTTTCTCTGGGTGGGCACGGCGCTATCCGTCCGTCCGCCAAGTCTGTGGGAGTCGAGGGCCAGGTGCAGCCCGCAGGTGTTTTGCTGGTTCCGTCCCCTCTTCCGTGCCTGGTACGGAACCGGATCCAGATCCAGATCCGGATCAGTTGGTCCATGGCTAAGGATTATGGCGGATGGACCAACCCAGTAGCGTCAGTAACGAATAAACCAATAGATAGTAGCGCAGCGCCGAGACTTAGTTACCAACAGTGATTCGGATTTTGGCAACTGTCCATCTGCTTGGGACAGAGCTTGGCAGGCCGGCTGGCTGGCTGGCTGGCTGGCTGGCTGCGATCTACGGTCTGCCCCCATAGGCTGACTGCTTGGGCACTGGCGGGATATTTTCCTAAGCTTTCTAACGCGCACACTGAGTGACTCTCACCAGTCAGGGCCTTTCCTGGGGTCTGATATGCTTTGCATGTATGTAAGTATATGTGTTTGTATGTCATTTCTACGATTTATCATACCATACAGCACCAGTGTTTGTATGTGTATTGCCTACCTAACTTTAATAACCATTGTTTCTTAACTTTGTCCCATAATATGCCCTATTTCCCTCACGTCGCAAAAGGCGAGGCCGCACCCCGCACTTCAGCGTGGTGCAAGCCAGCACAGCCTTCAGAGGATGCTGGAGGCTGTTAATCCTTCTGCGGCTGCCGCAGCTGCTGGAGGGTGTGGCGGAGCCGTTAGCGGCGGCTCCGCCGCCGCCGCTAGTGCCCGGGGGCTTCCACTGACCTCTGTGCTGGAAGCAGCCGGTTCATTGCAGGTCGCGGCGGCGAACCTGTGCGCGGCATCCGGCCGGAAGGCAGCGGCGGCGGCGTCCGCCAGCACCGGCGGCGCCGCCGCGGCTTCCGACGGTGTCGGCAGCTGTGACGCCGCAGCTGGCGGCGGCGGCGGCGCTCTGCCGCCGCGGCCACCATCTAGGCCGCCGTCTTCCATGGCTCGCGAAGTGGCGAATCGTATTTTTGGCGAGTCTGATGATGACGACGCCGGCGGCGTCCTACGTCCTCTGTCGGCGCTCCGTGGCGGTGACCCATGGTTCCTAATGCCGGCGAGTCTCAGCCGCGCCGCCACGCCGTCCGCCTTTATCGACAGCATCCTCCGCGCCACTCCGGACATTGTACCCTTGCCAGGCACCTCGCCGCCGCCATACCTGGCGGCAGCGCTGGCTGCCGCGGCGTCGCCTCGCTGCACTGACCTTAATGCGCTTTTGGTGCAACAGCAACAACAACATGCCGCCCTTCTACAATTGATGAGCCAGTCCGCCGCTACGGCACCGTCGCCGGCGTCTGCCGGGCTGCCGCCGCCTGCAGCGGCTGCTTCCGCATCGGCCATCCTGCCGCCGCCACCGCTCGCTCGGCTGCCGCCGCCTCTTGCAGGGGCAGGGCTGCTGCCGCCGTTCGTACCCAGCCCACTGACCATTGGCGGCTTGCCATCGGCCTGGCCGGCCAGCACGCCGCCCCCGCCGCCCTTACCGCCGCCGCCGCCGGTGTCCTTGCACCCGCCGAGCAACAACGGCGAACCTGTCGCCCTTCATCCTGTCCTCCGGAACTTGCTTATTACAACGGCACAGCAACAACAACAACAACAACAGCAGCAGCAGCAACAGCAACCTCAACCTGGGGATGGGGTCCCACAGCAGCAGCCGCATCAGATTGGGCCAGGCTCGGGATCGGCTGGGACGGCGAACGGCGGAGGCGGTGCAACGGTGAAGGAGGAGGAGGGCGCAATGGGGCCACCGCAGCAGCAGCAGCAGCACAGCACGCAGGCTTCTTCAGGTCAGAAAGCAGCTGCCGCTGCCGCTGGGTTGTCCAGCGGCGGAGGGCCTGCCGCGTGCCTTGTCGTATCACCTCTTGGACGACCATCCACGACGCCGCCACTGCCCAGTGCCGGCTCGAGCGGCGGCACGGCGGCGGCAGCAGCGGCGGCGGCTGGGCCTTTGCGGGACGTGGCTATGGCCGCTGCCGCCGCCGCGGCTGCGGCTGCGGCGGCGGGCGGCAGCAACGGCAGCGTGCCGCCGCCGCCGGGCCTGGATAGCAGCGGTTCATCTGTGGCTGCGTTATTTGGCCTGGGAGTAGGAGGACTTAATCTTAGTGTATTGGATCATTTACGAAGGTAAGGAATAGTAACCAGTATCGGTTAGATAGAGGTCACTGGTAAGATGAAGACATCACGTATTAAGGAACAGCACGAAAAAACAGGATAAGGTCTGTATGTATATCGAGAAGCACTGATAGTGTGACACGTCATGAGGACTTCGCGGTGATGTGCTGGCCTTGTCGGAACTAAAGAAACCTTGCTCCCCAACCCCCCAACCAACCGACCAACCGACCAACCAATGTCAAAACCCAACTACCACCTAACGTTCAATTATCGCCAATTATCGACGTGATGTCCTTCCCTCGTTGTTGCTTCTCCGCTCTGTCCATTTTGCATCCACTAAACCCCTGTCTGTGCCAACCAAAATCTTCAAATCCCCAGTTCGAGTCCTGATCCATACGTTTTCTTCCGTACTTCCACTCCGGGACCTGAGGCCATCTTACAGAGTTTCTTTCCGCCGCCCCCTGGCGACCTGCCCTGGCTCAAGAGCACCACACCGCCCCTTACCGGAGCGTGTAAGTCTGGGATTTACGTGGGGGGGAGGCAGGAATGGGGGCCATTGGATTGAGGAGGAAGCCGCGAGGTACTTGGTAACACAGGGGGGGGGGAGGGGACGAGGGGAGAAGACCCTGGAAAGTTCGTGATTCGGTGCATGAGGTTGGACAGATGAGGACTAAGAGAATAATGTGTATATGTGCGTCTGTCTGTCTGTCTGTCTGTCTGCCTGTGTCTGCTTTAAATGATCTGAGCCGCGATGAGGAAAATGGCCTTTGGTGGTACACGAATAACCTTATACCGAGAAGAGAGTTCCGAATAGTCACCAGCGACGTGTTAGAGTTTTCCCATGAAACTTTAAAAGTAGCTTGGATTTCCAAACTGAATGATGCCAGTTGCCCGTAGAAATAAGCGGGGTGCTGTAGTAGTGGCGAAGGGCGGCTTTGGTGGTCGGCGGCTAGCTAGAACTGACTACAGACAACGAGGGCAATCTAAGGTCCCAACTAGGTAAAATTTCAAAACCTCTATTTCTTTCCTATATCCTGAGCTAGCGGACAGAGCGGAGGGTCATGCTGCTGCCACAGCGACGGCAAGCAGGCTACTATCGTATCTGGTGGCACAGTGAACCCCCCGTCCCGTGAAAGCCGAAGGTTGACTGACCTGTGAACAAAAGAAAAAACAAGACGTCTTGCAGCCACCTTACAACAACTGACCTCCTCTACCTCTCGCTTCCTAGGCTGGTCCAGGGGAGAAGTAGCCGTACAAAGAAAATGTATGTATGTATGTGTGTATGTATGTATGTATGTATGTATGTATGTATGTATGTATGTATGTATGTATGTATGTATGTATGTATGTATGTATGTATGTATGTGTGTATGTGTGTGTGTGTGTGTTTCAGGCAATGACGATGTTAGATGATAATTGGGTTAGAAGGTAGTCCATTACTCCAGATTCAAAGACGAGGCCAACACATGGTGTGTCGGCCCCTCCTCGCCTAGCCTCACCTCACCTCACCTAGCCTCGCGTTGCGTTGCGTCTGAAACCCTTATCCCCCCCCCCATGTCTGTGCTTCATCCACCTCCCCTTTTCAGCAAAAATCAGGCCTGAAAGTGCTCCCCGCGTTGTTGCCGCCCTCTCTTGTTGCCGACCCATTCGCCGCTGCAGGCAATCTCATTCTCATTCTCGTGTAGTGTTCGCTCGCTCGCTCACTCGCTCTTTTAACCCCCCGCCCCGCGGAATTGAATCGCAAAAGAACATCATCCCCTCTTTCCCCCCCCCCACCTTTCCCTTGCCGCCCATGCCTTCCCATACCCTCACTACTGACTCCGCCCGGGGTCCTTCTTCCTCCGGAACCACCGCCACACGCCACCAACGCCGCCGCCAACACGTACACGCCAACAATGCCACCTACGCCATGCCGTTGATGCTGTTGCCATCGACACTGCCACACAAACCGCTGCCAACACCGCCATCTCTGCCACTGCCCTGAAACACCGGTTCAACGGCAACTCCTCCGGCCGCTGCGCTGGCCGGCCCCATCATCCCCGCCTCCCGCCAATCGTCCCAGTAGCGGAGGTGCTGGGGCAGCCGCCCTCCGCGGGACCTGACTCACTCAACATGGACCGGTAGCCGCCATCCCCCCACCTCTCCTCCCCCTTTCCCCCTCCCCCTCCCCCCTCCCCGAGGTCGCCGCCTTTAAGGACGCCTTTCGGTCAGTTCTACGTCTGGTACACTCTTGCCCTGGCAGCAGCTTCATTCATTCACGTGGTTCGTCTTTCCCTCCCTCCCCCGTCACCTCTCCCTCCCCCCGACACACACACAACCTCATTACACCCCAACTCATCTCACCATCATTGGAGAGTCTGCTCGAGTCTGCCGGCACGCCGGCGCGTGGACATGGGTCCCGTGCTATTTCTTTCTTCGCCCTACGCCCATTCTGGCTCTTCCCACACGGCAAAGGCGAACCCTGGGCCGCCTCTACCGGATGGCCGCCACGTGCTGCACCGCGCACCCACGGTTTTTTCAGCCTCAGAAGTGGGACACGTCGGCATCTATCTATCTAACCCTCCGGCCTCTTTATCTGTATCAGTGTGTGGCGGGAGGGAGTAGGGAGGGATGGGAGCAGGGGCTTTGCACGTACGGCAGGGAGCAAACTTGCGGGGATTGCATAACCATACCGACGGGCATGGACCCAGGGAGAGGGGTCTCACCCGCGACGTTTGCAGATGCGTGGTGGCGGTGTGCGAACGCGCGTGTGTGTGTGTTTGTGTGTGTTCGGTGCAGAGCATGATGCCCACGGAAACATGCATGGCGAGCATTAGCATTAAGTAGCATCACCCCCCACCACCACCACCACCACCACCCCCACCACCGCCACCGCCACCACAGACCATGACAGTGACACACACGTGGCATCGTATCCGGCTTAATCCCCTCCCGTGCGCCTCTACTGAGGACAGGTGATTACGGGTGGGCGGGAACTGCTCTCGAACATCGAAGGGAATCCAAGAACAGCCAGGACATCCTCGTGTTGGGGGAAATCCCGGGGAAAAACCCTAACCCGGAGGACCGTACTGCACCGTACCGCACCGCTCCGAAACCCGTTCACAGAGGGTGCCCGGGAGCAGCAGCAGCCCCAGGGCCGGGAAAAACCCAAACGACAGAAGCTCTTCCCGTACAGCATAGACTGGTAGCGGAACCACGGAAGAATGAGGTGGGACGGTGGAGCGCGGGTTTGCGACCCCGGGGTTTTGTTTCCCCTTGCTTTGCTCGACAAGAAGAGGTTGAGGTGAAGGGGTTTAGGGAAGAGCCCTTGGGAGAAGCTGAAGAACGCTCTCTCTCTCTCTCTCTCTCTTATCCGTGCGCGCGCGCACTCGTGCTGGGGTGTTGGTGTGGACCGATGTGGATGGTGGACTGTCGGCCGTGCAGGCGTGCAGGCGGGCGGATGGATGGATGGGTGGACGGATAACCACGGGAAAGGTTTTCAGCCGGGGAGGGGGTTGGGGCTGCGGACGGGCGGAGCGAGCGGCGGGTATGGTAATACGGGCCGGACGGAGGGGGGGATTGGAGTCCATGACCGGTGTGCATGGCCTTATAAATGGGCTGCTATGGGTCATTTCTGACTGTCAATGTTATTATTCTGTCTGTTGAGAGCCGTTGGACTTTGCGGTAATGGCAGCAGGATTGAGTAACGTTGCGGGGTGGGCTGCATGGGTGTGTGTGGGTGAAGTTGACTGGACTGCGGCTTTTGGACAACTTTCGCTTTTTGTGGAAAGGGCTTTGTGTGGAGCGAAGTTCGTGGGATGAGATTGCCGAGAGGAGAAGGAGGAGGCGGAGGCGGAGGAGCGCGGCTAGGATGTTTTGGCATGGTGGGGATGAGAGTGGGTGCAGTGGAGAGATACGGCGGCGGTTGGTTGTGTGGTGGTTGGTTGTGTGGTGGATGTGGTGGATGTGGTGGTTGGTTGTGTGGTGGTTGGGCGATGCAATTCGCTGGAGTGGGGGCCCACCCAAGTGGGGTGAGAGATGTGAATGTGCGGCTTAGTGATGTGAGAGATGCAGGAGGGGCCTAGTGCGTGGTGGTGCGGGCAGTGGTTCAGGTCATATGATGGTGATGATCAGGGTGGTGATGATGAGCGAACATTCTTCATGGTATCGCACCTGTGGCATCGGTGAACCTCCCGTTCTACCCTCTTTACCATTTTTTACCTTCTTTACCAACCGCCTAACCAACCTCCGAGGCACCGCGTTGCGTACCGTGCTTATCAAGGGCTGTGCGCTTGGGGCGTAGGGCAGCGTGTAGTGTAGCGCTGTGTAGTATTGTGTAGCGTAGTGTAGTGTAGTGGAATGGAATGGAATGGATCAGATGAAGTAAGGGGGCCGCCGTGAAGAAGGGTCGTAGGTTCGTGTGTGCATTTGCTGGTGCGCAATATGGCCTCACCTCGTCTCACCATTTGCCCTCGCCTTGCAACGCCTGGCAACGTTCCCTGGTGGTTTGCCTGGCTTTGGCTTTTTATGCCGATCCTGGGGACCAAATGAAAGCGGCAACGTGACTTCATTTGCGTGTGGATGCGCGGGTGTGTGTCGGTTTGCGGGTTTAGAGGATTTCCTTTCATACTGGAATCGCTGTGGGGCCCCGCAAGAAGATCCAGGTCTCGCAGAGGCGCGTGTGCCATATGCGGTGTGCACCCGCCGCCGGCAAGATGCGCGTGCACACCCGGCTGTTCCTGTTTCTGCTCCTGTTCCGCATCATTCGGAGGATGATGGTGGAGGAATGGGCATAAACTATACACGAAGCTATTTCCGTCATGTCGCAAAAGCTGCAGGTCGTGTTGGTGGCGTGCCATGTTTTCTGCTTTCTCGTGCCGTGGCACACAGTACATTGCGATGCTCTCTACCTTGCGCACGTACCTGCTGCGTTGCGTCGTACATTACCGTACAGTATCGCCGAGGCGACATAGATCTCACTGGCTTTCAGTGTCGAAGGGTGTGCGAGACGAGGACCCCTCTAAACGAGTTCCGCCAGGGTTGTGGTTTGGCTTTCCTTTGCGTCCTTTGCCGCGTCCTTCTTTCGACTTGACTTGGCTTGAGGCATGGTTTCACGACAACACATGCATGCGCACATACATGCACACATATTAATGCATGCGAATATCTCAATTATTAAGTGCAAACTTGGCGAGGGAAGGAGGGACAGAGAGAAGAGGAGAGGAGCGAAATGGGAAGACATGCGCGGCGTGCGGGAGGGGGGAGGGGCCTTGGAAAAAAATATCTCTCTAGCTCTCTAGCGGCACTGCACTCCACCCTCCAAGCACCCTCCTTCCAAGGTTGCTCTCCGGGCTGGGTGTGGTAATGGTTACTCCATAACGCCTACACGGCTTTAGGCCTTTGCTGGCTGTTTGGCAGGGTTTGGAGACTCTCCTGTCTCCCCCGTAGTGCCCGTAGCCGCTATCCGAATCCGGACAGGGGGGTATACAGAACCCTGGGGCGTGTGTGTGTGTGTGTGTTGAGTGAGGGGAAAATGGAGGAGAGTTTGAGGTCCACTTCCTCGACCTCCACGATCGACCTCTTGGATCCGTGGACTTTGATGACCCCCTTCCTGTTTGGCTTCATGGCTGTCTGCCTGGCTGCCGTATTTCCAGCTCTGATGGCTACGTATATATGTATGTAATTCTGTAATGCCTGGAGGTGAAGATGAGGAGGAAGGAGGAGGAGGAGCGACTTTCGTTTATGCCGCTGCCGCTGCCCCCGTACACCCCCATATGTCCGTTTATGTGTCTACCTGTCTGTCCGCCTGAACTTATGTACGAATGAAATAACGAACAAACGAACTAATCCTGTCGCGAGAGAAGAGCACGTGTATCACGAGGGCAGAGCACAGACCGGGTAAGGGAGAACTGCATGAACATCGTGGTGGGGTCATATGTCGTAGTGTCAGTGGCTGTGGCGGTGCTACTGCTCCTACGGCTGCTGCTGCTGCTTTCGCTGTTAACGTGCGGGATTTAAATTGGAACGGGAATGTCGATGTGAGCTGGGAAAGGGGTCTCGTCGGACTCTGGCTGTGGCCCTCTCCTGCTGGGGTTTTGCCTGAGCTGCCATCTATTCAGTTCCCTCTTAGTTCTTGCTCTCTTTTCACGGTGCGGTGGTGTGTGCTGGATCCAGATTATTTCGCGTCCTCGTACGTTCTGGATCCATCAGTATGAGGTCCTGTCGTTCCGGAAGAGTATAATTATGCTTGGTGCTTGGCGATTAATTTCATACGGTGAAAGGGGGTTTAGTCGCACGGGTGGGTGAGTGGATGGGCGGGGGACTTTTTGCATGTGAGACATGTGTGCACACTTAAAGAAATGTTTGCCTGTGACGTATGCTGTACTGCATGCATGCATGACGAATCCGTCCTGTGTTTGTAAGTCCGCCGCCACGAATGGAAGGAAAGCAGCACTTATTGATATCGTTAAGAAAAAGTTGTTGGAGACGAACGGGCTGGCGGGCTGGCTGGGGGTCCTAGGAAATATCGTTCCGCGCCTTGCGTCTCTCGCATTATGACTGAAACCGTTCATAACAATGTTATCGGCGGCAGGGATTTTGGCAGTCAAAATGGTATACGCCCGGAGAAAGCCATAAAATTATCTTTGTATTATAGCTTTCTCGTCCGGCCGATAAGAAAGTGGATTGTGCTTGCGATGCACGCCATGCTGGGTCCTGTTTTACTGCGACAGATGGCGATGGCTGCAACATCCGGATGGTCCATCAAAAAAGTTGTGGCTCTGGCTTAATGACATCGCTTTCGGTGTCGGTGGTGGTTTGAAAGCAGTGATGGCGCCCGGTGACGCTTTGTAAGATATGTCGTCAACGCAGCTGGTCAGGGGGGAGAAACATTACACAGGCATCTGCACGTGCTCTAAACCGTCACACGCACCCATCCGCACCATCCACACAATGCTCACACCCATGCATCCTGGGCACCCCGAAGGTTGAGGGCACTCTCTTGCAAAAATAGATAAAGGACCCGACAACCGAAATCCAAAACATACATATATATACGTATGTATACACACAATATATATGTTACATGGTTGGGGGTGCGTGACCCCATACCTGTAAAACTACCCATACGAGCCGAAGGCCCAAGGAAAACATATATAACATCCGACGTATGAAGACGCCAGTTCGAAGCCCGTGAACTGGCAATTTGCGGGAGCCTCCTCACAGCTTGAGCCCTACGGTGTCATTCCCGAGTCCGCTCCGAAACACCAGAAACTGGACCGGTACGGTTTCCACCGTTGGCGATAGGCCCCCGGCCATCTCGTTGTCCAGCTTCGAAACCTATTGTCGTAAGCCGTCGTACAGGCACATGTCGGGCCGCCGCCGTGTCCGGCGGAATGGGCCGGGGTCGGAGCGTTTCGCGCAGGTTAGAAAAATTGGGAAGACGAAAGAGAGAAAAAGAGAGAGGGAGGCAGAGCACAGTTTGTACAACTATACAATTCAAGTTTGGGCCTGGCTGCTTAGATTGCAGAGACTGGGCCAGGGACAGACATACATTCGTACTCACACATAATTGTACAGCAACGTGGGTGAAAGCCTGGATTCCGCAAAGCAGTAGCACCAGCAGCAGCAGTAGCAAGTTACAAGTTACAAGTTCCGCACACAAGTGCGGGTGTGTCCGTAAAAGCCGGGGGGGCCATGGACGTTGTATTGGTATTGATGCGGGTACGCGGGAGGTCATCAAAGCAGCAGTAGCAGCAGCAGTAGCATACACACACATCACATGCGTGCGCCGCTTCCACACTCAACTTCCCATCCCTCGTCCTCCTTCCCGTCCGTAAACCACCGCCGACCCCCCGACCCCCCGACCCCTTGACCCATTGCTCGTTTGCAAGTTGCCTAACCCCGGTCCCCGGCCCGGCCCCGCGCCCCGGCCCCCGCCCCGGGCCCACCTCGCAGCGCTGCAGACTGCACTCTTCCACAGACAGCCGCAGCGGACCCGAACGGACCTCCTGAAGGAAGCGTTCTCGGTTGCGTACCTAGGAGGTGGTTGGGAGGATGGGGTTGGGGTTGGGTTGGGAGGAGGGAAATGGGAGAGCGTACGGAAAGTTCTTAGAAGAAAAGATCTAGTACAGCAAGAACCCGAGTCTTGCGGCATGTTCACCAAGGATCAGGTCCTTTGGTATTTTTTACCCTATTTTAATCCTTTTTTAATTAATTTAATCTTTTAATCTTTATTAATTGCCTTTAAAAAGGAGTTACACTGAACGCCCGTCACAGATCGCACCGTTCGGTTGGGGGGATCCGCTAGCAGTAGCCGGCCACCGTCGGGCCGCAGCAGTATCGGCATAAGGCCCGCAATGGGACCTACAGCGGCGTCCTCGTACAGCACGTCGCAAGCCAGTACGACATCGAATCGTCGCTGCCGTACAGCGGTTATTCGTCCCTGCTCACGTTGCGGCGAATGCTGCTGCTGCCGTTGTTGTTGTTGCGACGGCGTCGATGTCGACGCCGGCGGCAGTAGACGGTCCATCTCTGGCGGTGCTGTCCAGTCAAACACGTGAGCGCGTAACACACAGCTACTGCCGCTACCTCTACCACCATCTTCACCACAGCTACTGCCGGTCCAATCATCCCTGCTACTGCTGCTACTGCTGCTACTTGCGGGCGGTTCATCCGCGCCCACATCCGACACCGCTAGCGACGGCGATGGAGAGGAGGGCGTCCGCGAGGTTGACGAGGACGGCCCGTGCGGTGAAACTGACGTGGATGCAAACTCGCTTTCTCGAGCTGATGTAGCGGGCACCGCAGTAGAAGCAGCACCACTGCTGCTATCGGACTCGCGGCTACAGCCTTCCTCCCCTCTTAAAGCATGCGGTGGTGCTGACGGCGACGGCTCGACGGCGGGGGCGGCGGCGGCGGCGGCGGCGCAGCCCAATGACCCCGCCAGAGTCATGAGCACTCGCCACTCCTCCTCTGCCTCGCTCCTCCGCCTTCTCAGCGCCTGTTGATCGATTCGTTGTTGTGGATTATATCCGTCATCCCCCCCGTCATCCTGCTCTTGCATCAAGTGCTTGTACGGCGGTGTAAGCTGTAGCACCGCGTATGGCGACAGTTGGTCAGAAGGCAACGGCTCCACTTTCCTCCTGCCCTTCTTCCCCGTCCACCCTTTCCCCCCATTGGCTGTAGCTGTAGCTGTAGCAGTGCCTGCCGCTATGTTGGCTACGGTCCTGGAGCGGCCCAGCGATTCTGGATCCAGCAGATCTGCTCCATCGGATTCCAGATCCAGATTCAAGCCCGTGGCGGCGGCGCTGAGCAGGGCACATTGCAGCGCGGCGGGCTCTCTATCCAGCAACACCACCTCCTTCGCACCTATCAGTATCAACACACATGCACATACATTGGCCTTAATACATATACATATATATATGTGTGTGTGTATATACATATATACATACATATACATCATCAAAGGAAAGTAAACTGCACGGGAAACCATTTTAAAGTGTCTGAGGAAAGCTTGCACCCAGAGAAAACGTCCTGATTGAATGGTTTTTCTTGGAGCTTTCCTGTACCGTTCCAGGCGACCATCCGGGCTTACACAGCTGCTTTATACACTCCTCCACTCCGCCCACCCAACTACCCAGCTGCACAACACGAGCCCACACACCCCCACATTGTCCCTCTTCCACATCTCCTCCCTTTTCCCCATATCCACACTCCTCTATACACACACGCGCGCACACACACACACACACACACATACACGCACCCGCCAAGGCTGCCGCCATGCCCGCCAGCCCCAGGCCCGCTCCCAGGTCCGCCACCACCTTGCCCGCCACCAGCTCCGGCCGCTGAAGCAGCGTGGCAGCCAGGGCGATGGCGGAGGGCCAGGCCCGCGTCCAGTAGGGGTCCGCATCCAGCTGATCTGTGTGTGTGTGTGTGTGTGTGTGTGTGTGTGTGTGTGTGTGTGTGGCGGAGATGAGTCACAGGGTGTAGTGCAGTGTGTGTGGCAATAACGCAAAGGACAAGGACACCGGCAACACCAGGAGGGAGTGAGCTGAAGGGGGAAGTGAGCTGATGGGCGGGGAGATGAGCTGAGGGGGGGCCCCAACAGGGTGAGGAGGAGGAGCAAGAGGATCCAAAAAAGCGCTCGATAAGAAAGGATCAGCCGGACGAGTTCTGGAGGCTGAGGGGAGACGTACCCCTGCCGGGTGTGCACATGGACACACACAATGGGCTCACCCAGGGGCACACGGCACATGAAGCACAATACGCAGGGGGACTTACCCAACGTCGTCCCAACACACCCGGGTCCGAGTGCATGACATACACTGACTCCTCCTTTGCTCCCAACCCGAACGTTCCAGCGCGCGGGAGCTGCATGTTCGCGTCAGCACTGTTCCCTTCCGCCCATCCATCCATACCCTCCCCTAGGGGCGGCCCCTGGGCCCTCCAGAACCTTTCGATTGCCCCCTTTCCATTCCTTTCTTTTCCTTTCCTTTCCTAACCCCGTTTTTCTCTTCCGCAGCAACCAATACCCCTTGCTGCACATCAATGCGCTGAGGAAGGGGACCACTAAGGCCGCGACACGCCCCAAAACGTTCTTCGGTATATCAAAACGTTTTCACAAAGCGCAGTTGCGTCTCGCGGCGGGTTTTGAATGACCAATGACTCCCCGTCAGCATTTGTCTGGCAGCTTTTGCGTGGACGTCAGGCGGCAGTACTGGGTTTTCCCGCCGTGCCATTGCTGCGGATATTGCATCACCGTATAATAACCCCTCCCCCTTCTTCCCGGATCGCTCCCCCTCCCTCACTTTGCTCCAGGTACATGTCCATCACCGCGTCCACATCCCCCGGGGTAATCAGGCGGAAGGTGGCTCGGCCCACTTGCAGCCGCTGCTGGATGAGGTCCAGGGAGGGGCCCAGGCGGGCCCAGGGTACTGGGGTCCCCTCCAAGGGTGGAGAGGAGGTGGAGGAGCTGGAGGTGGGGGGGCGTGTGGAGGCAGTGGCAGCCGAGGCAGCGACGCTGTTTCTGTCGGTGGTGGCGGTAGCAGTGGTGGTGGTGGCGGTATTGCTCGGTGGCGTATTGCTGTAGCTGTTGCTACTGCTACTGTTGCGGGCATTGAAGAGATTAGCGGCTGAGGTGGTGGAGATGGAGGGTGTGGTGGATGGAGGCGCGAGCGCGGAGGTGGAGGCGGAGGCGGAGGGTGTGAGGGCGGAGGTGGCAGCTGGCGGAGCTCCGCTGGGGGTCACATCACGAGGTGCACGCACGGAAAAGTGGGATGGTGATCGCTTGGGTGTAGTTTGGTTTGGTTTGGGTTGGTTTGGTTTGGGTTGGGTTGGTCCGCCAGACAGTTGGGACCGAGGATAAAGCGATCCCAGCCAGAATGTAACATACGGATGTAACCCACTTTTTGTCCCCTCGTAAAGGCACGGATTTTTAGTGTAGGCGCCACCCTGGGCGGTTGCGTTTGTCTTCCGCCCCGTTACGGATTCTTGTCACCGCTTTCGTTGCACGCCCTAGGCGGTTTGCTCGAGTTTAACCCCACCTTGTAACATTTCGTTTCGTTACCTTACTGTTTCTAGCCGACCTAGTCTCAGCGATGCAGCGGCAGACGCCACAGCAGACGCGGCCAGCTTGGTAGCTGCTGTTGGCAAACCGTGTCCATTGGCGGCCGCGTGCGCAATCACGCAAGCGACAGAGCGTTGCGAAGTCCGATGTTGAGCCGAAGACAGGCTTTTCCATGTGGATGATGTGCTGCAAGTGGTGGACAGCTTTCCAAAAGGCCGGGAGTGGAACCGCACCCGCGACATTGGGCCGTACATGTGCAGTCCACGACTCACAGGGCCGTTTAACAGGTGGATGCGGGTTAGGTACGTTGATGCTCTAATTAGCGAAAGGGACGCGACTGGCTGTGACATTTGAAGCTGTGCTGGACCTTGCATTCTGCAGCAAAGGTCGGCGCCTCAGTTTTGGGTCAGAACTAGATGTCAGTAAGAATTGAAATTGTGAGCAATCGCAGGTGGTTGAAGCAGGTGATTCCCATAATGTTGCATGCATGAAGTGGGAGCTATGATTGAAAGCTTGCTAGGGAGCACCCAATAGAGCACGTTCCTCACCAGTATAACATATTAGAAGTCTGTTTTCAAATTATATCTTACAAAACACGGATGACCGAAGTCCGCTCGGTGCGATTGCGGTTAAATTCCAGGCGGTATTTGGACGAGAGAACCGAGACCACCCAATGTGAGGATTGACGCGAGCTGGTAGTCCCTATGCTTCCATGATATAGTTGTTGCAAAGTCATTGTACTTAGACACGGGATGGTGCCCAAGCCTTGGGATTATCTCATCGTTGCGCATTCTTGAAACCGGACCCAGCAAGGAAAGATAGTGAAGCAACAAACGCAACACCTCTTGCCACATCTATAATCCCGTTACTTGGCTGACAGCTTTCGGAACGAATTTCTGTATTTTTACGTCGCTTATCTTTCCCTTGCCAAACCGCCGAAGCATGCGCATTCTATCGGCCCAGCACCGCGGCTTTTGTGCCGTTGGCACTCAGCCCAAGCCCATGAACCATCTCCCAGCTACTACTATAACTCGGCGCGTGCATCCTCTGCTCCATCCGACCACGTTCTGCACGTACCTGTGGCCGCGTACACAACGCTACAGCCTCAGCTGCAACGCTCACGCCCTGCAGCCGTCGACGCCACCGACGCAGTCCGCGTCCGCCGCTCCGGGCCTTGCCCGAACAATCCTGGCCCAGCCCGGCATCGAGGGTGATCCGCTGGCGTTCTTGGAGGTGTCAGAAGCCTACTGGCGCGCACTCCGAAACCAAAAACACGATCCCGAGAGGAAGGGGCCTTCCGTCGTCACCCGCGCTGACGGTCCACTGCCGACTCCCCCTCGACCATCATCCCACCAGCAGCGACAACAACAACAACAACAGCAGCAGCAGCAGCAGCAGCACGCGGCTGCTGGTCTGCGGCAGCAGCAGCACGATTTCGATGTTGTTATATGCGGCGGAACCCTGGGGTTGTTCCTGGCAACGGCACTGCAGCTTCGTGGCTGGCGGGTGGCCATCGTAGAGAAGCGGCTGGTGCAGGTAGGTATGCGTGTGTGCGAGTGCTATAGGTTGTGTGTGTGTGGAGGAGGGAGGCGGGGAGAGTGAGGGGCTTGAGGGTGCGTGTGTGGTTGTGTGCGTGCGTGCGTGCGTGTGTGTGTGGGAGCGTGGGTGCAGGGAAGGTCAACTCGGAGGAGTGAATTTCGTTTTAAGTCCCCGCTTCCCCCTTACAGTGTGTTCGTGTTTTCCGTCTTCCCCCTCCTGCCCGCGTTTCGCAATTTACGACACGTGTGCTGCCGTCCTCCCCTAGCATAAAACCTTGGTTAACCCTTCCAACCTCCGGGTCCACACTCCCCCCTTTCCCCCGTGGTGTCGTGCCTTCCCCCTCCCACCCCACCCCACCCCACCCCACCCCACCCCACCCCAACGCACAAACCCCACAAACCCCACAAACCCCCCACCCCCCCACCCCCCCTGCCAGGGTCGCAACCAGGAGTGGAACATCAGCTGGGGCGAGCTGGAGGTGTGTGTATGTATGTATGTATGTATGACTGGATGGGTGGATGGATGTGCGTTTGAAATGTGCGTTGTAGGAATACCTGTGTATGTATAGCATGTATACGGACATGTGCCGAAGTGTGCTAAAGCTCTGTTGCCGTGTCCGTCTGCGTGTGTTTGTATTGCGTAGGACGTTAGTGGCTACATCCCTGCTACTGCTACTCCCTGGCTACATCCCTGCTACTGCTGCTACTGCTACTGCTACTGCTGCTGCTGCTGCTGCTACTTGGTTAGCTTCCCGTATGTTGGCGTTCCGAAGGGCGTCTGGACACGTCTAGAACTCAGTCGACGATTTGTTCAGAGGGCTCCAGAGTCCCGCGAGGGGATTCCCTTTGTTCACCCGTCAGCCCCCCCCCCCGCGCCTTCCCCCGTCCCGTGCCGTGCCGTCCCGACCCGTCAGGTGTTGGTGGAGTTGGGGTTGCTTAGTCGTACGGAGCTACGCGAAGCGGTGGTTTCGGAGTTCAACCCCATCCGGGTGGGCTTCCAGGGTGGCCAGGTGGGTTTTGGAGCTCCTCTGGGGGCGGGTGACATGTCGCTGTCAGGTGGGGGCCCAAAAGGCCACAACGGGCAAGTAAGTCGTATGTATGTATGTAGGTAGGTAGGTATGTACGTACGTAATGTATGTATGTATGTATGTATGTATGTATGTATGTATGTATGTATGTATGTATGTATGTATGTATGTATGTATGTATGTATGACGTTGATTACACTGTGGGCTGAAAAGCCGGGGGCCCAGGGCCGAAGCACAGCGCGGGGGGCGGGTGCATACGGCTGGTTAGTCTCATGCACTCCGCCCCCGGGTCAGGCCGCACGGGAAACGACGGCCGGCACGCAACAGCGCTTGTTTGGCGCTCCAACTAGACGGGATCTATGCCCGTTGGTCTCCTAACATAAACGAAGTCGCAACTGGGGGGCTCTTCCTGCCGACCGAACGAACCGAGCATCTCAGAGAGCTCGCTACCAGGACTTGGGCGACCGGGAGCCCGACGAGTCTTCCCGGGCTGGGGAGGTCACCAAGCTCAAAAATCCTCACGCAAAAAAGAGCGCAAAGAGCTCACACCACAAGACGCCAAACAGCCTCCTGAGACTACTACCCTCCTCCGCCTCTCCCTCCCTGGGCTAGTCCAGGGGAGATAGCCCCCGTCGAGGGGGTAACACCGCACAAGTCCGCGCCCTTCCACAGCACTGGGTCTAAATTGAAAAGTACTCAAACGGGAAGACCCTGCGGCAACGCAGGGCGATCAAGCCTCCGGAAACCACAGGGGGGGAGGGTAGCCAGCTCGGCGCCCCCCCAATACCGCTCTACCAAGACGGCTGGTT
>NW_003307565.1:561208-578228 GCF_000143455.1 Volvox carteri f. nagariensis
CCCTCCCCCCCCGGCTCTCCCCGCCCTTTCCCCGGTCTCCCCCCCCTCCGCCGGTACGGCTCCCCCAGGCAAATAAACCCTCCCTCCCCCATGTCCCCTTGCGCGGCACCCCCCCAAGCCCCATCCCTGATCCCGCCCCCCTCGCAACCTATCCCCTCAACCTCCCTCTCGACCTCCCTACCACCCCCACCACCTCAAAACCCCCCTCCGCGCCTCGACACCCTATCCCCTTATCCCCTAAACTCCAGCTCCCGCCGCGTCCGCTTGACCATTAGGTCGTGATGTCCACCGCCTCCGCGCAGCGCAGTGCTCCCCCGACGATTGACAGGATCGGGTGGTGGGGTCCCACTCCGTCCCAGCCCCGCCTTGGGACATTAAGCGCGGTGAAAGAGCGCAAGCGCGCCCAGAAGTCCACTACTGCCCGAGCGCGGGCGTATTCCAGGGGGGTTGCTGCTGCTGTTGCTGCTGCTGCTGCTGCTGCTGTTGCTGCTGCTGTTGCTGCTGCTGTTGCCGTCCCCGGTCCCGCGATGGGCCCCTGCGTTTGATCCTCGAGTATGTATGTATGTATGTATGTATGTATGTATGTATGTATGTATGTATGACTTAGATTACACTGTGGGCCGCGAGAGCCGGGGGCCGAAGCCGAAACATCGGGGTCCCGCGATGGGCCCCTGCGTTTGATCCTCGAGTATGTATGTATGTATGTATGTATGTATGTATGTATGTATGTATGTATGTATGTATGTATGTATGTATGTATGTATGTATGTATGTATGTATGTATGTATGTATGTATGTATGACTTAGATTACACTGTGGGCCGCGAGAGCCGGGGGCCGAAGCCGAAACACAGCGCAAGGGTCGGGAGCACACAGCACAAGTCGGTTAGTCTTGTGTGCTCCCGACCCCGACTCAGACTGCCAACACTCTACGCAGCCACTCCGCAGCCCCTCCATCCGGGGGTGGCGCTGCATTGAATACACCACGAAGGGCTCTCAGGTCCCGCTAGAGCGAGTCCACAAGTCTCAGCTAGGGCAAAGTCAAAGGCTCTCTGAAACAACCCCCCAAAACACCACCAACGAAAACGGGATTCGAAGGGAAAACAAACAAACAAAAATTCGGTTATGGCAGTCCCGGCAGGGGAGGGCTCCTGATATACCTAACAGGCCAACAAAAATAAAACCTCCAAGAGAGAACGGCTAAGAGAGCTCGACACCACAAGACGTCTTGCAACCACCTTAAAACAACTGACCTCCACCACCTGTCCCTTCCTGGGCTGGTCCAGGGGAGAAGTAGCCTTATAAAGAAAAGGGATCCCGCACGAGCCTGATCACCACTGCAGGGGCCCGGGATGTATGTATGTATGTATGTATGTATGTATGTGTCACTCACGTGTGTCCAGAGACACACACACACACGTGTGTCTGTGTGTGTGTGTGTGTGTATGTGTGAACGTTACAAGTATCTGACCGGGCCTGACACTGGCCACAGGGGCTGCTGCCCAGCCCGAACGGAAAGACCGCATAAGCTCTCTCCCCCGGACGAGAGAGGGGCGCTAGAGGGGGGCCTCAGTCCCCTCCTAAGCAGCTGAGAGCCGCAGGTCCGCTAGCTCCGCTCTCCTCCCCCCCGGGGGTGGGGGTGGGGGCCGTCGCACGCTCTCACGAGTCAAAGCTCCTTCACACGACTTCGCGTTCACTGAGCCTCTGAAACACACAACAACAAGACTCCTCTCCCTCCCCGGCCTGATCCGGCTCTCGAGGTGAGGGTTCCCCGGGAAACCCGGAAACCCCGTACACATCCTACCCCTCACTACTAGGGTGCGAGGCCCTAATATGAAGCTCGGTCTCCTCTCACCCAATTGTCCGTTGCGGGGGAGGGGGGGCGGGCGGGGTTCAAGAAACCCTAACGCTAACTGCCTCTGGAGTCCCCGCGACGGCGGCCGAGGGCACGGACTAGGCTAGCAGCTAGTTGTTCAGCTCATCGACGGGGCTAGCGATGTCTGGAGCTAACAGCACCACACCACTCGAGGCACCCGTACTCACGCGCAGCGTCACTCAGTCTGCTCTACACCCCCCCCCTTCGCCTGCGACTCCCCTCAAGCCAATCCCTACAGCAGCGACCTATCAAAATCTCCCCCCCCACACACTGCTTTCCCTGCCTTGGCGCAACTTGCGGCGAGGCGAGAGCGCTCTCCCCATCGAAAAAAGCCCTCTACCCAGACCCAACAAAAAATAAACTCTCAAAAGTCCATCCCCTTCCCTCGCCCAGCGGGATAGCCCATCTGCCGGGTAATGTGTGTTTATTTATTTATTTATTTATTTATTTATTTTCTCTGCCACGTATCATATCTATGTATATCACGTGTCGTGTCCTGATCAGGATATGTGGACGTCGGACGTGCTCAACCTGGGAGTGCAACCTCGGCGGCTGCTGGAGGCGCTGCGGCGGCGCTTCACCGCGGCGGGGGGTGCAGTGTACGAGAATACGGCATTCCGCGCCGCGACGATACACTCGGTAAGGCTGCGGCCTCGGTAAGGTTCCGTCTCCATTACGGGGGAATAACTGCTATCACTGCTATTGCTGCTGTCGGCCGTCAGTGGTTTGAACAAAAAATTTAGGAAAAGAGGACTCATACAGGGTGGGGGAAGCTATGGAGGAGAGAACGTGATACGCAGGAAAGGAACTTGCTGGCTGATGCAATGCAATGCAGCTGCCCGCTGCTGCTGCTGCTGCGGCGGCGGCGGCGGCGGCGGCGGCGCAGAGGGTGGTCTCTGCGGTGGCAGCAGCAGTGGGCGGCGCTGACAGTGGAGGGGTTGCTGCTTTCACAAGAGGACGCGAAGGACGTCTTCCTTGACGTCTTTCTTCCCCCTTTCCTTCCCTCTACAGCTCTGCAGGAAGCTCGGGGAACTTTCTAGGCCCACAGATTCTTAACCACTTCTTAATCATTTCTTAACCATTTCTTAACCACTTCAATAAAACCGCCAAAACCGCCAAAACCGAACGTCCTGACAAAACCACAACCTAAAACCGCTCCCTCTACGGCTTAACACTCTCCCCACCCCACCCCTCGCCACCCCCCCAACCTCCCAATCGCGCTCAAATCAAGGACGGTCTCCTTCTGAATCTCTCGCCCGGCGGCAGCGCTCAACCGTTGGCGGTTGGCGACACCAACCGTCCCAACGGCCTGGATGCCGCCTCTGCTTCCTCCTCCCGAGCGCCGCCTTCGCCTCCTCCCCCCCGCACTCTCACCTGCCGGCTGCTGTTAGATTGCATGGGGCACTACTCAGACATCGTCAAACAGATTCGCGGGAGGGTGAAGCCCGACGGGATGTGCATGGTGGTGGGCTCGTGTGCAGAGGGTAAGTGCTGGAATAGTCGTCGGTGTCGGCGTTGGCGTTATCAACGTCGTGGACAGTGAAGAAGAGTGTCGAAGAACGTCGAAGAGTCTCGAAGATTGTCGAACGGATCGAGGAAAAAATGAAAACTTGTCCAGCTGGATAATCTGAGCAGTAGCGGTTAATTATTTAATTAATCATTCAATCATTTATTTATACTTATTTATTTATTAATTACTAGTTTTTTCCGGCGTCCATCTTCGTCGGAAATTCGTGATATTCTCGGTTGGCACGTTCCCTAACCCGCCCGCCCACCCGCCGCTCTCCCCCGCTTTGCAGGCTTCCCGCCGGATCGCAACCAGTCCGCCGACCTGCTGTACTCCCTCAGCCACGCGCGTCACGACCTGCAACTGTTCTGGGAGGCATTCCCCGCGGAGGGGGGAGCGGCGCGCACCACCTACATGTTCGCGTATAGGTGCGCACATGTGCGGTATGTACGTACGTACGTATGCATGCATGCTTTTTTGGGGGGCCGGGTGGCAATGTTAAATTGAGTGTTGTATCAGAATGGTTTTCTCAGATTGGTTGTGTCAGATTGGATGTGGCTTCTGGGCCCATTACATCCCATTACAGGAAAACTCCGGTGGTAAACCCTGAGCTTGTCTTCGGATGGCCCGCATTGCCGCGTTCCACTCCACCACATTCAGTATTAAGCCCGCGGCCGACAGTCACCCCGAACCGCCCGCTAACACCCCCCCCCTCCACCTCACCCCCCAATAACACGCAACACCCCCCCACACACAGTGACGCCCACCCCGACCGACCCACCTTCGAGCAGCTGCTGGATACGTACTTTGAGATGCTCCCCGAGTACCAGGTGGGTGCGGGGTATGAGGGATGGATGAGAGGTACACTGACCGACACACCACGTTTTGATGTGATGTGATGCCATGTGCCTTGCCTTGCCTTGTCATCTTGTCGTACATTGATTTGTCGTACGATGTGCTGTCTATTGTGCTGTGCATGTGGGACTTGCTTCCTGTGTACGGCAGATCCGCTATAGTGTATTGTCACTCTGCACGACATTGTCATTATTGTGCGGTCGTGCACTGACAGTAGCCATACACACACATACGCATACACACATACACACATACACACCTTCCTTTCCCGGCACCCTCCCGTCCGGTCCCTCTTGTTTCGTGTACGGCAGCTTGCGTGTCCCGCCACCGCCCGCCACCAGAGTTCCCCCTGCGTGCCCCCCTGCGCTTCCCCTGAACCTCCCTCTCACCACTTCCTCCTCTCATCACTTCCTCCTCTTATTTATGCACACATCGATCTTGTTGTTGGTGCTCATGTACGTGTGTGTTTTGGCTCCCCTCCCTTTCCCCTTGCGTTTGCAACTTCTTCCCCTCTTTACCCCCCGCCCCCCCGCCCCCCCGGTCTCAGGGGGTGTCTTTGGATCAGCTCCGCTTCAAGAGAGTTCTGTTCGGAGGCTTCCCCTGCTACAACAACGGGCCCCTGCCCCCTGCGTTTGATCGCATAATGCAGGTGGGAGGGGTATGGGAAGTCCGTGAAGACGACGCCGTGTGTGTTTTGCGGGTGTATGTGTATACCTGTGGGAGCTTGCTCGGCGACGCAAGGTTTGCTAAAAAAAGTCTCGCTATTCCGGCAATATATAACCTACCTGCCCTGTACTGTACTGTACGACATTGTACGACATTGCACGTGCGGGGTTTTTTCACCCGCTCCATCACTGCTTCCTTCCCCGGCTCTCCTTCTACCTCCTGCACACCACCTTCCGTACCCGTACGACACTCTTCTGTCCCAATCTCGCGCGCCCCGCATCAGATCGGTGACGCCAGTGCCAGCCAGTCGCCGCTGTCCTTTGGTGGTTTCGGATCCATGATGCGGCATCTGGGTAGGCTCACGAGGGGGCTAAACCAGGTAGGTTTCGATTGTACGGTAGCGGTTTTTATATCAGTGGTAGTTGGTAGTTGACGGTGGTGGTTGGCAGTTTGAGGCGGTTGCTAAAATCGTTATCCCGATCAGGGCTCACAATACTGCTCTTTATGTGGTGGCGGCTGCCGCTAGTTTTCAGAGCCTTCTTATTTTGCCTCTTTTTTTTCTCAAGGGGGTTGTAACTGCAGTTTTTATCCCAGGAAAAGGAAGTACACGTCCTGGATGTACTTTTGCTCGTGTGCTTAGCCACGTCAAAATAAACGCTCCTGCTGTACATTGACGTACGTTGTCGTACCCCGTACAAACTGTGGGATTTTTATTCGTACGGTGCGACATCAGGCCCTTGCGGAGGATCGTCTGCACCAAAAGGACCTGGCCTGGCTGCAGCCGTACCAGCCCTCTCTCTCGGCATCCTGGCTCTTCCAACGGTCAATGAGCTTTTGCGTCGGGCAAGTGTCGTACCCATCTAGTTATCCGTACACGCCGCCGTACTGCACGACAGACGTCACGTTGCCGCCAGCACTGGCAACAGATTCAACAGAGTCATTTTCCGACACGGCGTCGGCGGTGTTGGTTATGGGTGCCGGCGCCGGGCCGGCGGCGGCTTTCCAGGAGGCGGTTGCGATGGCGGCGGCGCGCTTCGCCGCCGGCGCCGCCGACCCTGCGGATTATTTCCACGAGGAGCCTGATCAGGACATGGGGGCGGCGGCCGCCGCCGCCGCGGCCGCCACAACTGCCGCGGCCACAAAGCTGGCGGCGGCAGCAACCACCACCACCACGTCTCAACGGCAACAACAGCCGCGGACGCTCTTCGAGCGGGATTTCCGCCGGGGGCCGACTTGGTTACGACTGCCGTACACTCACGTGAACGAAATCCTTGGCTGCAACTTTGGAGTCATGGGAATCTTAGGAGACCGCGTTCTGCGGCCTTTTCTGCAGGTGAGAGGGAGGTAGTGGTAGATAGGGGTGGGGTGGGGGGGTATTATGGGAGGCGAGGTAGGAAAATCCTCTCACTCACTCACTCACTCACTCACCCACTCGCTCACTCATTCACAACTGTATTTCCGTACTTCCGTACACGCAGGATACTATTCAGTTGGTGCCCCTAAGTCTGAGCATGATGGGCATGATGCTTGCTAATCCAGTAACCGTCAGTCGGGTGCTGCTGCAGGTATGTTGCCATTTAATCCTCGTCCTCTTTTCGCTAGTTCCTTTTAAGTCTTCCTGTGTACGGTAGGTGCCGTAGGTACTGCTAAGCATGTTTTGTCATGAGAGGTCGTTGACGCCTAACCGTCTTTTAACCGCCTGATGAAGGCCAAAAGGACAGTAGTGCTTGTAGACTCGCACCTACAGCCGCCTTCGATTCTCTCTCTGGACCAAATCTCGAAAATTGAAATCTAAAGGAATTGGATTCGATCGGGGAACCGGTAGTGAGCTCGTGCGTACTTTTTTGTTGTATTTATTTATTTATTTTAACTTCAAAATCCATCATCTACAGGTGGGTCCTCGCACCTTGGTGGGCTGGTTCGCCCACTACGCGGCTCTGGTCGCCTACTCTATTGCCTACCTAGTCCTACGGCCGTTGCGTCAGTTAGTGCCGTACTACGCTTTCCAACGGCTTTTGGACGCATTAGAGTACGGCAGCGGATCAGACTACCGGTATCATGGGCCAATGTCGCTGGCGGCGGGGCCGGAGGGGGCGTCGTCAGCAGTGGCCGGATCGCAGGGCGCCGCCGCTGCGGCGGCGGCGGCGGCGGCGACGGCGGCGGAGGGCGCAGCAGCTGTACGGCAGCAGATGCCGACGTCACCTTCGCCAAAGGAAAACGGAGCGACAAACTCCGACGGTGACGGCGATGGTCCAGGGTTGGATGTGCCGCGGGGCGTAGACTCCAGCGTGGCGGTTCCGATGTCAGCGGCGGTGCACACGCCGACGGTGACGGCGGGCGCCGCCGTAGCGGCGGCGGCGGCGGCGGCGGCGCCACATGTCGAGGGGGAGAGTCGGACATGATCGGCTGGGTTGATTGGTCACGGACTGTGTTCTTATTACCACTCAACAGGAAGTACGGACACGGTATGTACGGCAAAGCTCGTCGTGGTCAAAGGGAACGTTGGAGCATTCGGTCCGCGTGTCTGCGCTTGCTTTTCGTTTCTGTTAGGCGGTTACGTGAGCAGCCATCGTCAACGAAATCAGCCGTTGCCGTAACCAGTTGCGCGTGCCGCACCCAGTGCAGTGCCAGTCGGAGTTAGGCACGTAAAGAACCCAAATTAACGATGCCGCTGGCTGATTGATGGTCGGAGGATTGAGGATGAGGACCAGGGTGGGTTCTGGGCCCTTGCCTGGGGGGGAGAAGAGTCTTTGGAAGTCTTCGGGATTTTTGAAGGGAGGGAGGAAAAGGCCGCTATCACAAGAAGGCGTCGAGTTCTGCTGCTCAAAAGGCCGTTTTTTCTCCGTAAATATTTGTAGCTCCCTTCTATTACGATTTGTGTAAGCTGTGCCGTACAACGCTCGGTCGAAGACCCAGGAAACAAAAGCTGCTGCATATAGCGTCATGTTTTGCGGGTGTAACGGTAGTTGGCCGTGTGTGTATGTCTGTGTGTATGTGTGTGTATGTGTGAATGTGTGTGTGTCTATGTGTGTCTATATGTATGTATGTATGGGCTTGAGCAGGTTTCTTCTAAATATTTTAGGGAGAAACTGTCTTCCTGCGGATGGAAGCACATTCCGTACCTGGCGGTTGTCGTACGCGTAGATGGACACGTCGGGTTGTAACATTTTTTCCGTGTGAATTCACGGTCAAGGCAAGGCCGTGATATATATGCTGTGTCGTACGGTCGTCCGTACTGATGAGCTAGCTTTGTCATCGCACAGTGCCAATTATTATAGCGTGTGCAGTGGTGTTGCTTAGGGAAGCATTTACATATTCGCCGTTTCCAGGTTCGTAACATATGCTAACGTTGCCATTTCGCATTTAAGTCGGAGAGTTCGCAGCCTGGGGAAACGCACAAGACATCAAACACGTCGGAGCAATGCCCTTCGGGCTGCTGCTCACTTTTACCTCTTGTGCTCTGTGTCCGTTAGGTCGTTTGGGCGGCAGCAGCAACGGTTTAGGATTCCAGCGAAAAAGGGGGAAGTTGGGATAGGTACCAGCCGGGGGAGGAGGGGAGGGAGGCAGGAAGCTAAGATGGGGTGCGTGTACCTGGTGTGTGTATGTGTTTGTGTTTGTGTATGTGTTTGTGTGTGTGGGAGGGGGGGCTGCACACCCGCCTGCAACGCGCCGCCTTCGTTGGGCGCATGGGCGATGATGGACCTCTCCCCCTTCTTCCCCTCCTCCTTCTTCGACCCTTCTTTGGACCTAGGGAGAGCTTGTACTGTTTTGACAGGCTTGAAAGTCCTCTCCTTTTCAGGCGGCTGCCCTAAACCCGAGGCATTCGGGACACTTGCTGCTGTGCGTATATCCTTCAGCGATGTAAGGTTTTTAAGGTTTTGGTTTTTTAGAGTCTTAAAAATGTTGGAAGTTCGTAAAGCGGTTCAATAGGAGAAGAAAAACATGTACACGGCTGTGTGCCGTTCGGGGTGCGGCACGGAAATATAGTCATGGTGGATCTTGAGCTTAAAGCTGAAAATATGTGTGTGACGTCGTACGACAAATTTTACGATGGTACGAATTCATGTCGAAGACGGAGAACGGTGCATTATGTATTATGCTTAATACCGTCCAGTTGCAATTGTTACAATGGACCTGTCCAGTTTCTTAAAACGGCTATTGAGGCAGGGTTGAGGCACTACATTTTATTTGAAATAAATGAGGCGAAAGGTGCATTTCTGGAGTTCTTTGTCTTTGGGATGGTATCACGCATTTGGAACAGAAATTGAGTTTTGTTCTGCTCGGCGCCTTGGTTAGGCATAGCCAGGCAAACTTGAGCTGGTGCTGTGGTTGTTGCTACAGGAAGTTCGAGCGGCTGAAACATTTGTTTGCGTCTTGGCGGTCTTTATATGACTGTATGCAATTTATATTATGCAGCTGTGACTACCTCTTATATCTTTGTCACTTCACTTTCCCTGATTGATGAGCGATGACCACTTACAAAACTGTTCGCTAAGCATCATCATCACAGCAAGACACAGCCCATGTATACACATGTACCCCAGCAGCTGAGTCCACTCGCACCATCACCACCGCTTCCCTCTACAGAATCCCCCACCTTCCACCATTCCCACATATCCTTTATAAAGCCCAAATATAGAGGCGGAGCAGAGGTGGGACGCCTCATTTATTACCCACCCATGTACCCATGCGTGGCTTGCGCTCTAAACACGCACATCGTTTAATTCCCACACAAACCCACAGACTCTACCGTAGTACGCAAGAGAGACCAGCCAGACCGCGACAACAGCGGGCAGCGGCGACGACAACGACAACAGGATAATTCCCCAGTCGGCGTCGTAATCGCACCTCTAAAGCACACATACCTACAGACACATCACATCACACACGTCAGTAAGACACGCAACACAGAGCTAAACCTCCACCACAAGAGGGAAAAGAGACAAGCCATGTAAATGATAAGCCAGGGATTCGATACTTTGAAACGTCGTCGTAATCTTGCTCGTCGTCTCAAGTTGTCAAGCTCGCCTCCACCACGCACCCAGGCACCCAGAACCAGCAGTGCACGCAAAATTTATCCGTATGCTCTTGTTGAGCCTCTCTCGCCAGAACTCCTAGTAGAGGCTAGCGTCCTCATCGCCATGCTCCACCACATACAGGTCGCAAACGGAGTTAAAAGCGCTCTGATGTGTAGGCACCGAAGCTCCAAAGCATACATCTCATTATTCCCCACCGAGACAGACCAGGTGCAGACCAAGGGGGGAACAGGAAAGCTCGCGTGCTGCGGCGGAGTCCGAGCTGCAATGCTAAAAGCAAAAAGCTGTGGACTGGCGGCTGGCGGCCGACTGAGAGCTGGGTCTGGGGGCGCGAAATGACCGGGAGGTCGCCTAGTACTGACCGACGTAGATGATGCCGTACACGGCAATCCAGACAATGTCGACGAAATGCCTGTAGTGTTGGGAATGGTGGCAATGCGGAAAACTTTGATAGAGATGCGACCCAGATAAGGGAAAGGGTGTGGGAGTAGGGGGTGTGGACTAAAGAAACCTCCTGCTTAAAAGCAAAGGATACCGCATCCGAAGTATACACAGCGTGAGAGAGCAGAGTGTGTGGACGTGCTTACGTGGGAAACCTGTCGAGGGGAAAGGAGGTACAAACTTGTGCCGTTTTGACAAGAGCTCAGTTTTGGTTTGGTGGTGCCCGGAAGCCCCCCGGCAACACACCACGCAACCCTCATCTCGCACCCACCCTATGCAACGCCGCGCGCGACCTTCACCCCCCTCCCTCTCTAAACCGCCTCCCTTCGCTGATGCACCGTACTTTACCACCTGGTCCCTTACCACCTGCTCCATCCATTTACCCTTCCCTCCCCCCTGCTCCCCCCCCCATTGCACTACCTTCCCACCCCATGGTGGGCCTCTAACCCCCCCTGCCCGCTCTCACCAATAGAGGATAGAGCTCTTGAGCGCCACTCCCGCCTTGTGCGTGCGCGCATACATCCCCAAGACGCAGGCCAGATAGATTGAGCCTAGCAGCACGTGCATGCCGTGGAAGCCAGTCGTTACAAAGAACGTCGTACCGTACGGCGAGTCGGAAATAGTAAAGGGCGTCTCGTTGTACTCAATGTACTGGTCGAACAAGAACATGGCTCCGAGACCAATGGTCGTGGCCAAAGCTCCCATGACCATCTGCAAACATTCACAAACCAGGAAGCAGGGGACGCTACCATTCAGTGTGAAACAAAACCATGTGACTTTAAAAAAAGAGCGATCCTTGAAAACAAGTGTATTATCCCGCCACTACTTTAACTACCAACCCCCTCCCCAACCACACTGCACCATCCCTTTTTCCCTTACTCCACTACCCCTCCCCCCGCATATGATCTCGCACCGCATCCGATCCATATCAGAGAGCGTGCACCGCAACCCAACTCATCCCAACCCAACCCCTTCTCTAAAGCTACCAACCTAGACCGCACCTTGGGATCCTTCGCGACCATGGCCACGTTGGCGCTGTAGTAAGACGCAGCCAGCACCGCCGACATCACCAGGGCGCGCTTGTCCCAGCCAATCGGCTCAATGCCCACCGGGGGCCACTGCATCTGCAGAGCCACGCTGGGTGACATTCCGAGGTCCAGGCAGGCCCACAGGAGGCCCACGAAGAGCAGGGCCTCGGACACGATAAAGATCCACATGCCGGTGACGAGGTTCTTGCGGACAATCTCCGTGTGCATGCCCATGTCGCCCTCGATAATGCAGTCACGCCACCACGTGATAGCCGTCCACGTGAGGTTGGCCATGCCGAAGGCAAGGAGGGCGGAGCCGCCGGGGATCTGGTGGAACCAGGCCGCCATGCCTGTGGGTTCGCAGGGGCAAAGGGCGCGTATTTGCAGAGAATATTAAGGGGACCTTATGGAAACCTTACAAAAAAAATTGTTTGTAAAGTGAACGCAAATAAAGAATGGCGGGAGATAAACAAACTATAGACGAGTTAAGGATTATGTCATGCGGCGGATTCATATGAGATGCGAAGGAGGAAAAGGTCCGAGCAGAGTCGCGAAAGCAAGGTCGCGTACCGAAAGGAAAAGGTCGATACTTTGTAAAATCAAGTTTGAATATTTGCGCCGGACACCAACACGAACGCATCAACACGTCACACATATCATAACCCAAATGCAACCACCGAAGAATAGCTCCGACACAAAGGGATAGAGAAGGCAAGAGACATCTGTGCCAAACCCATTCACGCTCTTTGTTCCACCCGTCGCAAGTTGTCCAGTTTCATGCAAGCTGCAACAAAGGACAGCAGCGACCGCAGGCGCGCCCTCCATGCCCCCTCACTTGCTCAGCTCGAGGAAACTCATGTACGCCCCCGAGACGGGGGCACGCGCCACGGAGGACGAAGCCCAAGTACGCTACCACAGCCACATAAATAGACTGCTATTGCCACTAATACACTCCGTGAAGCAATGTCGTCCTGTTATTGACCCAGATGACACGAAGAGCTCAAGACCCATATGACCCATATGGGGATCCGGTCTGGCACGGCCCTATCAACAGCTCATGTCTCTAAAACACGCGATACCCGTGTCACAAGGCTTTCCCCTCCGTCACGCTTCCCTCCCCCCCCCACGTTCTGCGCTTCCTTTTTCCCAGCTTATCGCGCCAAAGCCCTTGCCATCAATCCCATACTACCTCAGCTCGCATCCGCATTGCACCCCCGGACATGACAACTACCGTCGCTACCAAACACGTGGCCCCGTACCTAGGCAAGCCACAAAGGTGCCCGCGCCCGCCAACACGGGCCAGGGGCTTGGCGGCATCACGTGGAAGGGGTGACGGTTAGCCACGTGGTTCATGTAAAACTCCTTCGCGCTCATCTCGTGGCCATGAGCGGCGCTGCCCATGGCGCGCTGGCCTGGGGCGGGTGCCAGCTGACCCCTACAATAGGAAAAAACAGTGAGGAAAGCTAAGGAAAAAAATACCCGCGGCTTTATTGCAGGAGAGGATGACTTCAGAATGGTCGCGTCCCAGGGAGGGGACATGAATTAATGGCAGGTGTTGAAATTTTTAACAATGTAACAGCATGAGAGCGCGGTGATGGAGAAACACGAACAATAAGGGGAAGAAAAGGGCGCACGGATGGCATCGGGGGACACGGGAAAAAGCTTGGGGAAACACAAGGAAAAAGAAAATTTTAGCGTGCCCAGAAAGAAGACAAGGGACATATACAGCTCAGGACACAGGAAAGATAAACCTATGGCTGCGTGGGTAGTGATGGCGAAATTGCACAAAAAACCGTACGGAAATGGAGGGGTACTTGCACGCCAGTAACCAGCAAATAAACGCTCCATGGAGACGCCCCAGAAGAGGTGTAGCTGGAAGGGAACAGCAGGTGGACGGAGGGAACCAATGTCCCTGAAGGGGAGGGACCCGGACGTAAGGGATGCTCACCGAGTTGGCCGTGGAGGCAGGGCCGTAAGAGCAGTCGGCACCTTTGGCACCTCACGCGCCAGCCCCGCGGTGGTGAGCTCCTTCTTGTCATCGCCGTTAGCGGTCGCCAGCGTGCTCATAAAGTGGCCCTGGAGGCTTAGCGGCAGGGCCATCTGCGAGAACATTACATCGAGGGCAACGGCACAAAGCCAACCGTTCAACGTAGTTCCTCCAGCCGCCAGCATTACCGAGCACAACATAAATGCTCACCCTCGGAAAGCCCAGGCCCTTTGGCAGCGGTACATCATCCTTGCGGCTGCGGGACAAGGAAATGTACAAGTTGGGCCACCATCCTTAGCAAGATGAAAACCGCAACACGCATTTAGGACAGCTTAGATAACAAGGATGTCTGTTTCGAGGAGTGCTTACGGGCTCCGCTCTTACTTGCTTGCCGACGATTGCAGCAGACCGGAAGTCTCGCCAGACGTCAGGCCGGCGCGAAGAGCTTGGAGACCCTCCTTGCTAAAGCCTACAACGCATTGTCGATTTCAGACAGCTTTGGCAACCGCCCATTATGTAAGAACAGGGCTTTCGGTGAGAGCCATCACAGGTTGCAGTTCACGCCATTCATTATTTGACTCCACTATAAAACGCCGTCAGACATCTCAAATTAAGAAGCCGCTGTAGAAAGAGCGCTTCGGCTGCTTGCAGACGAGGCAGATGGAGACACAAGACCCCTAAGGCATGACACAGTGACACCGACAACCGCTAGCACTACAACGCCAGTAGGACGCACCTGCAGGAGCCCGCTGCAGGAACCGAAGAAGCTGAGGTCTCATGATATCAGATTGGCCACAACCAGCAACACTGTTTCCGAGACCTCACGCGACCCCCTCCTCTAGTGTAGTGATAAGCACGGGCGTAGCCTGACAGGCGCGAAATCTACAGCTAAATGTAGCTGCGCATAACTTTACAACTCTAGAGCTGCTTTTGGTACTTCGCTGTACAAGAAGTACGGCACTCGCTAGAAATAGAGTCTGGGCTAGCTCTGCTATGTAAATGAAAGCGTTCTACAGGGACTTCGTCTGACCACGTGGCAGAAGGGGGTGCCTGAAGGCTGAAAGTATTTTTTCCGGGACAATCGGGTTATCGCGCGCTTGCAGCTACGTAGGAGACATGGCTAAATAAGCAGCGGGGACGCTTCCATACCTAGCATTCTATTATGATGCACGCTCTTCAGCACGACCTCCGGATGGCGGATGGCACTTTGCGTCGGGAGGCAAGTCGGCTGTCGACACCAATTGGGCGAACAAATGGCATTCCCCTTTGAGTTCACGCGTTACCACACGCACCTCCGGTGTATTCTGTTTTAAAGGATAGGGGTTGCCGCCACAAATACGGGGGATGAAATCACTTCCCCTTGGAGAAACTCCATAAGTTGCATCCACGAAATACTCAAGCACACGCCGTCTGTCTCAAATGACCAGAAATCAGTCACGACCTCATGAATAAAATTGTCTTAGTCCCCTCTCATCCCAACATTTTTTCTCCCTCTGCTGCGTGTTCGCGCGACAGTCTGCGATGGCCAACAGCAATCTGCCAATCTGCGGTGTCGCCAGCCGTCCCCCTATCTGGCGCCGCTTTCGCCATCACAGCCTCAACCGCTTGCTTTTGGGTCCACAGCTCCGCACCACTCTCGCCAGTGCTGTTGGCAATAGCGCCTCCGGCCGTGGTGGCATTCCCGGCACTAGCGTTCTGAGTCCTGTGTTGCGCGCGGGAGCTGGGGTCAGCGGTCTTTGGGTACCATCCCCACTCATCGGCTCTGTCGCCGCCGCTCGGCGCCGCGGAGAGCGGCATGACAACAGCGACAAGAGGAGCTGCTACGTGGCCGTTGCTGCCGCCACTGCCCGCGGCGGTGGTGGCGGCGGCGGCGCCGTGGCGGTGGCGGAGCCCGTCACTGGCCGCGTTGAGGACACGGAGCTGTACGATGAAGCGTACAACTCCTACCTTTCGGTGAGCAGATTTCGGTGAGAAGGCTTCGGTGAGAAGATTTCGTGTTGAGGTGTCAGCAGGTGTGGTTCGTGCACTCGTCTAATCGGGTATCTTGAGCCGTATATTACCCCACCCTTGCCGACCCCCCTCTTCCTCTTCGGTGGAGTTCATTACCTGTTTGCTTCATCAGTTTATTGACGCATTCCCCTAAACTGTCCATTCCCCATCCATCATTCATCCCGCCCTTTCCCGCCCTTTTCTTCTTTTTCCGTACAGTACGCCATGTCAGTCATCGTAAGCAGGGCCATCCCAGATGTACGAGACGGCCTCAAGCCCGTACACCGCCGTATTCTGTACGCCATGCACGAGCTTGGCCTTGTGGTGGGTGGGCAGATGACGAGATGAGTGCTGTGGCCGGAGGGCATGTGTTTCTGTTTTAATGATCTGAGCCGCGATGAGGGATATACCGACGGTCGTACACGGAATGTGTATGTATGTATGTATGTGTGTGTATGTGTGTGTGTCTCACCTTCATTCGCTCGTGGTTCGTCTTTCCCCCCCCCCTTTGGACTGGAGGCCTTAGCTTTCACCCCCTCCTGAATAAAAGGAGCTCCTCCACCGGAAGCTCTGTGTCGAGTTGTGTTCTCGTCCGAACTCCCAAGCTGAGCACAAAACCCGAAATGCTTACTTTACAATCGACAGTTGACAGTTGACAGTTGAGTTGTCAATGTCCGCACATGCTTATCCAAGTCCATAAGGCATTTTGACGCGTTGAAAAGACCTCGGAATACCCCCGTCGTTGCCACCCTTGTCAGGCAACCGATCGATGCAACCATGTCGCATTTTCCGTGTTGTAACCTGTATGTAGTGTGAACCGTTGAAAATCGTTAGCTGACCAAATCAACCAACCAACCTTCAACCGACAGCACAACAAACCTTTCAAGAAGTGCGCGCGCGTGGTGGGCGAGGTGCTTGGCAAGTTTCATCCGCATGGCGATACGGCAGTGTACGACTCGCTTGTACGGATGGCCCAACCGTTTGCGATGCGGCAAACGCTCGTGGACGGTCACGGCAACTTTGGCAGTTTGGACAACGACCCGGCGGCCGCTATGCGTTATACGGAATGTCGGTTGACTCGGGCGGCTGGGGAGGCCCTTTTGGCGGACATTGGACCCGATACCGTTGACTGGCAACCGACTTTTGATGAATCGCAGGTGTGCGGGGTAGGGCCCGGACAAAAAGGGAAGGTGTTTGTTGGGGGGGGGAAAGAGGGAGTTCACTTTGCTTGAACTTTGTTTTGGGGGTTGTCTGGGGAGGAGAAGAAGGGAGGGACAGGGATCCTGGAAAAAATGCGAGGGGAATTGGGGGGTTGGAGCGACTTGGAGAGGGATTCGAAGGGCCTCGTAAGGGGATGGGGGGGAGTGGGTACTGCACGTTGTACGGCAGGTCCTATTTTTCTATTGTATTGGCATGGTGTACTTTGGTGGGGGTTTTGGTGCCCTTTGACCCGCGGGTCGTGACCGGCTCGCTCCTTTCCGCCTACTCTCTTCCGCACTTCCCCCTCTTCCCGCCTGCCCACCACAACAGCAGATGTGATCATCATATCAGCGTGTTGCTTTTTCCGCCCTCTGGAGTAGGTGTGTCGACAGTTGACCCCCCGTCCCCCAAAACACTTCAGCAGCTTCACTCGTTT
>NW_003307565.1:578526-629722 GCF_000143455.1 Volvox carteri f. nagariensis
GCGGGGGAGGGAGGGAGAGAGAGAGAGAGGGAAGAAGGGGAGGAAAGACGTACCACAGACGAGGAATGGGGGAAGAGAAGGAAAAGAAGTGGAAAAGACAGAAGGATAAGTGCGCTAAGGGGGGGGGAAGGGTGTCTCAGGAGGCGAGGTGTCCGAGAGGAACGGGAAGGGAAGAAAAGTGGTTGTAGAGGGAGATGAGGCCTCAGAAAGACACACACACACAGAGAGAGAGGGGGGGGAGGGGAGACGGGCGTGAAGAGTCGGGAGCATGTTGTGGAGAGGGTGTGATGAGCGGAAGGGGGGAGAGGGGTGAGGAACATGAACTCGAGGGGGCCGCGTGTGCTACTTTGTGTGGTGTGTATATGAATGATCTGTGCCGCGATGTGGTGTGTATGTACACGAATGTGTGTATGGTGTTTTTCAGGTGGGCCTTGCGTCAAACATCCCGCCGCATAATCTAGGGGAGGTGGTTTCGGCGCTACGGGCCCTCATCACTGACCCACGGGTCACCACGGAGGAGCTCCTGAAGCACGTGCGTGGACCGGACTTCCCCACAGGTGGGCAGTTAATTCAGGTAGTTGGTTGGTTGGTGGTAAATTAAGTGACTGGATGGATATTAGTTACGCAGGGCCTGTAGGGCCTGTGGGGGATAACCCGAAAGTTGGTTTTTTGGGGGGCTTCTAAGTTATATCGGACGTTCCGTACCCGTGCAAGCAGTCCTGTGTCGTATGGTGCGACTCCGGTGGCCCCATCTCTCCCCCAACCCAGTATCATCCATTTCCGATTTCGTTACACATGATTCCCCACCTCAACCCTAAACTACCGCAGCACCGCGACCCACGGGTCGCCCTCCGGCGGCCCGGCTCCCCCCTGCAGTTTGACCCAGCCCAACAGTTTGCGGATTTGAACATCGGCAGTCGCTCCGGCTCGCTATTCGCATATATCTCCTCCCAACCCCCTTACCTTGGCTGTTGTTTTTCTTTATTCCTCCCCCGTCGCTATAATCCCACCCCTCTCCCCCCACACATCGAGGACGACTCCTTCACGACCGCCGACTGGTTAGTTATGCCTTCTTTACTTCCGGCGCATCAGTCTATCCTTGCCATCACCTTCACTCGCTCGTGGTTCGTCGTGTTCCCACGAGCGAGTTAAGCTGATGGCAAGGAGAGACTGATGCGCCAGAAGTAAAGAAGGCACACACACACACATACAACCCCCCCGCCAACACACACACGCACACACACATACACCTCTTTACCATCTCCACCTTATTATTCCCTGCGGAAGATCCCCCGCGCATCCCGATTCCGTCGTCACGGCTCCCCCGCCCGCTTGCTTGCCCTCCTTTCGTCCCTCGTTAGGTGGCGAGGTGGTGGTGGGACCCGAGCTCTTGCAAGTGGGTGCGGGTTTGCGTGTGTGTGTGTGGGGGGGGAGGATGGGGGGGGGGGGGGGTTGAAGTGTGGGGGAGATGGACGTTAAGTGTTGGGGGGGAAGTGCGTGTGTGTGTGAGCGAGTGTGTGTGTATGTGTGTTTGTTTTGATAGTCCTTGTGTGTGTCGGGTGCGTGTGTAGGGTTGCGCATGTACGGATGGTTGTGGGTGGTCTTTGGACGGTTAAATGAAGCATGTAATGGTCGTGTACGGTTCGAACGGAACACAAACACAACCAACCGTTTTCCGTGGTGCCTGGCCTGGCTCCAAAACCAACTTGGCTCCGAAACCATAAAACCGTGTTGCCGGTATATACAGGTGTACGAGACCGGAAGGGGTTCGGTTGTGGTGCGCGGCAAGGCAACGATAGAGCGGGTAGGTGGAGGCAGCGGCGGCGGCGGCGGCGGTGACGACGGCGGCGGAAATGATGAGGTGGCGACGGCGGCGGGTCGGACTCGCCGCCGTCGTGGAGCCGCTGCGGCGGCGGCGGCGGCACAGGCAGTTGATGAGGATATTGGCGGCGGTAGAGGTGGAAGCGGTAGGGAGCTTGTCGTAATCACGGAGCTGCCGTACCAGGTGTACAAGGTACGGCACATGTTGTACCACAGATTGTTGTACGATATATTTGTGTCCGTGGTCCTCTGGAGTAATGTGCCTTTAGCGGCACCCTTCCTAACATCTTGTCATACTTCGTGTCTCACAGAATTCGGAAATTTCTCTCCCTCTCTCTATTTTCCTCTTTTTTTCTATCTATCTATCTATCTATCTATCTATCTATTCATCTATCTATTCATCTGCCCCCAAACGTTCATCAACGTTCGGTATATCAAAACGTTTTCACAAAGCGCAGTTTCGTCTCGTGGCGGGTTTTATAAAATGAACCCCCCGTCAGCCGTTGTCTGGCAGCTTTTGCGTGGACGTCAGGCGGCAGTACTGGGTTTTCCCGCCGTGTCATTGCTGCGGATATTGCATCACCATATAAGAACCCCCCCGGTAATGTCGGCAGCGTAATCGGCTTTACTTCCGGAACCACGGGTCAATGACCATATCGCTTAGGATTCGCTCCTGGGCAGTTTTTTCGGACTTTGAGGACGTCTACCCCTCGTACATCTCCCCCCCCCCACCCTCTCTGTATCTCTCCCCCTCCCCTTCCCCCCTGCATCCCCAGTCGGATCTGGTGGCCTCTATCGCGGAACTCATCGAGTCTAAACAGCTCGAAGGAGCGTCGGATGTACGGGACGAGAGCGACCGTACGGGTGTACGGGTTGTAGTGGAGGTCAAAAAGGGTTACAGTGGGAAGGTGGGTGAAAAAGCGGAGAGGGGGCCTGGTTTGGGCACATGGGGTGGGGTGGGGCGGGGCGGGACAAAATGAGGGGAAGGTAAGGAGGGAGGGGAGTGTGGAGGGTAAAGGGGGGCTTCAGTAGGTGATGAAAAGNGTGTGGCGTGTATATCTGTGTGTATGTATGTCTTTTCCCATCTTTCCCCCGGGGGGTAGAACCAGGGCCCCCTGCGGTACCCTCCCCCCCCATTTCCCTTCTCCTCGCTTACCTTTACACCTTACTTCCGCCGGACGTCATGGCTCGTTCAGATTTTCCCTCCCTCTTCCCCCCTCCCAACTTCCCGACACGCATACACACACGTATCACACCGGCGCAGGTGGTCCTCGCCCAACTGTACAACAGTACGAGGTTGCAGGTGCAGTACCGACTCCCGGATACTTCTGGGTTTTGCGATCATTGGGCTGTATTGTATTGAGTTGATGGGGGGTGTTACACTGTGGGGGGCGGCTCTCGTCCCGAGAAAGGACCGAGAGCACCGCGCAGGGCCCTGACCGGGGGCCGAAACACAGCGCAGGGGCATGCGCGCGGCTCTACGTCCGTCTGTTCCTCCTAGTGGGCTGTAATGGGTAGGCGGGTTGCGGGTTTCAGTCCCCTGGGTTGCCCAGGAGTTATTGGAACAAGCAATCAGTTGCCCTTGATGAGTTAGGGTTTTAGGGTTTAAACGGTTCTCTTTGGCATCTTGCTTTTAGAGCTCCAGGAGTCATATGTGAGATTGAGCTTAGCGGTTATCGTTGCGTACTTCATCATATTCTAACACGTACGGTTTGCATTTTCTGTTTTCTTGTACTGCATCGAGACGACGTGCCGTACTGTGTCGTACTATGCCGTACAGGTAAACTTCCACTACAACTGCACATCTCTGCTAAACACGAAGCCCTTGCAGATGGGTCTCAAGGACATGTTGCTGGCGTTTCTGGACTTCAGGTAAGGAAATGGTGGTGATAGTCGTGGTGATGGTGGTAGTGGCAGTGGTAATTTGGGGGCTTATCCGCGCCGTACATTTTTAGATCTTTTTGAGGGAAACACAGCGTGAGGGGTTCACGCGTGTGCATGCGTGTGTTTTGGGTTTGTACGGAAACTGTCTAGAGATCTGTATCATCCTATCCTGTGTGGTATTCTCACCTGATGCAGCCGGATGTTCCCCCTCTAAAACCCTTCTTTCCCTCCCGTGTCACGCCCCTTCAGTCGTCCCCCGCATATTCAAGGGCTGTTGCACCACCGCTCGGGACGTGTATTGGCATGACGGAGCCCCGTAACTACGTCACGTTGCATGTCATCTTTCCCCCTGCACCCTTTTCATCACCGGTCGTCCCCCCCCCACGCACACCCATACACACACACCCTCCCGCGCACCCTCCCCCCTCTTCCCCCCAAAACCCTCGTGCCCCAGATGTGATGTGGTTCAGCGCCGCTCCTCCGCCTCCCTCCGAGCCGCCCAACAGCGGCTTCACCTCGTGGAGGGGTTCCTCAGGCTGCTGCGGGAGGAGGGCCGGCTGGATGCGGTGGTGGCGGATGTGCGGGCGGCGGAGGACGGGGGGGCGGCGAGGAGGGCACTGGTGGCCAAACACGGACTCAGCGAGGAGCAGGTCGGCGGGGAGAGGGGGTGGGTGGGGAGAGGGGGTCGGGAGGGGGGGTGGGGGGTTGGGGGGGGTCGGGAAAGGAGAAAGAGAGTGCGAGCGTGTATTGAGATACATGGAATAGAGTTTGTGTGTGGGGGGGGTAGGTGGGTAGGTGGGTGAGTGGGTGGGTGCGCCCTCCTTCCTCCAGAATTTGTTGCTTTGGACGTCAGCCGGCAACCCTTCGCTTCTTGCATCATCATCATCATCAACATCATCAATCAGCATCATCATCATCATCAGCAGCAGCAGTAGTAGCAGCCGCTGCAGCAGCATGTGCCCCCTTCACACCCTCTCCCCGCTTTGAACTCCAGGCGGAGGCTATTTTGGGCCTTACGTTGCGCCGTCTGACCGGGTTGGAAGCCGCTAAGCTGGACCAGGAACGCCGGGAGCTGCAGCAGAGGTGTGTGTATGTATGTGTGCATCTGTATGTATGTGTGTGTATGTATGTGTGTGCGTCTATATGTGTGTATTGGGATGCGGCCGACACGATTAACCCCCAAAGAGGGGGTCCAAAAGCAGGGGGGGTTCCCCTACCCTACCCTATCCTACCCTATCCTACCCTACCCTACCCTACCCTACCCTACCCTACCCTACCCTACCCTACCCTACCCTACCCTACCCTACCCTACCCTACCCCCGCTGGTTGGACCTTCCAAGAAAATCTTGAGGCGGCCTCCGCGCCTCTCATTTCTGCAAACTGCAAGTTGTTCGTGACATGGTAATAAGATTATTAAACAACTTGTTTGAGTATGATGCTTATTTTGATGTTCTCCCCGCCGAAGCCTTTCCTCCGTGTCCTTCCCTTTGCCGTGCATGTACATGTACACGTACTATGCCGCCGTACGCCGTCTTTCCCACCTCCCGACTATGCACGGTACGCCGATAGCATTGCGAGGCTGGGGGACATTTTGGCCAACCGTACGACACTGTTGGCGGTGGTGGAGCAGGAGGCAGAGGCGCTGGCGGCGGCGTTTCCGGAACCCCGTCGTACGGCACTGGTGGCGGCGGAGGATGTACGTGAGTAGTACGGTGTTTTAAACACCAACAGAAATTTTATAAATTACACAAATACAGCAAGGGGAGATTGGCTGCGCTGGAGTGGAGTAATTCGGCTCTGATAATAAGCCATACTTCTTAACGACCTTGCTTTTGGATCCTCACGACGACATGCTGAGGTGTACTCTGCGCTAGAATCTAGCTGTATGCCGAAGGGCATTATCTTATTAGTCCTTAATAAGAAAAAAACAAGTTGAAAAGTTTTAAAAGATAGCAGAAATGATTTTTTTTAAACATTTCTTCACTTTCTCACATATCCATGTTCCAATCTGGCATGCCACTTGTGACCGCGAGGCATTTAAGTACATACATACATACACAAAGACACACACAAAGACACACCCACACACGCCCCTGTGTGGGTTCCACCTTCCCCCTGCTTGCACTTCCCTCGCCCCTTTCCCCTCCTCCAACCCCGTCTCCTGCAGCCGCCACTCCTTCCCTGGAGTCCCTCGTCCCGCCAAAGCCCTGTCTCGTACTGGCATCACGTCGGGGCTTTCTGAGGCGGTTGGCGGGGGACTCGTTGACGGCGCAGAACCGAAACACGCGAGGTAGGTAACCCGGGCCGTCCGGGACCTCCAGGGGGGGGAGAAATGGGGAGGCGTTGGGGCCAGCGAGAGGCGTTGCTGGGAAGTTGTTGTGTGAGCGATGGGAAGGGCAACTAAAACTAAAAAAACGCAATTATTTCTGTTAATAAAAGTTTTTACAATTACAAAAAATTGTTTCGCTGTTTCATATGCCCTTCTACTACTAAAAGAATAGAATAGTACAACATTCCGTTTTACATACGATAATATTTCTCAGTTTCTTTGTTTTGTTTTTTCGCCGTACATTCTCTTTTATAAGATCTCTCGAATGGGAAACCCCCCCTCCCAACATCCTTTCCGCTTCGCCACACACCTCAACCCATCTCACGCACCGCACCCCTACTACCCACACCACGCGCAACTGTGCAATTATTATTGCTGCTGCACCTTGCTGCCCAACCAAATTACATCACTCATCATCATCATCATCATCTTTTCATCATCTAATCATGTCGCCTAAACAGGCAAATCGGGAATTCGGTTGCGCAGCGGCGACCAGCTGGCCAGCCTGGTTGCCGGCTCCGACCGGGATCTGCTGATGGTCGTTACGCCGGACGGCAGGATGTTCAAGACACGGACAGCTGCCGTACCGCCGTCGTCGTCATCAGCCTCATCAGCCTCGTCAGCTTCGGCGTCAGGCGCATCGTCAAAGGTATGCGGTATGTGGCCCCTCGTCACGGCATCTTGTTACGGGGTAGCGCAACACAAGAAGGTGTCACACACACACGCTCACACACACACACACACACACACACACACACACACACACACACACACACACACACACACACACACACACACACACACACACACACACACACACACACACACACACACACACGCACGCACACCCCTTCACGTCGGGGAGTCTTCGTTTATCTTCTCGCAGTTGATCATGCTTGGCCTCCATCCTGTTTGACTTTTTCTAGCCAATCTCCTCTCCATCCTCCTCCACATGTCCGTACACATTTCCGTACCCGCCGTCCCACACCCCGCGTACCCCCTCCCGGCTCCCTTCTCCTTTCCTTCCCCTTTCCCCCCTAACCCCTACCCCCGCGCATCCTCGGGTCGTGTACGGTGGTCGTACTAGACCTCCGGGGGAGCAGCCGCCGCCGCCGCGGTGGCCGGTCCCTCGGGTACCAGCGTCGCCAATGTAAGCCACTGCCGTACATGTACGACATTTCCATACGCACATGTACTGTAGGCAAATGAGGAGTCTTCTAACCTGGCTAAGTTTCTTTCCTTTGTGTGTGCTTGCATGTGTCTTTTTTTTTGCATCGCGTCTCTGAACAGCTTTTACGTTTGCGGGCTGAGTCTCTTACCCACAGGCTCTGGACCTGGTCCCGAATTCTTTCCTCGTCCCCTCACGTTTCCTGTTCCCTCCCTCCCCCTTTTCCCACCCTACCCTCCTCCTTTTTCTCCCTCCCTCCCCCGTTTCAAAGGTTCTCAAAATCCCGCAGTCCTTTCCAATCGCCGCGTTGGTGCCTGTGCCGCCGGAGCTGCTGTCCGGCCCCCCCACCGCCACCACCACTTCCGCCGCCAGACCAACTGCTGCCGCGGCCTCCGGTGGCACCGAGTCTGTCGGCCGGATGAAGGAGGTGGAAGACGCGGGATCTGAAGCAAAGGAGGAGGAGGAGGTGGAGGGCGAGGACGTGGGCGGGGCGGTGGCGGGCCCGTGTCTTGTGCTGTGCACTCGGGGCGGGCGGATAAAGCGGCTGGCGCTGAAGAACCGGAGGGAGAGCAAGAAGGGCATTATGGTGGGAGTAGCCTGAGACGGTTGAGGTGGTTGGTTCAGGGGAAGGTGCTGGCTGGGGAGGTTTAGTTGGGCTGGGGGGGTAGCGCAAGTATTTGCATCTGGATCTGTTCTGTCGGCCTGTCTGTCTGTATGGGTGTCTTGTCTGCTTTGTTGTCGTCGTCGTCGTCGTCATCGGTCTTGTTGTCTTTGCAGTGGATCACCCACACGGGGAGTAGTAACGCAACCCAAGGTGTCACATTAGAAACACTCTCGCGCGTGCATACACACACATACTAGGGTTTGGCACTACTGGTAAGGCGCGACCATTGCCCCCGGGAGATCCCGGGATCGATACCCCTTAGGGTCAAAAGTCCTTCCGATGGTGGAAGGCATTGCGCCCCTAGTTGATGGACGGTGGTGACCTGGGATAAAGTTAACCTGCGAGCCGACCAGGAATGGAGTTGGGCCGCTGTCGACCCGGCAGATTCCGTTGGATGCTGGTGGTGGGTGCGGAACCTGAGCGATCCACTGAGAAGTTGACTAGGGTGACTGGATGAGGGTGCCCTGAAATACCGGGGAAGGCAGGGTTTCGCAGGGTAGCTGCCACGGGCGAAGATACACCCCCCTGTTTCACACATCATATATAATAATTATAGTGATAATAATGATAATAATGATAATAATGATAATAGTGATAATAGTGATAATAATGATAATAATGATAATAATGATAATAATGATAATGATGATAATGATGATAATCATGATAATGATGATAATCATGATAATGATCATAATCATGATCATCATCATCATCATGATCATGATCATCATCATCATCATCATCATCATCATAATAATAATAATAATAATAATAATAATAATAATAATAATAATAATAATAATAATAATAATAAATAAATAAATAAAAATAATAATAATAATAATAATAATGATATCTCCCCATTCTGGGCTTTTCCGCATGTAAGTTCACACACCTTTACATGTCCTTTTAATCATCTATTCCAGGTGATGGGCCTGGAATCCAGCAGCTCAAAAGCCACTGGCGATGGTAGGGATAGCAGCAGCAGTAGCAGCGCCCGCGATGCAGCCTCCAAGAAGAAGGGGCCTGATGAAGCCGGGGAGGAGGAGTTGTGCTGGGCCGCCCTGAGCCGCTCCCCCGGGGATGTGGTGGTGGTTGCCTCCGCGGAGGGACAGGTGCTGCTGTTTCCCGCCACGGACGTGCGGGTTTCGGGGCCGCAGTCGGCGGGAACACATGTAAGCGCGCGCGTGTGTGTGTATGTGTTTGTTGTATTTGTTTTCGTGGGTGGTGTGTGTGTATGTATGTGTGTTCGTAGGGAAAGGAGAGGAAGTGGACCAAAGTCAGTCTGTGTGTGTGTGCATGTGTGCATGTGTGTGTGTGTGTTTTGCTCATATGGGGATTGGGAAACTGGAAAATCATGGTGGTGTTGGATGCCTACAGGGGGTTTGAGGGTTTGAGGGCGGGGGAAAGATTGGCCCAGAACAGAGCATAGTGGAGCGAGGGTAATGAAGAGAGATAGAAAAGGAGTCACAAGAGAATGTGTGTGTGTGGTGGCGTTGCGGGACCCGGTAGGGAGCCAGTCAGCTTGTACGAACGGGTTCTGGAGGGTTTGGAGTAAAAGAATGACAGACAATTTTGCTTCCAGGCAAGGGAAAGGGAAATGCATTAGGGATTATGAATGAGGAAAGATAGAAAGAGAGGAAGAGAGGAAACCTCGCATCACAATCTTTTGGTTTTTGGCGGGTAAGTGACTCATTCAGTCAGCGGCTGCGGTCCTCATCCTCAACCTGAACCCCCTCCTCTCAACAACTTTCCCCTCCCTTTGTCGACTGGTTAGTTATTCTTTCTTGACATCTGCAACAACATCCTTCTTTCCTTCGCATCAGCTTCACTCGCTCGTGGTTCGTCTTTCCTCCCCCCATTTGTCGGCAGAGTTTTGATTCGGCAATTGGCTTCCCTCCGCCGCAGCTTACTTTTGCATGCATGTGTGGTTTCCCAAATTAAGACCCCTGCCTTCTTTCCTCCTCACCCCTATGGGGCGTCCTCCACGTCGTTTCTCACTCTCAGCCACCAGGGTGCCGCATTCACCAGTCCATTCCACTTGATTTCGTCCTCTCCCCATTCCATATCCCCAACCCACATCTTTACAATTTCGGACTTATAAATACACTGAACAGGCCATGCGGATGAGCAAGCGCCGGCCCAACGACCGCATCGCGGACATAACCGTGCTGCCCGCTGAGTTGGCGCCGCTGCTGGGATCCCAGCTACCTACCACTGCCTCCGCCTCCGCTGGCACTGCTACTGCCGCGTCCGAGCGTGGGGAGGATGTAGCAGAGGACGGGGATGACGATGGGGAGGAGGAGGAGGAGGAAGGGGGAGAACAAGGATTGACCGCAGCTATTGATGAGGAGCAAGAGGGAGAGCAAGAGGAAGGAGAGGAGGAAACGTCGAGCCGTGGGCCCGCCGGGCCGTGCCTGCTGCTGGTAACTGCGCACGGCATTGGGAAGCGAATTCCGTTGGGTCAGTTGCGGCTTGGAATGCGGCGGCAAGCAGGCATGGTCGCAATCCGCGTCGCGAGCGCCGAGCGCGCGCGGCAACGGAGCCGCCGCAGCAGCAGCGGCGGTACGGCAGCACAATGGCAACAGCAGGAGCAGCAGCAGCAGGGGGCCGCTGGACCCGACCACGTCGTGGCGGTGCTGGTTGTGCGTGACGGTGAGGAGGTGATCATGGCATCGCGGAACGGTGTCGTGGTACGGCAGAGCGTTGACGGTATTGCCGTACAGGGTCGCATGACGCGCGGCACGTTTGTGATGCAGCTTGATGGGGGGGATGAGGTGGTGGATGTGGTGGCGGCGGCGCCGGAAGTGCCTCCGCCGCGGCCGCCGCGAGCGGCTGCTGCGGCTGCGGCTGCGGCTACAGCTACAGCAGCACACGCTGCGCCGAGTGGGGGAGGCACCGTGGGAAAGGGTCGAGGCCGGGGAAGGAGAGTAGCGGTGAGTGTCAGCCATGAGTAAGCTGCTGTCCAGGTTTGCTACTGCTACTGCTGCTGCTACTGCTGCTGCTATTAGCGGTGGCTATGATAGCGGGCGGCAGAGGGAGCATGGGGGGTGGCAATGGCGAGGGAGAAGTCGATAGAGACTTCTCAAGGGGTATAGGGGGGGATGGAGGATGACACAATTTGAAGGGAAGTGGCGACACCCAGGGGTAGACGCCGGGTTGCGAGACAGCTTGAAAGAGGAGGAATGATTTGAAAAGAGGAGGAACGCCTTGTTTGAAGGTAAACTGTACGGACGGTCAAGGCTTGTACGTATTCAGTAACTGTGAAATTTGCAGGAATGGTTTTTCTTCTCGACGTTCGCACGCTGTAGAAAACATGCACTTTCTTGGCTTCCTGGATCCTCCGCCGTAACTTATCAACCGCGAGTGGTGGGGTTGGAGGCAGAGGGTGATGGGGGTGTGGACGGGAGGCGGGGGGCTCGCTGGTAGGGTGTGCGAGTCGATAGACAAGTAAACAGACAGACAGATAGATGGACAGACAGACAGATAGATGGACTTACAAACGACAGACAGACAGACAGGCAGGCGAGCAGGTTACGGTCGTACGAAAAGAATTTACGTAATTTGCCATATATATGTAAGGGATATGTGAAGCATGCCAGACGGATAGAGGTATAGCTATTAATCCTGGGGGTAAATTTCCGAAGTGGGAAGTTGGTGGAGTATGTGTATGTGGCTGGCTTGTTGGCCGTCATGTAGTAATGCTGAGTCTTGTCATTTCAAGTCTGTCGGTGTGAGAACGGGCGCTGTACGTACACCAGCACCATTCAGCATTTTCTCTTCTCTTCTCTCTAAGCTTCGTCATGAAGCGGGTCTAGGCAGGAAAGTATAACCGGAAGAAGGAATGAAGGAATAATAATACTAGGTTTTGTTACTCGAGGTTACAAGAAACCATCTAGCCACACCACATCGTACGTCCACCCTGCTAACAAGAACCGTCCATGGCATCTCAACGACCCTTTGCTGTGCAGATAACATAAGACGGACAAACAACGATGTTAATACCTCTCAACCGTCATCGTACATGTCCCAGTAGCGCGCATCGACTGTAAGAAAGACCCATCACCAAATCAACTGCCCGAGAATGCTCACTTAGGAGGGCAGAAGATTGTACATACTGTCAATCGAAAAGGCAGGGCAGATTTAACCCATTTCAGCTCCTTCTGTCTGTCATATAATGACGGTCACATGACGTGACCGAATCAACGGGATGCGAACTTGCCCCTCGCCACATCCATCATGTTTTTTGGGGTTGGAAACGAGCCATGAGGATTACTACAGTATCCTATGGCGCATACACCTCACCCCTAAACCAGTTCCTTATCCTTGCTACTTCCTCTTGACATAGCCACGCATCGAAAAAGGCATTTCACAGTAAATTCAGGATGGATTCTTGCACGACCCGCCGCCCAGCCGCCACCCTCCCAGCGCCGTGTTAAGACCATGCATGGCCGGCTGGCGATTGGACGCCTTGAGCATTGCTGCCTCGCCGCTGGACGCCAGACTGTAACAACTGTAGCGCGCTAGCAGCCTTAAGTGTGCTTCTTTTGACGGGATGATGAGGGCAGCGCCCAAGCCGCCCGCAACGGCAGCCCAGGGCATCAAGGCAACTCGTAGACCCACCGCACAGCGGCGACCGAAACCAGCGAAAGTTGTCGGTACGACGTACCCCGGACACATGGGCAACATTTGATATCTGGTTCTGCAGCAGCCCAACCACGTGGTTGGGCTGTTAAAATATTATATATATATATATGAATAAGAATAATATTAATAAGAATAATATTATATATTCATATATATATGAATATATATATATATACCTATATATATGAATATATGTATGAATATATATATATAAAACCCTAAAACCCTATATATATATATATGAATAAGAATATATGAATAAGAATATCGGACCTGCATCACCACATATATGAATAAGAATATCGGACCTGCATCACCACATATCATATGTTGCCTATATATATGAATATTCTTATCATATATATATATATATATGAATAAGAATATCGGACCTGCATCACCACATATCAAATGTTGCCTGTGTCCGGGGTAGACGTGCACGCACGGGGGGCTTCAGCGGTGCCGCAGCGATGGTCAAGGCATCCAATCGCCAGCTGGACAGGTACGCTCTCCTACACACACGGCGCTGGGAGGGCAGCCGCACGCTGCTGCGGCGGCGGGTCGTGCAAATGACCAATATCCAAACTACATATCCGCAACTCTAAGCCGACACAGTATAGCTACGTAGCTAGGGAGCCTAGGATGAAAACTTGCGATTCCAGGTAGCGAAGAAGGACAGCGTCGTCTGTTCTATGTAAATACTCCATCGCTTGTAGATCGTGTCCTAACCTTATCTAATATACATTAGGGCAGGACCTGTAGACAACGACAACTTCACATCAGGCGGGACGCGGAAATGGCTTTGCCCAGGCTCCAAAACAAAGCAAGGCTGCCGCGGCAGCATTTGTATGCCCGCAGACGTGTTGATCAGCTGGTTGAGACACCGCGCTCCGCTTGCTCCGCGACCTTTTTGGGAGGATAGGGAACGGGGATGGGGTGTCGGAGTGTCGGGTAGAAGGACGCATAGGGTATACAGTCCTAGGAGTACGGTGCTAGGACGGTTTTTATGGCAAGCGGAATGCCACGTACACAGCAAGATGCAATCATCCGCATACGCTGAAAACGCTCCCCATCTGTCCGTATGTATGTCGTGGACGAGTGGGCCTGAGAAGGATTCAAAGACTTGACATGGTTTGACTTATCTGGCAAAGGATAACAGCTCCTGCACTTACCATAAGAACGCTCCACAGGCGAAGCTTCGAGCATCCCAAAGCATATGTATTACAATCAAGAAACATACCGTAAAGAAGGACCGACAATGGCCGTATGCATCACTATTGCATGGCTTATGTATATATATCAAAATGGATGTGCTAACGCCCATTCTTTCGTACATCCTAGGAGCCCGTCCTAGATTTGTGGACCGTGCGCGCGCTCGTCTGACAGCTGCTGTCGGACAGCGAGCTGCAGGCCTGCTGCTGCTGATTGATGGGCGATCGTCTGAGTTTGACCGTTACTGACCAAACCGACCGGAGGGCCCGAGCCATCACTCGTCACGACTATCACGTCTTGTATAATTTGGCATGGACAGTTGCACGCTGTGAAAAATTCCGATACATCACGGGGGGGTAGGCATACATGTTTCCTCGGGTCACAGAGGTTTGACGAGTCGATCGTCTGTTCCAAGCACATACGTTATAGGATACGTGATTTTGGAGAGCCTTTAGAAATGGTGCAGGTGTCTAAAATCGACTCTTCTGGCGCATGTTGGCAGGCAGTTGGATAGCAGGTAGCTGCAACTGTTGCCATACATACTTACGTACACAGGTGGCTGGTACACAAGTGGCCTGTCTTCTGCTCCCGGAGGGTTCGGGTTCAAATCCGCCTCCTCGGTGTGAGAGGGGTGTTGAAATGGGGGGCGGCCCCCATCTTGTGGACGATGTAGGTCGTGATTTTATCAACTTGCGAGCTGACTAGGAACTAAGTTGTGGCGCCGTTGATCCGCTAGATTTGGATGGATGTTGGTGGTGAGTTGCTGAACCCAACGAATACATTCTGAAGTCGGATGGGGTGAAAGGATTAGGGTGCCCTTCTCGCAGAGGGGAGAGCAGGGAACTGCCTCGGGAAAGGGGGCCGCTGGTGAAGCTATACCACCCTGTAACAACATACATACACATATAAGGCGCGACCATTGCCCCCGGGAGATCCCGGGATCGATACCCATTAGGGTCAAAAGTCCTTCCGATGGTGGAAGGCATTGCGCCCCTAGTTGATGGACGGTGGTGACCTGGGATAAAGTTAACCTGCGAGCCGACCAGGAATGGAGTTGCGCCGCTGTCGACCCGGCAGATTCCGTTGGATGCTGGTGGTGGGTGCGGAACCTGAGCGATCCACTGAGAAGTTGACTAGGGTGACTGGATGAGGGTGCCCCGAAATACCGGGGAAGGCAGGGTTTCGCAGGGTAGCTGCCACGGGCGAAGATACACCCCCCTGTTTCACACATCATACACACATACGCACCGGATGTGACGCATGATCGCCATTCCTTAAGCAAGATGAAGTCGTCCCATATAGTGGCGCTGCTACAGTACTGTAGGGCGCCCTAGTGCTGCTCCACAGGTAGGTTCAGGACAATGTTTTCAAGCGCATCTGCTGATAACTTGATATGATGGCTGATGCCCGCGCGAATTTGCTCGAGTTTCTCTGCTGCTGGTGGTGGTGGTGGTAATGGTGGTGGTGGTAATGGTGGTGGTGGTGGTGCTGCTGCTGCCAGCCCTATCCCATTAGGGCGCCTGTATATTGTGTGGGCCAGGGCGGCATTCGCCCGTGGCAGCTACCCTGCGAAACCCTGCCTTCCCCGGTATTTCGGGGCACCCTCATCCAGTCACCCTAGTCAACTTCTCAGTGGATCGCTCAGGTTCCGCACCCACCACCGGCATCTAACGGAAATTGCCGGATTGATGGCAGCTCAACTCCATTCCTGATCAGCTCGCAAGTTAGCTTTTTCCCAGGTCACCACCGTTGGTACTCCCCTGCTTGAACTTTTGGTTGTTCTTTTTGACTTCGTTGCCTCTAGTTTGTTTAAGTCATTCAAGGTTGGACTCGATTTGTAGACGGATATTCACTTCATGTGTAAATGGCTGTGTCGATGGTCTGTCCGTATCTATTGAACCAGTTGAACCGTTGGAAATGTGGCAGCAGATGCAGATACGGGCACCCTTCGATGGCCATCTTGTGCCCGTGTTTTGGATGTGGATTAATGTTACGATCCGCGTTGCAAACCATCACATTTAACTGTCCTACTATGGCATCAAACTTACAGGCCAACGGAAGGATTATTGCCTTACGAAGCAGAAAGGACAAAATGGCCGAAAGCATGACGAATTGTATATGTTCACATGTAGCGTCCATAATTTGTGTAAGTCATATATATGTAAACCGCACATGAAAGCACAGATGCGCAATTTCTTGGTCTTGGATTTACTTGACAGCATGGTCTGACAGATGTGTGAGACGGTCAGGCCGAGAACGCCAGGGCCATTCCATTAGCTTCCAAACTACCAGCTGTGTTACGTGTTGCGATGACATTATTTATTATTCTCTGCTGCTATGGTTAAAGTTGCTGTGTCTGGCAGATTCATACGGTCATACGTTATCGAGGCCGGTTTACCTGTCGTTGGCCCGTACAATACCTGAGGCGTGCGCTTACTTCTCGGGTCTGCCGATATGGAACTGGTTCAGTCTTGGAGACTTGGAGTCTTGGGCCCAGCGGATATCTAACGGGCAAAGTAGGGACATCTGGTGTACGAGGGGCCTAGCAGTGATAAGTTTTAGACTGTTGCGCGGGTGAGTCGTCAAGTAAAGTAGTTTGTGAAAATACTCTGGAGGATTATACTTTGTCGAAGTTGATACAAGTTATACTTGCTGGAATGGCGACAGAGCTGCATCGTGCTTCCTGAAGGACGAATTCCTAACCAACACCAATAAAGCCTGACTGATTAATGTAAATGCCCTCATAAACATAGTAGCATATCTTTTACTCATACAAAACGGCCAAGTGAACCTGTGATCGTTGCCTGGTCCCTTGCACTGCTCGTAGATGTGAGCCGGAAGCATAGTCATAAGGCGCCTTGTCAACATTAGGTTTGGAGTTACATGAGACATCGATCATATTAAAGCACTATTTCATGCCATCGCGGCGTATAGAGAAGTCTGCGGCCGCATGGCTGTTGGTCTGGCTGGCTACTGCACGGTTCGTCTGGGCCGTAGAAGCAGAAGGACGAGATGGATCGCGCTTGCCTTTTGACAATGCGTTCGTTCAAGACTTCTGGGCAGATATGGGAGCGCGCTTGCCTACTAGGGAGTTTGTCGAGGCTGTGCAGGTAAGGCCCCCGTACAAGGCGTGCGACGGGAACGAACGAGCTTGCACCTTGCGCGATGAGACGCACATTCAGAGCTCCAGCTGGACAACCTATCCCGAACGTAGGACCGCCATCCTTTCCGCCTCTTACATATCTCCCGTGCACAACGAGCTGTTGCCCCGTCGCGCCCTCCCCCACCATTACTCCTTTGCTCCCGTCCTCCACGTCCCTTCCCGCTTTGCAACTATCCATTTCCGCTACTCCCTGCCCGTCCTGCTTATCTCTTTTTCTGAGTGCGAGCCCCCTTCCCCCTTTTCGCCCATCTTTTTCTGCTCCCACCGCCCCCTCATGGACCAACAATTATACGGACTAGATATGGCTCCCCCGGCTTTTACGGACACCCCCGCACTTGTGCAGAACTTGTAACTTGTAACATACGGAACATGCACACACATGCACACACACACATGCACAATCGCGTGGCAGAGCCTTGACTCGTGAGAGCATGTGCGCGTGCGATGCCTGCTCCGTTAGTTCCGCTCTCCTCCCGGAACTAACGGACCTGCGGCTCTCGGCTGCTTAGGAGGGGGCAGAGGCCCCTCTAGCGCCCCTCTCCCGTCCGCGGGGGAGAGAGAGCTTAGGCGGTCTTTCCGTTGGGGCTGGGCAGCAGTCCCTGGCCAGTGTCAGGCCCCGTCAGATACTTGTAACGTTCACACATAAACACACACACATATACATACACACACGCGCACACACGCACACACACGCACACACACGCACACAAACGCACACACACATACACACACGCGCGCGCAAACACACACATCAGAGAACTGTACTGGTTTATGTCATGCGCTTTATCCACCCTCGCCTTGCGTCTACACCCCCGTCAAACCGCTACACAACCCCCGGCACCTCACCGGGTAGGTGCGTGCTGCGGCGATCCGCGCTGCCGCAAAGATCCCCGTGTACCACCGTGCCGTACACAATCATCACTAAAATTAGTAATCCCTTTGTTAACCTGTTTTCATCACCCACCCGGCGCGTCTTCTTCAGGGTCGCCCACCTACGCGTGCAGCGGTTCGCCGTGCCGGCCTTCCTGGGAGAACTCGCATAATAGACCCAAACATATGTATGGGGCATGACAAAGTTAAAACAATAAATTCACGGCTTTTGTTTTCAAATTTCCAAATGATACCAATCTGCAGGCAGCTAGCTTGGGGGTGATTGACGGTCAAAACCGGCTGAGGCGGCTCGTGATCCTGTCCCTCGTGAGTGAGTTTTCATTTGGAGGAGCTGGACTGTGGAACATCTTTCTGAGCAATCTCAGGAATATCACATTCAACAGGAGAGATGGGACGCAGGTAGGTGGGCGGGGGGAAGGGGGAGGGGAAGGGGGCGAGCGTGCGTTTGGGCCTGCAGGGGTAGGTTGGGGTAGACACGGGTGGGGTAGCACGTGACCGCGACCTCTTTTTTCTCCCAGGCTTAGAAGCTGGGTAGCTGCCCGCCGCTGTAACAGCAACAGAAACAGCAACAACAACAACAGCAACAACAACAACAACTCCTATCGTCAGGGGTCCACAGGTCCACCCAGAGACAACTCCCTGTCGACCGATTATATACTCCTCACCTTACCCTGTGTCGTACATGACGTACTGCATCTATGCTGTACTCATCGTACAGCGGCTTCCTACGCCACCTGCATAAGATCGACCAATTAAGCGACCACTCCCTTTCTCACTCCCTCACACCCCCATAGGACCATTTGGCAAACCACCTTGTGGCGAATGTGATGTCGAGTAAGAGGTCCAGCACAGACAAATGCAATGAAATGTCCAAACCCTACGGTGCCAGATGCGTCGCCATGACGAGCTCTATCTTCGGCATGGAGAAGTAAGTTCTCCAAACATGTTCTCCAGTCCAGCAGCTTAGCAGCACGTTAACAGTAGATTTTTGTGTGGTAATGACTTTTACTGCGCTACGCGGTAGCTGGGATGCAGAAAAACACGGATGTGTGAAGTCGCGCATCAGGCTGTAGCCATGAACGCTCTGGGAATATGTTCTAGATAAGAATGGTGAGGTGTGGGCAGCAGTGGGTGTGAGGATGAGTTTTGAACGGGTGACAGGATGTCCGTCGGTCATTATTGCTCTCCTGCTTAACCAGAATGTGTCTTTTGTTAAGGCACTGGGGGCCGTACCGTCCGCCGTATTCCCTACCTCCGTACGCCCATTGAGTCTCCCCTCTCTGTGGTGTGCGCTTTGTTCCCATGTGTCGTACACCGGACATACATGTACGGCAGTTTTGATTACAAGTCGCTGGCGTTCTATGGCCTCAGCTTCGCCAAAGTGCTGACCATCCTCGACGCCCTGAGCCTTGGAGTGCACGTGCTGGTACTTGATGGTGACCAGGTACGTATGTACGGTTAACGATACGGCGGTAGAGTGGTAGAGTGGTACGGCGGTAGAGTGGTAGAGTGGTACGGCGGTAGAGTGGTAGAGTGGTATGGCGGTAGAGTGGTACGGTACGGTCGTACGGCATGTTAAGTATGGGCAGGGCGACTCCCGGTTGTTGTTGTTGTTGTTATGGCTAAGGAAATTACAAAATGAGCACTAGCATTGGGGGCATGTCGGTGGAGATGGTAATGGTACGGGATGCATAGCTGCGCTGTAGATCAGATCTACAGCGGTGAGGGGGACAGCAGGTGGGAGCAGCGATGTTGCTGCCCCATCATTCGCTTGCGGCCTTCTCTTCGCTGCACTTCATTCCCGTCATTTTCACGTCAATTGCCCATGCCCTACCCACCCCGCCGTGCCCCACTCCTTCCGGCCACTTGCCTATCCACCATCTCTCTTCTTAACGTTACCGGGCTGTGCACGGGGCTTTTTTTCACCACGTAAGGTTCACAGAATTCAGCAGTGCTTGCCTCCCTCCCTTGGCCACCCAATTACCACACGGCCGGGCTGCTTTTGGGCTCGCGGGGATGTGTGAATGGATGGATTGGCGGAGCCGCAGGTCTTCTTCCGGAACCCGCTGCCGTACATTGTGGCTCGCGACATTGACATACTGGTGACGGGGGACTGCGGTGCACGAGACGACGTAACGCCCGCAGTGCAGTTCCCCAAGATTAACAGCAACATAGGTATGTATGTATGCATGTATGCATGTATATATGTATGTGTGTGGGGGGGGGAGAGGTTGGTCTGCGTCTGAATACGGAGCTGCTTGTGGAGCCGATGTGCATGTGGGAAGTTGCAGTTGCATGTGCAGTTGCAGTTGCATGTGCAGTTGCGGCGCAGTTGCAGTTGCAGTTGCATGTGCATGTGCAGTTGCGGCGCAGTTGCAGTTGCAGTTGCATGTGCAGTTGCAGTTGCGGTTGCGGTTGCAGTTGCAGTTGCAGTTGCATGTGCTGTTGCAGTTGCAGTTGCAGTTGCAGTTGCAGTTGCAGTTGCAGTTGCAGTTGCAGTTGCATGTGCAGTTGCGGCGCAGTTGCAGTTGCAGTTGCAGTTGCATGTGCATGGGCAGTTGCGGCGCAGTTGCAGTTGCATGTGCATGTGCATGTGCAGTTGCGGCGCAGTTGCAGTTGCAGTTGCATGTGCATGTGCATGTGCAGTTGCGGCGCAGTTGCAGTTGCAGTTGCAGTTGCATGTGCATGTGCAGTTGCGGCGCAGTTGCAGTTGCAGTTGCAGTTGCATGTGCTGTTGCAGTTGCATGTGCAGTTGCGGTTGCAGTTGCGGTTGCGGTTGCGGTTGCAATTGCAGTTGCAGTTGCATGTGCTGTTGCAGTTGCGGTTGCATGTGCGTGTGGACATGCGGGGCATCCGGGTAAGGTAACCATTCCATCCCGCATCCCCTATCGACCCGTAGATTGCGGACCTGTCTGCATTTTTCCGTTGTATAAATTCAAAGGGAAATTACCGTCTGGCGCTTCTGGAAGGGGACTTCCCTGTCCCTAGCAAAGTAGCTCGTGTGAATAGGCCAGCGCCAGGATTAGGACTCCTACCACCAGGATGTCGGGAAAATGAACGACCTTCAATGCCTTGTAGCATGTGTCCTTGCGCACTAAGCGCTGATACTCCTGTACTAATTCTCAATGCCAACGTGCCGCGTACGTAGGCTTCCCGTGTGAAATATATGTATGTATGCTAAAGCCAGCGATGTTTCCTTGCTTCGCACCATGCGCAGGCTTGATCTACTTTCGAGCGACGGCCATGGTGACCCGGGCTGTCATGCAGTGGCTGGCGTTCCTGGCCAACAGGGCGAAGGACATGTCCCCCATGTTGGACCAGAGCTCCTTCGGGGGCGTCATGGAGCGAACCAGCGTGCCTGTGGGGGTGGAGGTGCGTGTTCTTGTGGGTGAAGGTGTGGTTTTTGGGTGAGGGGGTAAGGTGGCCACGTAGCTCCTTCGGTCGGTGAAGGCGTTACAAGCGTTACAAGCGTGTGTGCCCTTCCCGGCAAGAAGGAGAGAACATTAAGAACTACTATGTCGGGTAAGGACCTATCCCGTGATGGGGCCTCGCCCTCCGGAACACCCGCGACTGTTGTCGTTCCTTGCAACCCTAACCCTGTCTGTCTGTCTGTCTGTCTGTCTGACTGACAATGCTGCGCCAATGCTTCTTACCTTCAGCCCCCCCTTCTTGCTCTTCCTCTATACTCTTAACAAACGACCACACCCTTCCTAAGGATGACGCAAACACCTCCCCTCCCCTCTCCCCCTCTCCTCCCTTGCCACAGCACTTGTCTTTGGGGATGCTGGTTCCAGACCACTTCCCTCATCGCTGCATGGTACGACAGCGCACTGCGACGTGCTTTTGCCGGCTGTGCTGGGTTGCGCTTCCTCGACGATTGCTGCTGCTAGCTATAGCCCACAAACAGAGGCCCCTCGTCATTCTAGATCAATCTCCATCCTAGATCAATCCTCCGCTTAATGGACATCCACCTCCCGTTCATTTCCCCCCTGCCCCTCCTTTGCCCCCAAACCCCAGGGGCCCTGCGGGTGCGACACGGACGGTGTGAGGCTTGGCGAGAAAGGCAAAAAGCTATACCGGGTACCCAACACCACATGCGCTGCTGTACACGTGAGGAAATGGTACCACTTCCATGGTAAGTACGACGGTCCAGCCCGCACCGAGGTGTACCACACATACATACATACACACGTATGGAGCGGTCTAATAAAGCAATTTAGCTTTTGTTTCCGCCAATGAGCTGTTAAGCTTGAAACGCTGGCGTTTAAATCACTTCCTGCTGCTTTATTCCCCGCGACATGCTTGGAAGGGTTTTAACTGACACCAAGTTATAAGCTACCAACGCCCGTTACGATGTGTCAGTACCTCATCTGCAGCTCCAGGCCGCCCCCTCCGTGTTCGCCCCGCAGTTCCATGCAGCGGAGATATGAACGTGAAGGCAAGGGCTCTGGAACAGCTTCTGACAATTTACGAAACTTTGGTTGGCCCCGTCAACAGCCTCTCAAGCCCACTTGACGTGCCGTGAGTACGACACGTGTACGTCATTGCACGAAACTGTTTGAAGTGCTAAGAAAAAAACATCAAAAAGTAACAATTGTAACATTTGCCTAATAGCGTAGAGTTACTGGACCGGCATGTAATAGACAGGTTGGAATTTTGATGATGATAAGCTGCGAGCCCTGCAAAATTACCGGACCCATGGGTCATTTTCCCTCTATTCTCTGTGTTTCTTGTATCGGTGTGCCTCTTATACTTTTTGCCAGATTAGTTAATCTTTTTACGTTGGATCCGGACATATCACCATTGTAGACCACTAGCACTGCTTTTTGGAGGCATAGGGGAAGACTTGAAAAGCTTATCTTTCTTTTGTGTGTTTTCCTTTGTGAGTATTCAACTGTTAACTGGGGCGGTGTTGGGGAGGAAAATCCTGCAATGGGTCTTCCATATGAGCACCTAAGTCACCAGGCGCACTCTCTTTTTTGACACCTTGCAAGTACTCTGGTTGTTTGCTGCTGGGCTGTAGGTCAGAGTGTTTTGATGACGGGTGCGGCCGCTGCACGTGCGCGCCTTCCGGCATCCTCGTTCGTTTTCCTGTTAGTGCCCGCCCGTACTCTTCCTTTTTTTTACATCCATCTATCTTTCGCACAAAATTCTAGTATAATTTTCCGCCGCGTGCTCGCTCACGATCTGTGGATGTGTAGCAGCAGGGCGCCTACAAAGTAGTCACAACGTTTGCGATGGCCCCTGTCAGGCCATATGACGTGCTAACAGACACAAGAAATGCGGATGGCTCACACCACCTGCGGATAGCGGCTAACTCGGTCGTGGCACATAATTTGTGCGCTTCAGATGTTTTGGCGTGACACCCCTTAGCAGCACTGCGTGGGAGACAATAAATAATATATAGCAGCAGTAGCAGGAACAACAACGGTCGCGGTCGTTCCAGTAATGGCAGTAGCAGTAGCGGTCTTAATAAAACCGACTATGGCGGCATCAGTGTGATTGTGGAAGAGCTTGGGAAGTTTTACCCCAAGGTAGGGCTGGCCGCAGCTGGGACCAGCAGCTGCTAGGGGCACATGTTTCGGAGCGCGTGGGGGGGCCAAGGTTGTTGCTGGTTGCTGCTCCAAGCACATGTGTATAGGCAGGCGACAGGCACCTGACGATGTTCACCACAGTGCCCCAAGGCGCTGTCCATCTGCTTGGCAGGACAGGACATACATACATGGCCACGCGAGATGCAACCAAGGTTGGCCGAGATACGAAACCCGGACAACAGCTGCTCGTCAATGATTGGCGGTAGGCTGTAGCTGTGGATGCGCACGTGTGAGTCAGGGGCGAAGAGTCAGGTGGTGTTGACAGTGAGGTTGACGGGGTGAAGTTGTGGTGTGGGTGCAATGGTGAAATTTTGATTGTAAATGCTGCGGCGACGATTTACGGTAATTCTGGTGGTGGTGAGTGAGGCTGACCGGAGGAGGAATACTCATTCACAGGGGACCTGGATATCGCCATTTCCGATTGTGGCGGAGGAAGGCTGGTGGGTGGGGGACAGAGGTGCGCGACGCGGATGGGAGACATATCGTGGTGGACATGTTCATATGGGGTGGTGGACAAAGCACCGTCTATGCCAAGTTTTCTCTGTTCGCTGGGCACAAACACCTGAAAGGGGGTACATATCCATATGGCTTACATGGACGTGCTGCGCGAGCCTGTACATGTATGTCTGTCTGTCCGTGCGTAGACTTTTTTCGGGTGCGACGAGACGTGGAGAGCGTTCTTGAGGGTCTTTCTGTGTTTTTGTGTGTTTTTGTGTGTTTTGGTGTGTTTGTGTGTGTTTGTGTGTGTATGTGTGTGTTTGTGTGTGTTTGTGTGTGTTTTGTGCATTTGAACCGGTTCGTGCGGGTGGTAGGTCATCCTGGGAACCCGGTGGATTTCTCTGGAGTTCATGTGCAGTATGTAGTTGCGGTGAGCTGCTGGAGGAACCCGCAGGATGGTGCGTGTGAGGAACCCGCATCAGGTCGTTGTTTGCTTGTGGAAGTAGCAGTAGCAGTAGCAGTAGTAGGTATTACCGCGAGAGCTCCAGACTCCAAGGAAATCCCCTAGAGCAGGGTGGTAGAGGGCCCATCGCGAGAGCCACAACGGACCGCCGTGGGCACTGCAGTGGGAAACAGAAGAGACAGAAAACACACATATTGAAGTACTTTCAAGTCAATTTTATATTAACAGGGAATGGCGGCCGCGGCAGTGTTGGTTACTAGCTATGGTTGTGTTACGGAAAGAAATTTGGTATTGCATTGGTAAAATATGTTAAATATTCCGTACAAAGCACATATTAAATGACTGTACGGTTCCTCCTATACCACTAATACCGGCTGATGTCAGTGGAAGAACGACTTGATGATGGAGTTGTAACAAAATGGAATGCCAGCATGATCGAAATATGCAAGAAAGGTCACGCACAGCTTAACCTTAACAACCCATATTCCCTATATCCGCTCCCCAACTTCCCCACTCGTTTAGTTTCGTCTCTGGCACCTTCACTCTCTCTCTCGCTCACCGCCTATCTGTCTGTCTATCTGTCTGACTGGCGCCATTTCGTCGACCCGATCAACGCCACCGAAACATAATCCCGCCCAACAACACACAAACGGGAGTCGACTCTCCACACAGAGAAAACTAAAACGATATCAATTGACATGACCCAGATCGCACCTGACCTATTCGTACATTGTCCGTCGTACATTACGACACAGCTTCCTCGTGATCACGCCCGCGTGCACCACTCCTCTTTGAACTCTTTCCCCCTCCAACACTTCATTTTGTGGGCAGAGAGGGATTGCCACTGCCGTATCCTCCATGGCTTCCGTACTCTCTTTTGCCCGTGATAACCGGCAAAGGCTCTGCCCCAACCTCTATCCAACTCCTCAAGATCACCCAGGCATTGTCATCCCCAACAAGCTGCTCTTATTACACAGTGTAAGCAGGACAACGCACACCCACATGCACGTCCTCTCCGAGTCATGCGCACCAATACCACAACTGACACGTCGTACCAACCGAATCGTACCGGACCGCCGCTCTTGATCAGCCCAGTCACCGATACGAGATAAAAGGTTCGTACTGCCATACGTCATCTCGTGACCACAGTTTGGGTGAGTGGACTTAGTGTCGTACACGGTCTTGTTGTACAGACTGTTGCATTGTGAATCTCTCTTCAATCGTCTTAAGACCAATGCACCTGAGGAATAATGATCCAGCGCCGTCGCAACAAGTCGAAACTCGACATCGAGCAATACATCCGAAATTCGCCGTCTCTTGCCGTTCACAGTGCTAACGAGGAGCATATTGGCATGGACAAGGTGCCGTACATTGTTCATTCACCAGTCAGGTCAACCTTTGGCAAATGTTGCCACTGCTGCCGTACTAGGGCTTCGGCGGCGGCAGGTGACGATGGTAACGATATACAAAGAACATAGAGCGGCAGAGACCGGCAAGCAGAAGCAAGCCTCAAGATATTTTACTGGAAGACCGAACCGGGTATGTTCAAACCACAGATCGCCTTCGGGACATCCCCTCCCCAAAACACGCCTTCCCTCCTACTCCGCCAAAACAATTAGCTCCAAATCTCAAGTACTGTGATCAACAAATCATACGCGCGTCCTCATTTTTATCGCATTAGATACACCACAACAAGTCGATTTTTTGGATTCGGTATAATTCCGGTATTACAACGAGTTGCAGGATATTTCAATCATGCAAGTGTGGGCGCGTGCGTGTAAACGCGTTTGCATTGATTCTCATTCGGCGCACGCAGCTCCCGCGTCTTCCGATCACACCGGAACCTGTTGAATTTGCTGCCCAAATATCTTAGGCCGGACGTGAGCAACCCAGGTTGAAGCAAGGAATAAAGAGGGAAAGAAAAACAGCATGGACGCCCATATACGTGTATGGACGCAAGCAAAAATGCCAGCATGCCAAGGATGTCCTTCCTCTTCCCCTTCTCTCCCTCCCGCGTAATGATGCTGTCCACTTGCTCTCCTTGGCCAGGATAAAACCAACTCTACAAGACCAAGCTTGCATCAAAGGGCAAAGGAATTGCCTTCCTTCCCCTTCCCTCCTTTCCTCTTGCTGCTCCGTTGCCTGCCCTACCAGTCAGAATGGCCCATAGGGTTCTGATAACGTCCTCCTGTCAATTTGCTATTCACAGCTCCGTTGATAATCATGATAATGCTCATGATTTATTTAATCAACAATGGAGGTCATTATGGCAGCGAGGGCAGAAAGACACGGTCAAGGGAAACGCCAAAATTGCGGACTTCGATCGTAGCAATGCAAGCCACGGGGGTTCGGATGGAACTGTCCTTTGCCGACCGCGACAACGCAACGGGGATTACGCAACCGCAGCAGCTACATACCGGGCACCGTCACGTCGGATGACATATCAGGCTTATGTGTAGCGTCCCATCTAATAGGAACTGTTGCAGCTCGCTTGGGCTCGCTTCCCGGCGTTTCTGTTCGGGTCTGCATGCCTGCATCCCGTCCAAGGTATCCCTTCCAATTAAAAAAAGGAAAAAAATAGAAAGGTCGTCTTTCCTGTCGGCACATCGGCGAACTCTTTCCCCCTTGAAGCCCTCTTCCTTTTGCATCTTTGTCTTCACTATCACGGTCGTGAAGTGGTCAGGCCAGATTTTCCTTTTCAGGTGCGACAACCGCGACGCCGACCACTACCATGCCTCTACCATGTCGGTCCACATCTCCTTGTTACGATGACAGGTCTCACGGCCAGGAGGACGCGGGAAAGCGATTTCTTCCCGGTCACGCAAGGGGGAGGAGACCCGTAGTACGCGCGCGCATGTTGCCCCGCGCGTTGCCCCTCCCGACCGGCCTCCTATCGAGGTTTTAGGCAAAAGAAACAGCCCGGCGAACGCCGCGGAGAATCGGCGGCAATCTCTTGTTGTTGGTGGTGTTGAAATTGTTGCTGTTGCTGCGTTGGCACCGAAGGTCCATCCTTGAAACCCTGCATAACGCAGCGGGCGGCACGCGGGGCTGAAAAGCTGAGGTATCCGGGGGTCCGTGACGGCCGGAAGCCCTTGTGATGAGACCAGACATTAGTCTCTTCCGGACAGCTAAACAGCCTTCAACGCGCTTCTTATGCTGCAAGACGCGGTGCTGCTGCCATAAATAGTTTCCACACACCAGGGTCAACAGCGGCATTTTATGACAACGCCTAGCGTCGCCATACCTTTCCTGCTAGTCGGTGGCCTGGGGTCTCAACTCCAGGTGAAAACAGGTAATCGTCGCCAACAGGTTCTTGCGAAGGTACAATAAGCCGCGGGGGGCTTTTCCTGGTCTCCGGTATGAGCTTCATCTCTGCTTCATTCATTATTAAAAGGGGCTTTCGATGCGCAGCTGCAAGACTCCGAGTCGAGGCCGGCTTCTAATACCCTATATGGCAGCTATAGAACAGCGAAGGAGATGAATTGTAATGGGCGTCAGGTTTTCCAGTGGTTAAAAACAAGACTTCTGTTGCAGTTTAGGAGCTCAGCTAATCGGCAATTTACTGAGGACAAATGCAAAGTGGTAATGTTATATGTGCATGAACACCAATTGTCAATTCTTTATGCATTTATGTGGCTGTTTAGATCCTGACTGCAAACCTGCCTTAAGTTTCGCGTTTGCTCGTCCAACAGAGGAAAAAAAGCTTGTCGGAAGTGCAGTTGCACCATCGCTGGATCATCCTTTACATGCAGGTGCCATTGACCTTTTTTACAACCGGTCGCGACCAGGTACATTGTTCAAGGGTACGAACTTATCGAAAGCATGTGAGACAACGGCTGGTCATGATGTACAAATTGTAATTCCGGACCTTCTGTGTTGGTAATAACTAGCCAAAATAAATATCCGAGGGAAACTTAGGCTTACGCGCACCCTCCGATATCTTGGCCAGCGCGAAAGGAAGGTTGCATTGTTCGAGCCGCGCAGGAATCAATAATCAACCAGAATTGTTTGAGTATTCTTTGATTTTTGTTTGATTTTTGTTTCAAAATAAGATGAGCTGATAGATTGTCGGGGAAATCACTATCTAGCGGACTATAATTCAACGCCTTGCGCACACGGAAAGTTTAATCTATGATATGCTTAGAGGCAGCATATTTCAGTTGGACAATAGCTAAGCCTGCAAGTGCGGAGGTCAGGACCGCTAGCGGTTGTCTGCGTCGGTGTGGAAGCATTTGGACAGGTGCTAGGCTGCTAGTTATTATGTACAAGTATAGGATATTATTTCAGCTGTTACTTTGCCCTGTTGAAGCTGTTTCGGCAAACAGCTTCAACAGGGCGAAGTACCCGCTGAAATCAACTGCTTAAGGGCGACGAATTGAAACAATGCAGCTTTTAGTCGACTTTTAGCAAACATTTTAGCCTACGTCACGGTTTCTCAGCAGACCCTAAAAGGTGGACGCTAAAAGGCCAATGGAAACAGGCCCAAAGCGAATACAAAGTCGACGCTTCTACGATTATAATAACGACCATAAAGATAACAAAAACGTCCTGTATGGACACAAATTTCCGTTCAAGGAAAACCACCACCACGCCCCGGGGTGTACGCATCCGTTTCTACTTGCCATATAACACCCAGCAGGCACCACCAGCAGCACATCCCACAGCAATGCCGCTGCGGCTTTATTGCGACCTTTCTCTCCGTCCCCGTTATTTACTAAACCTCCATACCCCTACGCCCATGCACAGCGGTGCAACTTAAGCCCACTGTCGACGGCACACTGTCGATGCCGAATGTCAATCTCGGAATTCCTCCAAAAACGCTGAACTTTTTTATCACCCTAAAGCGATCACGCACGTCATACCCAGTTCACTTCTATCGTCAACCGTCACGCCGGGGGCAGCACCCACCGGCCTCCATCCGCCATTCGCTTTGCTACAGGTATTGTGTAAGCCGCGAGACCTGTTGCGCCTGTAGCTCCTGAGCCTGGCAGGTAGGTGCACCTCTGCCCTCTGCCACCTAGGCGAGCTAAACCCCTTGGGAAGCTAGCGGCAGGGTGGGGCTTATGGCATGGGGAGTTCCAGCTCGCAAGAACGCCCGACGAGCATCCCGACCTCCCCCCCTGCCCAGCCTGCGCCCGACAGCCACAGTTCACATTGCGCTCAGCCGCCAGCGTGTTTCCCGCCTCCCTTCCCTCCTTTCCCCTGTCCTTGTGTCTCGCCTTCACCGACAGTTCTGCTAACGGTCTTCTGGAATCTGTTTCCGGATATTGCCCTTTGACCCAATACGGGACCGTTTTCCTTCATTCACCCACCACCATCCCCCCATCCCTATCCTAATCACCACCACCACCACCATCACCACCACCACCGCCACCACCACCGCCACCACCACCACCACCACCACCACCATCACACCCACTACCGCACCCGCACAAACACCGAGCTTAACATGAATTGTTGTCATCATACTTGAGCTCCTACAAGGTTGGGCTTGCCGCCAACTTCTCAGCCCTAGCCATCGGGCCCATCACCGGCCACCACTATCACCACCATAACTGCCCGCTGCCACTTTTGGCCGTCGCCACTGGGTTGTTGTCCTTCAGGTAACAAATCACCTTCTTGTGTCCCCCCTTACCGCCGCCGCCGCTGACGCCAGCACGTTTCACTGTTGTAGAACAATACCGGCTAGCAGATCAGCCGCCCGCCCAACAGGCCGACGCCTCGTCCATGCACATCGTCCAAGGTACAGATAAGCCGCCGGGGCCCCGCCCCTCCGGAACCTTGGTCCCCAGGGGACACCCTCAAGATGGGGAGTGCGGGGTGGAGCAGCAGGGACGCAAAACTCCATGCAAAAACGCAAAACCCCCCATGCACGCACCCAGGGGTGCCCGTGCACATGTGGGAGGATGTGCACATATGTAAATGGACGAGGGTGTATAGCGCAGCACGCCAGCCTTCCCACACAAGTGGGAAGAAAGCCCAACAGGGCGGCAGCACTGGAAAGCAGCCGCCAGAACGAGAAAAGAATTACGATTCGTCGCTCGCAATCGCGCGGCGTGTAGTAATAAGGTTCTGGCTGCCACCCGTCCTCCAGAGCTTGCCTTATCGCTGTTTCCTGATAAAGTAGGTAAACATTTAACAATCTAATCCGTGTTAAAACACGATATTGCCGCTGCTACAGCCGCCGCCGTCTTCCCCTCCCGAGATGGCCGCAGAGCCGCCACTATCACTATCACTACTGCCAGCATCGCCACCAGTATCCTTACCACACCACACCATCACCACACCAAACACTTCAGACAAGTTCAAATGGCCCGTGTGCTCAAACCTGTTCTCCTGGCTTCTCGGTACCCGTCAAGAAGCAAAACTTCTCTCTAACTCGTACTCACAACAGACGTACATACAGCGTACATACACGCCGCGGCCGTATCTCACCAACCCCCCCCCTGACAAACATCACGTATAATGACTCCCATTGTCGTATCGTACAACACCACATTCGGCGCCGTATTCGCAAACTTTTTACTATCATGAACTGTCCTCACAAAATCACGACTTTTGTAAATCTTCGCCAGTGGTGGATAATTAAAAGCCCACTTAATTAATTCGAGCACCAGCGCCGGCAACAGCGCCGGCACCAGCAGCAGCGCCTAAGCACTTCCATAAGTCGCGTCCTCATGGTGGTCCTCAGGCATGAATGTACGATGAAACACAAGAACAGTCGCCGCGTTTCACAGTCCCGACAAGGGTAAACCAGACAGAGGTAAATGATATGCAAATCGTCCTAAAAAGTCCTAAAACGGCCAAAGTCCGAACCTCCTTCCAAGCAGCAGTCCACTCCCTGGACAGGCACAAACAGACGAACAGCCCAATCGACTGGAAGCCCTGGGCTGCAGGCACTGCAGGCACCAAGGCCCACAAGACCACATCAGCAGCCCAAGAATTTCATCCGTACCGTACCTAATGTACAACGTGTACGTTTCAGTACTTGTACAACAAGCGTGATAATGGTCAAGAATAAGTCTGGCTATGTAGGGTGCCAAGCGGTCATCGTTGTTCAGTACGGCAATTCGAGGATTCACACACGTACACACATATACACATACATACACACACATACGCACACACACATACATACGTACACACACATACACACACAGCTAAATGCGCAGGGCGTCCTGAGAGCTTCACGTGCCCCACACTACGGGACATGGAGTAGGACGGTCGAGGAGGGCAAAGGGCGAAAAATTCAATGATCTTGGTGACTAAAAATCAAAGGGATGGGAGAGGGAGGGGAGGGAGGGAGGAAATGACAACAAGGCATAAAAATTGCAACGGGTCAAAAGTTGAACTCGTCATCATGCGCGGAGTTGCTCCCGGTAAGAGTGCCTCGCCCTGACGCCGCGGACACACCGCTAGCGCGCAGCCCTGTCTGTGTGCCAGCACCACCACCGCCGCCGCCGCCACCGCCGCCGCCGCCGAGGTTCGCGGAAACCAGACCACCCCCCCGTGGCGGCAAACCGACCGGGGCCCGGCCAGGCGATGAGGTGAACGATATGGTGCCACCAACGGCGTCGCCGTCGTCATCGTCCGAGTCGAACTCCCCGCGGCCCCCCAAAACCCGGTTCAAGAGCGCTGTGGTGCCGGTACGGCCGGCGGCGCCGCTGGCGGTGGCGCCGCCGCCGCCGCCCCCGCGTTGCAACGGAGACGCTGGCAGCGTTACCGATGCTGCCACTGGCAGCCGCGCTCCTTTACTCGACGTGGGTGACAGCACTTTGGCACTGCCGGCTGAGGCCAAGGAGCTGAGAGCTGGTGCCGTAGCCGCCGCCGCCGCCGCCAAGGCATGAGAGGTGGGGGTTCGAGTAGCCCCGGCCGCCGCCGTCGCCGCCGCCGCTGCAACGGCAGAAGGGGAGGCGAAGCCGCCTGCCATGCTTGCGGCCTGTGAGCCGGTACCCGGGACCCCCGTACTCATCCGAAACGATGCACCGGTTAGTTGTTGCTGCTGCTGCTGTGATGGTTGCGGCGGCGGCGGTGGCGGATTACCCGACGGCGTTATGGGCTGATGGTGTTGCGGCGGTGCCAGTGTCGCCGCCGCCGCCGCCGGCGGCATTTGCGGCACGACTGCACTCACCACCGTCCCAGACGATGCGCCGCGCCCGTTGGCGGCGCCGCCGGCGGTGCTGGCGCCGCCACTGCTGCCGCGATTGCCTCCGCCGACGCCGTGCAGCTGAGGTTGCTTCGTCGGAGATCCCAAAAATTCAATAGGGTTGCCGGTGGCCATTGGCGAAGCGGCGCCGGAGAGCGGCATGCTGCCGATACGTACGAATGAGTCAACGGAACGCAGAAGTGGCGTGCTGCCGCCCCCGAACCCCAGCGGCGACGGGCCGGCGCTGCCCGGCGGGGACGCCGAAACAGAAAAAGGGCTGTTGTTCAGAAGCTCCAGCAGTGGCGGCAGCCCTGGCTGCGGTGGCTGAGCCTGCGGCGCTACCGCCGCTACTGCAGGCGCCGCCGCGCCGCCGCCGCCGTAACCGCCGGCTCCGCCAGTGCTGGCCGCCGTCAAGGCGTCAATGGCCTGAATGACGCCCGAGTACGACGCCGGGTCCAGGCCGCCATCGCGGTGTTCCACCACTGGCACCCCAGACACACGTTCTGCAGAGGAGATTGAGGTGGCAGTAGCGATCCCGGAAGCCGCTACACCCTCCGACACGGCCGACCTGCCGCTCCGCGCGCTCATGCTCTGCTCCGCATCGCTCAGCCCCGGGTAATCTATCCTCGTCGGGCTGGCAGTTTCGGAGCTTTGGCCGCTTACGGCGCCGCCAGGTGGCGGCGGCGCCGCCCCCACGGCCCCGAGAAGCATCCGCGACGTCGCACGCGACGGCAGCTGCAGCATCGGCACCGTGGGCTGTAGCCCACCGATATCCGTTACGCCGGCGACGCCAGTGCTGGGCCCGCTGCCGGCGGCAGCGGCGGTGGTACGGCTGCCGAACCGCGACGGCGAAGCCTGTGCCGACGATGCTTGGCTCTGCTGCTGCTGGAGGTGCTGCTGCTGGGCGTTCAGGGCGGCGGCAGTGAGGCGCGTCGACGAGCTCGTCGACGCCGTCAGTTGCGCTGCCGTTGCCATCACTGCAGCCGTAATCTGCTGCTGCTGCTGGTGCAGGTGGCCCCCAGAAGACGGATTCAGTGAGCGCTGGGATAGCACATCGGTCAGGTCGTCGTTGCCCATCAGCTGCACCCTGCATCGCCAGCCATGCCGTACAGATTGAACACAGATTGAACACAACAGGGTGAGCCCGTGGCGTGTTGCTTCCAGGTTCGGACTCTCGATTAGAAGAAAAGCTAATGTGTGGTTAGGTTTTTAGGGGTTTAGGGTTTGGAGCCCTCCTCACACCGGCTCAGGAGATGTTCACCCCCGAGCTCCTCATCCTGATTTTTACCCACATTGTGCCCAGAACTACCTACACTAAGATGGGTCAACCCCGCTTCGAAACCCACCTGGAGCGAGTTCGTGGGGAGTTCACGCCCTCCAGGTTCGACCCATGGGACAGTCGGGCCATAATGGCCGCATTCACGGCAGCAGAACTGGCGGCCGATGCGCCCTGTTGGCCCGAACCGGGGCCGCCCCCGACGGCGGCGCCGCCGCCAGAGGTCCCGCCGCCGCTGCCGTTGTCGCTGCCTCGAGCTCGACGGCTGGTAGCGCTTGCGGTGCGGCCCAGGCCGCTTGGGCCCTGCGGCGGCGGCAGCAGCGGCGGTGCACCGCCGTGACTCCCGCCTGCCGCGGCCGCGGCGGCGCTTGCGCTGGAGTTGACACTAGGGTTAGCGGCGGACGGTGCTGCGGTGGCGGTGGGGTGGAGGTGGCTGAGCCCCAGTTGACCCAGGCCCTGCGGAGGTGTGTCAAAAGCGATGCGTTTCTTGACATGAAAGATGATAAGAAATTTACCAAAAAAATATCGATGGGTGAGAATTACGCACCGACAGTCAGCACTTCGGGGTACACAGGTGTTGTAGCAGCTCTTATCGGAAATGAATCGCGGGAGACTGTTGGAACAAACAACAACGACAGCATTTCGGAGGAGCAATGCATTACGCAGTACGCGGTGTAGGTATAGCATGAAATGCGGCTGGGGAAAAAAAAGGGAATTGCAGGAGGGGATGGGATCGCAACACGCACTCTTGTGCTGCTGCTGCGGCGGCGGCGGCTGCGGCTGCGGCGGCTGCTACTGCTTACTGTTGGGTCACGCAGACAACGGGCGCACGACCCGGGCGAATTTGCAAAAAAGGCTACAGCCTTCCCAGCGACAGCGTTTGTGGCACAAACGTGTGTTATAGACATACCACTTGACCGGTAACCTCAGCACCCATTCACGCCATGGCGCCGTTGCTGCTTTGCTGGCAACCAGCCTCAGCAACGACCGACGGCCGTTAGTCAGCGGCCACAACTGACTGCCGACGGCCCCGCCCCTGCATTTCCCTGCCTCTCCGTACAGAGACCCATTACACGAGTTTCCCGAGCATCCATAATCCAGCAACCCACATAAGCAGACGCGGCCGACAAGCCCACAGTAGAACCTGTGATGATGGAAGTGGCGGCGGCGCTGGCGGCGGAGCCCTCCAGGATCGCCGCCGTCAACGCCAGCGCTGCGCTCGTACCCATCAAGTCCGACGCCGCAGCCGACGCTGAAGTGGGCGCCGTACCGCCGCCGTACGCCCGCATGCCCAGGCCCGTGCTCCGAAGGCTATCCGAACTTGGGCTGCGCGGCGCCATGGCCCCGCCGCCGGCTCCGCTGGCGGGAGCGGTTGAAATGCGATCCCCTAGACTGCCGCTGCCCCCGTTACCACCACCGCCGCCGCCGCCGCCGGCGACATCAAAGCCACCGAAGCCGCCGCCGCCGCCGCCGGCACCGCCAGGTGACGGCGCACCGTACACGGGGCTCGGCCCGTACAGGCCCCCCGCGGCGCCGAAAAATCCCCCAGCAGTGTAACGGTCGTATAGCCCGGCGGTGCCGTACGGTAGCGACGTGCCATACAAGGGCGGCCGCGACGAAACGTCGGCCAGCAAGTCACGTGTGGTCGGGAACGCAGTGATGGCGGAGGCGCCGCCGCCGTACCCGCCAAGGCCACTGCCGGCGCCTATGGCGGCATCGGAGGGTCCTGACGAGCTCCATGGGCTCGCGAGGCTGGGCTTGCGACTTGTTGGCGTCTCAGATTGATCCTCCGCGAGCTGCACCAAGGAAGGGATTAATAGAGTGAAACCCAAAGGGCAAGTTTCATTCGAAGAATTTTCATTCGAACAATTTCATTTGAAAAATTTCAATCGAAGAATTTGCAATCAGAAGGAGTTTCACTCGAAGAGCAAGGAGTTAGAAATAATGCTAACCCGGCCATTCTTGCTCCCTAAACGCTCCCTTAACAATCTTGGCATTACCGATGTCACCCAACGAAACGACTTCGTCCGTACAGATAAAACTCCCAACCGCTGCGTGTACGAACAACACCAAACGCACCTTGTTTCGCTGCTGGGAGGGCGATCCAAGATCCAAGGTGCGCAGTAGCAGCGACGGCTCCTCGCCACCACCGGTCACGGAGTCTAGGCCCGAAGGCTCGCTGATAACGCCGCCGCCAACGCCGCCGCCAACGCCAGGCTGCAACTGCGCCGACACTGACCCGGCTGCTGTTACCCGCAGTACGACAGATCCGCTTGCGCTCGATTCAGACGAGCCGGACCTGCCGAAGGCCGCCATGCTTGGATCAGATCCGCTGCCGCCGCCGCCGCCGCCACTGCCAGCGGCGGCGCCGAGGGAAGTGAGGAATAACGGCGAGGTGCGATGCCGAGGGCCGCTGCCGCCAGCGGCGGCGCCGCCGCTGCTGGTGCGGCCGCCGCTGCCGCCGCCGCCAGCGCCCGTGCCGGTGCCGTTGCGCAGGGGTGACAGATTTATAGACCCCGAGGTTCGTCTCGGCATGTCCCTGAATGACGCTGGGCTGTCCTGTGGAACGGGAATATGGGAGAGGAGAGGGCCGTTGGTTGACGGTTAGGATGGCGGTTGGAAAGAGAGCGGTTGGAAGTTGGCAGTGGAACTTACCAGATTCTGCAAGCTGTCCCGTGGCGATGGCGATGCCAGCGTAGCCTCATAGTGTTGCGACGACGGCGCCGCTGACCCCGGACGGCCGCTGCGTACGGAGCCGCCGCCGTTGGACTGCAGCGAGCGAAGCGACTCCGCGCCGCTATGGCTGTGACGATGGTGGTAGCGGCCGCCACTGTAACCTCCGCTACCACCATGAACGTTTCCCTGCACGGCCTCGGGTGCACCTCCGGAAGACGGCATCGTCATGGTGCTAGAATTTGACGTCGGGTGTGGAGGTGACGACGGCGACGGCGGCTGCGCCGCCGCCGCCGCCGACGGTGGCGGTGACGGATGTGTTGGACCTCGCATGTCTACGATGCCGCCGCCGCCGCCGCGGTGGCCGCCGCCACCGCCGCCGTCATCCGTGGGGCCGCTGATAAGCACTGAGCCGCCGTACGGATCGGAGGACAGAGAGGAGATTGAGTACCGCGCGTCGACGTCCCTGCCGAGGAGATGATGATGTGGCGCCGCCGCCAGGTGGTTCGGCGCACCCCGGGCAGGACCGGGTGGGGAGCTGTCGGGGCGATAATGCGGTTGCATGTGATGGTGCGCATGCGTCTCGTGGAGTCGAACCGCCGGACCCACCGGACCCGCCGTCGCTAGCGGCGGTGGAGGGGCCGGGTCCTGATTACTTGGGTGTTGCCGCAAATGCGATGGCGTCGGCGGATGCTGATGATGGCCATAAAAGTAGCTGTCCTGGTTGGTGTACGGCGATACGTACGAGAGGGCCGGTGACGGCGGTGGTGCCGGCCCTGATGCTGCGGCTGATGGCGACACCGGAAACGGGTGACCCCGCGGGAAGCTTCCAACGCTGTACAGCGGGGCCGGCGGCGGGTACGGGTACTGCACGCCGTACATTCCTCCCAGGGGCGAGGGCGGATAGAAGGGCGCCGGCAGCACGCCTACCGGCGGCACCCCGGCACTGTAAGCGTACTGCGAGCCTGGCCATGGCGCGACTGTGGCGGCGGCGGGCCCAGCACCGATAGCGGCGGTGGCGCCGCCGCCACTACCGGAAGGCGCACCCCCCCCACCCGCAGCGGGCTGCAGCAGTACCAAAGGCAGGGCATGGGGCGGCGGCGGCGGCGCCTGCCCTGGCGCCGGGACCTGCGGTTGGAGTACGGCAGGCTTCACGATGGCGTGGACCAAACCCACGCTCCCGTCAGGGAGCAAAACGTACTGGGGTTCCTCCGCCGCTCCGCCACTGCCACCCGTTCGGGACAGTGATGCCAAAGTACCTTGACTCGCCCCATCGCCTTCAGTGGTGTTGACCCGCGCTGCGGCCGCCGGCGGCGGGCCTGAAGTCAAGTTAACGCCGTGCGACTGCAGGCCCGCCAGAAGCGCCGATAGCGCTTGGGCAGACACGGCGCCGCGAATCCCCGCCTCCGTCGGGCCTGCGTGTCGGGGATGGGACACCCGGTACGAGCCGCTCCCGCCAGCGCTGCCGTCGCCGCCGCCACGCGAGCGCAGGGAGCCTTGCACTGCCGCCGCCGCCGCCACCGCTGCACTGCGCCGCTCTCGGCTTCTCAATGAGCTGCGCGAACGCGTATCACGAACGTGTACGGCATCGTTGCGCTGCGCGTCACCTTCGTACGAGCATCCTCCGCTTAAGCTGTCGTACTCTTCACCGCTGCGCGACGGCTGTGGACGACAAACGTAAAGCAAAAAAACCCAGTTCGCAAATCAAGGAGAGGGAGGGCAAGAAAGGGCCAAGAGGCGCGGTCCAGAGGAAAAAGCAGCAGCAACTTTGGCCCGGCGGGAGAAGGTGAAAAATAAATCGTAGGACAAAGGCCGCAACACGTAAGCGTTTTCTCCTTGACAGTTGGGTCGTGAAGATGCGCGCGCAAAAAAAATAGAAACCATCAATTGCAGCAAAAATGTCGGAGCAACAAAGCACCCAAATTTGCAACTGCGAATCGCTACGTAGCGAAGGAACAAAAAATGGGTTTTGCAAGCTTTTGCAAAAAAATGGGTTTGCTGAATAAGTTTGCGCCGGTTACCTGCGCGTTCCCGTCCCACGCATCGCTGTGACTTACTGGGCCCATACCCTTGACGACCCAAATGGTGTCGAGAGGCAGCCGGGCGGAAACTGACCAGAACTCACCTCCAAAGAAAGAGTCGGGGGTGAGGGGGAGTGTCGTGATGGAGATCGGCGGCCGCCGCCCCTCCTGGATGACCTGCTGCGATGGCGACGAGGTGACGGAGAGCGTCCCCTATCCGTCTTTGTGGGGGAGGGCGGATGCCCGACCGGGACCGGCGAGGGGGCGGAGGATGGGGCTAATATTATCGGGGGACGTGCCAGCAACTGGGCCTGTGCCAGCGCCGCCTGTTGCTGCGCCTGAATAGCATACTCGTGTCTCTGTAGGTGATGGCGCCTGTGCTCCTCCACGAGACGCTCCTGCAGCTTGTCCAGCTTCCGCTGCTGTGCATCTGCTGCTGCCGCAGCCTGCCGCTCCGCCAGCGCCCGCAGTGCTTGCTTTGCAAACAAGAGCTGCGGCAGTTGGATCAGATATAAATTGATCTATTGAAATAGCTGAACAGCAGAGGAGAAACTTCCGCAGGCGTACCTTAAGATTACTTGCACTGTCACCCAAGCTGGTGTCCGCAGCTTGAAGCTGGTCCAGTAACTTTCGGGCATTCGATTTAATCTTTGCATTCCGACTGGCTGGATCAACGTCAGGTTTCAAAGTAGTCGGCTGGTGCTGCTGCATGGGTACCGTTTAGCATTCTTGGTCAACGGCCAGGCTAGGCCTTAGCAAGTTAAGTGCATGGAGGTTCTCACCTGTGATTCGGTCAGCACAAATGAAGTTGGTGCAGGCATAATCTTTCCTGTCGTCTCCAACAAACGTCGTTTCGCCCGAATGCGCTCAAGCTCACGTGCCGTTGCCGAAGCCCGAAAAGCTGGAGCATCCTGATTTGTCGGAGTCATGTTTAGAACATCTGTCATATTAGCTTCGATAAGTTCATCGCGGTATTGCGGGCGCTACCCAGGGAACCTCCCTTTTTCCTTAAGGTTTCAGCTCAGGTGCCCTAGATCTATATGCTCCTAACGTGGCTCGAGCAAAGTTCCATTCGGTGGCTGTTGAGGGTTCGATCTGAGCAGGGAATGTGTACGGAACTGGCCAGGATGTCGCGGTAACAACAGTAACAGCTTATCAATAGATGCATAAGACACGCGTAGTATTATAACGAAGGTACTGGCTTTGTGATGGTGTCATTTTCATAGAATTACGGCATCCGGGTCACCAAGCTTCGCCCAGGGCAGCCTCTAGCTTATCGAAGACCCCTGCCGTTGCAGGGTTGTCTTGCATACTTAGTGCATATCTATATCTATCTGTGGTCTGTGGCAAATATAATTGTATGTTATGAAACTGTATCGCCTATTCCGCAACCGAGTAAGTAAGCACAATTTCAGTGCTAGCAACACGATGTGGTAGCATCTTAAGAGCATGCGCTTAAGGGGATTTCCAGAAGTTGTAAGAGCACAGGACAGTGTAAAATGTGGGCACTTGGTCTCATCGGCTTATGCCGACTTAATTCTTGCTTGCCTAGCACGTATCCTACAGATAAAATTTCCGTCCTCTGGCTCTACAACTGCTATGGCATTGGTTCATTTGCTCGTCTATAAGTCACAAAAAGACACATTGAAGCCGTCAATGTCCTACATGACTATGCATGAAGTCGAAAAAGTGTCCGTGTTCACGTATGAGCTGACAGATCGTCTTGTCCTTGCTCGCCTCATTTGTGACGACGAACAGTAGCTAACCTACTAATGTAGGGTCTAGCAGGACTTTTCGGGGTGCGGTATCTCTATCGTCACTTTGTTCAACGAACGCATATACCGTACTGTGGCCATGGCAGGAATTCACGAATAAAAAATTGCATGGTGGCCATCCTTCTACGTAAGGCACCATTTTTCATGCATTTTTTGTGCACAGAGATTAACGCTTCGGGGGTTCCACTCCGCCTCGGGTGACCTATCCACAATGACCGTTAGTTGTGTTATAACGGGCTGGAAGTAGTTGGAATGTATGGCTGGCGCGCTGATGGCGGGCGTGGGCCACGGCAGCCCACCTATATATTGATCACTTATAGAGAAGGGGCCAAGCGGAATAATGTATAAATTTCTTACGGACCTGCGCTCTTAAAGTTCGCAGCGACATCATCAAAAAGCGTTACTTACGATTTGTACGGTCGTGTCCGTCTGCAAGCGGAGCCCTGCCGTGTATCATCAACGTACTAAGCACGTGCAAACAGTCCTCTGGCGAATTACAAAAAAAGAAAAAGGAATATGATCACTCATGCGCAAGTGCCGCATGTCGAATTGGTGAACAATTCCCATTTTCTTGCTCACTTGGCCATTTTGGGCGCGGCTGCAGAACGAAGGCAGAAAACATTGCGTTTTTTACGGTAAATACAAGTTACAAGTTACAAGTTCCGCACACAAGTGCGGGTGTGTCCGTAAAAGCCGGGGGGGCCATGGACGTTGTATTGGTATTGATGCGGGTACGCGGGAGGTCATCTTCATTCTCCCTCGTCCGCTTCAGGGCGAAGCGCCTCAGCGCGACGTGCCTGGCCTCCCAGATTTCCGAGAGGTACCTGGCCAATGCCAGGGGTGGCGCCTCAGTCATAGTGGTGCGCATGCTGCGCCCCGTAAGGACTAGGTCACCATCATACTTAGTCCGTATGCTCTTGTAAGCGGGACATTCTTCGAAAACATGCAACTCATCTTCAACCGCTCCACAGTCACAAAGCCTGCAGGTACGCGCGGTGCGCTCACGCCCATTAGGCCTATTAACCTCTAACTCCCAACAGCCTAACCGAAAACGCATGAGCACATGATGAAGTCGCTGGGGCATGGTCCCTTTAGTGTGCTCCAACCAATCAAGACGCGCACCCCTTGACGGGGCAGCTCCCATCCAGTTCATATAGCGACACGCCTTGGCTCCGGTAATTCCTATGGGGAAGACGCGGGGGTCACCCAAGGTATTCGGGCACTCCCACCGAGCATCAAGCCGCTTGGCAAAAACCTTAAGAATGCTCTCGACTGGCAATTTAAGGGTGGTGTAGTACGATATAAGATCATTACCGCGCGTATTAGTGGGGGGTTCCACTCCTAAGCTAGTAAGAAAGGCTAGTACCTTGCTTGCCCAACACTCAGTGGCGCCCCCAAGTGCCAACTCCAGGTCAGCGACAAATGCCCGGTGACACAACGTTCCCGGCCTCTTAACCACAGAGTTCCAAAACCTAAGTACAAGATTGGTCCAATGGAACTGGAGTGGCCTCTGTGACAGCTCGCGATACAGGGAAACCATAGTCGGGCTCCTCGCCCCAACTACGGTTCGCATGTAAGCACGTTGTTCCTGGACCATGGGATTAGCCATAGCACCTTCAAAATTCACATTAATGAAGTCAGGTCCCCAAACTTGCGCTCCATAAGAAAACACCGGTACAACTAGTGTATTGTAGAGAGACATACATAGCTTGGGGGTGGTAATTTTCTTATCACGACACAGGGTGCTGAGCCCAAATGTGGCCCGCCTCCCTGCTGTGAGTAGTTGCTTGGTACATGCTGAGAACTGCACTCCTGGGCCATAGTGCAACCCGAGATACCGTGCCGTCTCGTTGCCGGTCAGCACCCGCAACCCCGCCCCACCTAACCGGTACTCAGCTTCAACAAGCCGCTTCCGCTCGCGCGTAGCACCCCCAAAAATGAGGACCTCGCACTTGGCGGCATTCGCGGCCATACCCGTCGCTTTGCAGTAGGCTTCGAGTAGCCCCAGAAGGCATTCCGCTCTATCGTGCCCTGTCGCTACCAGTGTCACATCGTCAACGAAAAGTAGGTTAGTGAGATCACCGCCCGCCAGGCTAACACTCTGCTCACGAAGGGTGCTCCATCGGCTGGGGAGGCATACACGGCAATTAGCATCATGGGCATCAATATAATGAGCGAATACTTCTATGAAGAGTCCAAAAAGGGTTACGCTAAGGGGACACCCTTGCTTAACACCACGCCCCACCTTGAATTCAGGTCCCAACTTATTTCCTAACTTGACCCGAAACTTCACGTCAGCATAGCTAGCCTTTAAAGAATCGAGGATGCGCCCGTGTAGCCCATACGACATTAGGAAATCCCAAAGTGTCTCATGGTCAACGGAGTCGAACGCCTTACTAAAGTCAATTTGCATGATAATAAGCGGCTTGGCTCCGGCCACAGTGTGCTTCGAGATAAGATGCCTTAATGTAAACAAGTGATGCTCGGTGCCAAAACCATGCCTACATCCAGCCTGGCTAACGGCACGTAGCCTATTGCCCTCACAGTAATTATTTAATCGCCTCCCTATGATATTGGCATAAAGTTTGCTCAGGGGACCCCCCACTGCGATTCCCCGGTAATTGTCACAGCAAGACACGTCCCCTTTTTTGAATACGGGGGACAGGGTGCTAGTCGTGAATTCCCTCGGGTAGTCAGCTCCGTATATGCGGTTGAATAGCACCGTTAAGTAAGGCGCCAATACAAGCACGGGTTGCTGCCCTTCAGTTTCCCTGATAGCGTACTTATAATACTCGGCCGGGGTTCCCTCCAGGCCCGCGGACTTATTGTTGCGCATAGCCTTAAGGCCACTAGCAATTTCATCCTCCGTAAAATCCTTGTTAAGCCAAGCAGCTAATTCCCGTCTGTGCGTCACCTGGTCCTCGTCCAGCCATCTAAACTGAATACCCTCATTGCGGCATTGCCTCGTCTCTCCTGCACCATTAAGCACCTTGGAAAAATGCTCGGTAAAAGCATTAATATCTGAGATCCCGCAAGGAGGTGGTTTTCCCCCACGCAGCCATGTCCACAATCCGCGTGGGTTGAACCGGGCGTCCTTAATCCTCCTCTGCATATCTTCCATTTCAAACTCCTGAATAGCGGCCTTCCTAGCCTTCTTAAAGGCACGGTGCTTGGCCTTCCAGGTAGTCCTATGTAGATCGGGCAGCTTGCCTGAGACGGGGTCCCTGACCTCCTTACGGAAACTCATCATATCATTCCACGCAGCTGCACAGTCCTCGTTCCACCAGTCACGCTTCACAGACTTTTCCATCCCCCGTGCACCGCCGAACGTCTCTCTAGCACACTTATTGATAAGGGTGCGCAGGTCATTCATGCTTTCGTCACAGGGTGCCCCTTCTACAAGCTTTTCCTTGAGAGAGTTGATGGTCTCTGTAATAATGCCATCTGGTTCACGAAAAAGCTCAGTGAAGCGGCCCTTGCGTGAAATATCAAAAATAGGGATCCGTTCACGTGCTGGGTGAGGCTTCCGACCCCGTGCAGCCCCTGGCCTAAAAACGGCATGCAGGCGAAGGATAAGCGGGTGATGATCACTTAGCACATTAGACTCTCCCCATAAGTAAGATCTAAGGACTTTGAGAGTGTTAATCTGCTCGAAGAGCCCGTAAGATGCAAGGCACAGATCAATAGAACTGTGACCCTCAGTAGAGTTGGAGTAAGTGAAACCCCCGGGCACATCACCAGGTGCCCGCCCATTGACAATGGCTAGGCCTGTGTCAAGACACATTTGTGCCAATCGGCGGCCAAAACAATTCAGCCCACTATCTCTATTTTTACGGGGAACGCCGACGTGGGAGTGTGCCCCTATTCCATTTACTCCGGGCAAGTCTAGAATAGCTGCTGTACGGGCATTAAAATCACCTGTGATAAGCACCTCATCACCCATGCACCGCAGTCTATCTAGCTCGCCAGTAATGCTTCCAAATACAGCGTCGGGGACCTCGCTATACGCCAGGCCACTACCATCCGTGCTGCTATAAACGCTGGACCCCTGGGGCGAGCAGTAACCAGCCCCCAGTAGGAGCGCCCGCCCTCCAGGGAGAACGCTATGGAATCGCAACCAGACGATCTCCACCCCAACGGGTGTATTCGTTAAGCCCACTTCTCTCACGCAGGGGGCCAGCTCATCACGCACAAACACAGATACACCGCCTGACCTTCGAGAGCCTGTGCGCGGTGCTCTAGTACATGCAAGGTGGCTATAACCCTGCAATACTAGTTGCTCCTTGGCACGAGTGCGATTAACGGGCGCCTTCGTCTCTGTAAGGATGATAACATCGTGATTGAGCAATCCACGAATAGCCTTAATTTGGTCAAACTTGCCTGCCGAGAAGGCGTGGATATTCCAAATAAGGAAACGGATGCTATTACCCCCCCGGCGTGCTCCCTACTTAGCTGCTTGCCTCAGCTCTGCAGCCATTTTGCGGATGTCTATTTTCGCCCAGACACCGCTGTCTGGCTCAGTAAGCGCCATGAGGTGAGTACCCCGCCATGAAGGGGCCCTCTTACTATCGACTAGGTGCCGAAATACGTCCTGGTACCCTTTCTTGTACGATTCGCCAAGTGCTGTGAGCGCCAGTGACACTCTCACAGCCGGGAACGACTCATCCGCTCCTTCCTCCGCATTAAGGCCCAGCTGCTTCCGTAACGAGTACAGAGCATAATATGCCGCTGGGGTTGTCGTGATTCGAACCCGCTGGGTTGTCCGCTTGCTGCTGCGAGTAGCGACGTTCGGGTGTGCCTCGACGGTGCAATCTAAGAACGCGACCTTCATGCTAGTAAGCTGCTGCAAGCGCAGTTGCAGTTTCTGGATCACTTCCTCCTGCGTCCAAGTAGCTGGTAGTCCGTCGATGACCAGTGCACCCCGGTCTATATGTCCATCGGTGCTGCTGGTAGTCTCAGCCAGTGCTTTGGGGGGCCTGGGAGCAGGGGCGCCTGCTGTCGTGTCAAACCCTCTGCAGCTTGCGGCCACCTCATGTGGTCTGGTAGTGATCACTGTCACCTTTGGGGCTTTGGAGGTGGTGGTATCAGCGACGGCTCTGTTAGGTCTTGGTTGCTGTTTTGGCTGCTGCTGCTTCGGCCGTTCTTGCTGCTCCTTATGGAGTTCTTCCCGGGGATCTTGTTGGTCTTGCTTTGCAGGCGGCGCTGCTTTGGTGCCCATGCGACGCCCCCCCGTGGCTCCGGTACATCGTGCACCATCTGCCGGGGCTGTGCGCGTGCGCTCCCAGTCATTGAAACGCTCCTCGAGCGTGGTAACACGGGCAGTAACGCTGTCCACGTTCTCGGTCATTTCTCTGCAGTGCACCGCTTGTTCCCTTGGCCTGCTTGCGGCGTGCTCGGCGAGCCGCTTTTCCAGGGCCTCCATCCGCCTATTAAGGGCCTTTGCGTCCGCCGATTGGCTTCGCGTAATGATTGGCTCACTTCGTGCCGAGCTTCGCTCGGTCTCGAGGGCTTCAATGCGCTCATTTAACTCCTTTAAGCGTTGCGTCGTGAGCCTGCGCTCACCCACCGTGGCATCAAGCTCCTGTCGCAACGCAGCATTCCGCTCCTGAAGGCTTTTAACAACCTCTGCCTGCTCTTCCACTAGGCTTCTTAGGTCGTTGATGCGATGCTTCATGTCATCGCTAGTCTGCTGGCATCTGTCAACATGCCCTGCCAATTGGCTCTGGAATTCCGCTTTAATTGTTGCTATGCATCCATCCAGGAATGGCCTGCAGCTCTGAGCAATGTGCTCCTCTAGCTGCTTAGCTCCTGGAGTTTTCCTGCCAGGTGTTAAGACGTTGACCGTGGCTGAGCGTCGCTTGACTCCAATTATTTTGCGACGCACGTTACGATCTTTTCGTTCAGTTAAATCAAAAAGTACTCTAGTTACTGGTCGCGCTAATTTCGGTGTAGGGCTAAAAGGGGTCATATGGACGTCGTGTTGTGACATTATGGTTGTGACATGTTAAGTGTGTGTTACCGGCTGGCTTCCGACACCGCTGTCAGACACCCCACCCAGCACTAGGGGAGAACCGCGAACCCGGGCGCATGTAATAAAATCTAGCGCTTCCAATCTGGCTTTTGGCAAGTCCTTAAGTAGCAATCACGCGACGCCATCACGAATTCTGCTGGTGCTTTTTCCCCACAGCTATCGACATGCAGTGTGTGTGTGTGTGTGTGTGTGTGTGTGTGTGTGTGTGTGTGTGTGTGTGTGTGTGTGTGTGTGTGTGTGTGTGTGTGTGTGTGTGTGTGTGTGTGTGTGTTACAGTGTTATCGCGTAGTACGTTATTCCGTGTTTGTTTGAAATCCCCAGGTCAGCTGCATCCGCACCGAGGCCGATTCCCCAGAGCCCACACACAGATACCTACTTCAGTAGCTGGCCGCCGAAAAGGACCCCCGAGGTGTTGGGAACGCGCTCTGGCGCGTATGCGTATTTGATGGTGTGTATGACATGTACAACAGATACCCGCACCCGTCTTGAAGTGGGTCAAGGAAACAAGAGCCTCATATAGACCCCTTGCATTGCATATAGGCCTTCCATTGCTGCTGTTTCTGAGAGATCTCCGTCGCGTCGCATTTTTCAGTCACAGTACGACCTTCCTGGTGAATGCGTCGGGTGCTACTAATACTTTAAAGTTAAATCTTTTGGGTAGAACACCGGGTCGTAGGGAGACAGCTTGTGATCATGAGACAAGACAGCTATATGACCGGAACTAGGGATCCGTGGCGCGCCACGGATGGTCTGCAGGAGCACCGCGTGCGCAACAGACAATCCCGGCCGCCTTTTGCTGCCCCTGCCTCAGATACGTTGGAGCAGGTGCAGCAAACGTCATCCCACCGGGACTCCCCCACGGGAACCGTACGTGCTGTTTTCATTACATAAGCCCTAGTGCTTTAGGTGACCCTCCGTTTGGAACTCAGTAGCTTTTATTGGCTACGTTGTCTGTCCTTTTTACTTTACTCCTAAGGTAGCCGCCACGCTTTTGCGGCTGCCCCAAGGAAGATGATAAGTATGTATTCCCACAGGAAATTATAGTTATTTAGTTTAGGAGGCACGGAGCCTTCCCTACTAGCCCCTCATGATTGTATGCATACATACGGCTCATGATCCGCTAGATTTGGTTGGATGCTGGTGGTGAGTTGCTGAACCCAACGAATACATTCTGAAATCGGATGGGGTGAATGGATTAGGGTGCCCCTCTCGCAGGGGAGAGCAGGGAGCTGCCTCGGGAAAGGGGGCCGCTGGTGAAGCTTAATCACCCTGTAACGACATACATACGGCTCATGGAGGGTGTGGTTCGGGGGCGTCGTGCAGCCTGGTGCAGCAGGCGGGCAGCCGAGGCAAGTAGGCAGGCAGTCAGGCAGCCAGGCGTGCCTCTCCACTCTGAGTTGTGTTCTTAGCTGTGCGGTTGTGTTTTACATAGCCAAGCGACGAACTCCTGGCGGGTCGCATCACCCCGCGGCCTAATAGTTCACCGAAAGCAGCTCCACCACCAAGCTGTTCGTAACTCTGAAACCCATGCACCTTCAAATGCCATTCAGAGAAAAGCTGCCCGCATGCTAAGCTCCTGCACAGCCCAAATCACAGCCATATATTTTTTGCGTACGAAATGTGATATGTGATATGTGGCCAAATGCATGTGACATCATCACTCCTGTGGTACGGATGAGCAAACACCATAGGTGAGGACATAGCGCTGTATGATGCCATGTCCGCACGATTTCCGCACGGTAGGTACCACCACATCTCGCCATCATTGCATCACGTGGGTGAACGACGGCGGGTGAACCTCTTCCCAAGCTGGGGATCCGACCGGGTAGGAGAAACACGTACCGTCGGCACACGTGGGGCAAAGGATGGGGTGCCCCGAAATACAGGGGAAAGGTTGGGACTGGCAGGTTAGTGTCCACGGGCGAAGCTAAACCCCGCTATCCTAAACAATTACACAGCATGGCTGAGAAGGAGACCAGGGCCTTGACTACAATTTTGGATACTAACAAACATCTTGATCAACAACTTGAATCTTGCAGACATTGCTGTCGTCATCGTAATCATCGTCATCGTCATTGTCATCGTCATCGCCTCCATGGTAGACGTGAGAGATTATCGTCGCTGTCAACATGCAAGGGCGCCGCAATCTACGAACTCAAGTCATGCCAAACGCGTCGTTGTTCCCGCAGTCATCCTAACGACTTACATACGGAAGTTCACTTCGGGCTTGCTGACGCTTTCTACGTACGAGGCTCCTTCCAACCCTTTCTATGCGACGGGCAGAGTGAGCGATGATGGGTTGAGTGGTCTGCACCAACAACCATCAATCATATTCGGTCCATTGCAACACAGGTTCATCCAAACACAGCGGATTAATACAAGAGAGATATGCGATACTTCAACCTAGCAACATCATTACATCGATTCACATATCTATGGAGTGACTAATTTTCATGCGCGGTGGTTGCATTCACACATGTACGCGCGAAGTTACACGCGAGGTGGGATTGCGTGAGTGTGTGTGCGTGCTCCAGTCCATAAGAAGAATTGAATGGCCCAGAATATAAAGCACGCCGCGTTTGTAAATCGTGGCTCAATCGATTGAATAATCGAAACTGCTAGATTGATAGATAGACGGATGCGCACGCACACAACCTCACAGGTGCATACGCACACGTGCAATGATCTAACGAATCACCAATCGTTGTGATCATCCATCCAAGGGCGCATGTGCGCGACGCAGACGTAAAATTTATTGTACTTAATAAATTCTACTGATCCTACCCGCATTAAACTTCATAACAATGCCCGCAACCTGCAACCGCAAGACGCGCCCGCCGCGCCAAATATGTGCCGTGTTTTCTGCCACTGCCCAACATATATTGATCTACGCACAGCGGGGGCCAGCCGTACTACGCACACGACCATTGCAATTCCATTGCCAGCTCAATTTCCTCCTGGCCATGTCATCAGGACGTACGGCTGACATGTTCGGTTGGGGTGCTGTGCTAACGAAAGCACAGCTGTGCTTCCGTAAACCAAGGCACGCCAAAGGTTTTCACTGGGCCCCCATCCACCCATTAGTCCGTTTACCCAGACGCTCCCACGAAAACACGTGCTGCTGCCCCACGTTACAACGTATGCTATCCCCGGGGGCCCTGCCCCGCCCGCCAGTGCTCTGCTAGCTATAGGGAGCCTCAACGTCGTACACCATGAGAGGATCCCAACGGTGCCAATGATGAATTAAGACATACATACCCCACCCATGCCGACGACGTTCTGGTTGCCGACCAAAGTAAATTAACACCGAGGCACAGGTGGCCCCCGCCGACGGGGGGGCTCTCCGCTGGCATTGCTACATGTATAGTAGTCGGCAGGGAAGTGGAGAGCGAGGAACGAGGCTGAGATGATGATGATGATGATGATGATGATGATGATGATGATGATGATGATGATGACGATGATGATGGTGGTGTTGCTACTGATGCTGTCCTGATTATGCCTCCCATTCAACGTTAAGCGTTGGGTTCTTTGCTGTTATGCGGAGGATCATGGGCATTGGGGGACACAGGCACTGCTTGCGCTGCGCTCCGTGTGTGCGTAAAGAAGCAAAATAGGATAGGAGGCCTCTTTTCGCCTGCGTGCTCACTGCATGTACGCCCACCCATCCTCCCTCCGCCTTTCAACACTCTTTCTTTCACTTGCCGCCGGCGTCCTTGCAAGCCTTCTTAGACTTGCTGTTGGCCATAGCCTTCATGTGGATTACCCTTTCCGACCGTTGCATAAATTGTTCCCAGGGCTTCCCTTTCGCAAATCACCCAAAAACTGGTCCGTCTTCAAACCTTCCCACTGCCTGAATTTCGCAGTTTTTTGATCGCTGCAGGATGTCCAGTTCGATTTTCTATAGCTTAGTCATCATCATCATCATTAGCCGTGTTGTCGTCTGCGGGCATGTCGATGTTGTAGAACACCACCTGTGTCGCGTGCCAAGAGGGGAGGAGGAGGGAAACCGTGATGGCGGGGCGTTAGAGAATGTGCGGGCTGGGTGTTCGTTCATCCGTGTGTGCGTTTTGATATAATCTGAGCCGCGTTGAGGGAAGTGGCGATGGTTTAGCTGTGATGGAGGCGGTGTGTGTGTGTGTGTGCGTGTGTGTGTGTGCGTGTGTGTGTGGTGTGTATAAAAATCATAAGGAAAGAACGTGAACCAGTTGCAGCTTTTCATCTCCAGATCTCCCTAAATCCCTATGTGCCCTTTACTACCGCCGTTCGATTCCATGTGCATGCAGGTATATGGTGTTGTTTGGTATTCTGCGTGCCCGTAAACAATTCTGTCATTTTTGCCAACGTGTACTAGGTTCGTACCCCGCCCCTAACTTTGGCCGAATGAGCAGAAAAAATCAACAGGTAAATATGAAAACACGGTGCAACACGGTGTTTGCGTTCTGGCCCAAGCCCCCAGCCCGTAATCTAGGGCGTCCCCATGATGAGCACTTTAATGCACGAAGCTCCGGCCCTTACATTGGGCGTCGCAAATGGCGGCGGCCGTGGCGGCGGTCGGGGGGGTCGGGGACTTGGTGGCGATGGTTCAAGGAATGGACTGGGAGGCTGGGGCGGGACTGGCGGCGGTGGGCTGGGCGGCGGTGGGCTCGGTGGTGGCGGGCTAGGAGGTGGCGGACTGGGTGGTGGTGGGCTGGGTGGTGGCGGGCTGGGTGGTGGTGGGCTGGGTGGGGGCGGTTCGGGTGGTGGGGGGCTGGGTGGTGGGGGGCAGGGTGGCGGTGGGCTGGGTGGTGGTGGGTTGGGCGGTGGCGGGCTGGGTGGTGGTGGGTTGGGCGGCGGTGGGCTGGGAGGTGGCGGTGGGCTGGGAGGTGGCGGGCTGGGTGGCGGTGGGCTGGGTGGCGGTGGATTAGGTGGCAACGGCGGGTTGGGTGGCAGCGGTCTAGGTGGCGGTGGGTTGGGTGGGGGTGGGCTTGGTGGCGGCGGGTTAGGTGGCGGCGGAT
>NW_003307565.1:629812-671942 GCF_000143455.1 Volvox carteri f. nagariensis
GTGGAGGGCTTGGTGACGGTGGATTAGGAGGTGGGGGCTGGGGTGGGTTGGGGCTTGGCTTTGGAGGACGGGGACTTGGTGGTGGCGGGCTGGGAGATGGCGGGCGGGGCGATGGAGGTGGGGGCGGTGGAGGTGGAGGGGGCGGTGGAGGGCTGAGCGGTGATGGTGGAGATGGTGAGGGTGGTGGCGAGGGCCGGGGGGGCTTCGGAGGGCGAGGGCTCGGGGGACGAGGGCTTGGTGGTGGAGGTTTCGGAGGTGGTGGGCTTGGTGGCGGCGGTTGGGGTGGTGGTGGACTGGGTGGTGGCGGGCTGGGCGGCGGCGGGCTGGGTGGCGGCGGCTTGGGTGGCGGCGGGCTGGGTGGGTGTCGTGGCACCGATGGAAAGTCAGGCGGTGGAGGGCTGGGCTCAAGCGGCGGTGGCTTCAGCGGTGGTGGATTGCTCGGTTTAAGGGGCGGTGGTGGTCTTTGCTCCAACGGTGGAAATTTCCTTGGGGGATTTCGGATTCGAGGGGGAGGCGGTGGACCCCCCGGCATGTCAGGGGGAACACCGGGCGCGGGCCAGTAGGGTGGGGGTTCGGCCGGGCCTGCAGGGCCTGGCGAGCTCGGTGGCCGAGGCGGTGGGCTGGGAATGGTCACAATGACTACGGAGTTGGTTGTTTCCGAGGATGGGGGTTCGTTGTCGGGGCTGGGACTTCGGGTCGTTCCATTGGGGTTGACTTGTGTGGTAGCGGCATTGCGGCGGGCCAGCAAGCGGGTCCAAGCTGATCCCAGCCCTTGGTTGCGTGAAGATGCACCGCCTTCAGCTGAAAACTCTACGGTGTTAACATTCCGGGCAAGTCCAGCTGTTATTCCGTTGTCGACAATGGATGACGATGTGACATGCAAGGGCATAGACAGGCGGGCGGACAGGAAGAAGCGTTTGGCAATAAACATGAAGTGAGCTGGTTAAATTGTATGTCATGCTGTGATGCTGCAAATTGGTGAAGGAAGCTGAAGTCCTTTCATTCGCATTATGTAAAACCACTCGGTGCGCACCAAAATTGTGCCTTTTATGACGTTTGAAGCTGTTCACTTGTAAAACAAGGTTACCATGGTTGCAAAGAATTAAAGGATAAGGGAGCTACCGCGTTGCGTACCTCCGACTTGTAAGATAAGGAAGAGTACAAATGCTAGACGCCTCATGTTAATCCTATAGCATTGTGAAGCGTAATTTATCCAGGTTAAAGCTGCATAAATGGAGGTAGCGCAAATTCCACGGCCTTTGCTGCGCTGACGAGTTGGCGCGGTATTCCTCTAGCTTATCCCAATGGTTAGGGCTTTCAAACTCCACTTATCCACTACTGCTAACAGGACTGACACAGGCTCTTATGTATTGCGCCAGGCCTTAGTATGGGAGGTACGGACGGAAACTGTTATGGCGCGCCAACCATCTCCGAAGCACACGCAACAGGTGCGCTACAGACGAATTACCATAAAACATAATATCCGGCCGTTCTTTTGTACTTCCTTGCACTGGCGGACACGCAGTAGCTACATTAGCGGAGTTTGACTGGCACTGTGTCAGATATGTGGGGCGCCTCTGCGGGCTATGCTGCAAGGTAGGTGCTGCTGCGTTGAGCCGCAGCACAAGATCTACACACCCTACCCTACCCTCAACTCGAGCTCGGCTGGCGGCCTCGCCCTGAGCTGAAAGACGATGTACACGACTCACGTTTAACGGCAAACACACAACATGCACATAGAGAACAAAGCACAATAAAGTTATCTACAATTGGCGGCTAGTGGGCTACGGGTACGCATGGCGTGATTCGGATGGGTAGGTAAGGCTGCTAGGCCTACCTATACGTAGCAGGGCGGCGCAGCTAGGCTTACCTGGTGACCGGCCTTGCTACACCCAGCGGCAATCCTTTGCACCAGGCAAAAAGGAATGTCAAGAGCATTACGATATGCGATGTACGATTGAATCAGGGGAGACCTGGGATGTCCTTGGCCGTACGAGGAAATGTCTTTGTACGGTAAGCTCGGTCCTCAGCGAGCAATGAACTGGTCAAGTAGACCACAAAGGATCACGGAGGCCTCAATTCCTGAAGTGCTTGCCAACTAAGGCTTTTTTGTACTGCGCGCGCCGGCTTACAAGGCCTGGAAAAGTAGCGGACTGCCAGAGCCCCGGCCCTGGCTCAGGCTCGGGACGATGGCACAGTTATGATTTTTCTGTCAGAGGCCGTGTACGCAGAGCAAATCCGGCGCAGGTCCGTGAGCAGTCATGTCGAACCTTCTTACTCAACGCCACCTGAAGTTTAAAATAAGGCATTCCTGTTAGATCATGGAGCCCTTCCAATCAGAGGGTTCCCGATGAATCCCGCAGGTAACTAGCAACCATTGGAGTTACAGTGAAGCTGCTAGCGCAGGGAATATAAGTTAGTACTCACCGTAAGATTCTAACACCGCCGCATATGTTCCTCCTTTTGCCTCTTTCTAAGTAAGTGGTTATTTAAGACTCTAGCCTTGGTGCTTGCCAAAGCTTCTTGCAGCCTGGAAGGCAGGCCGTAGGCGCTGCCAACAGGCCATCGGTTATTAAGTACATCTTACATTTTCATAATACAAAATTCACTTTTGTATGTTATCAACTGGTATAAAAATATCAATGGGCCTGCCGGCCTACTGGTAGTTCGCAGTGAAAGGCGGGCGATATGATACATTCACTCAAGAGCGAAAATGCTGCCCACAAAAATGACAGATCAGAACATAAAAATGTATTTCTTAAGAATCAAGGGCAGGATATTAGCAGACCGGAAGCTAGAGATTGTTACACGCGCAGCCTACACTGCAGCTATCAGGCTCAATCCTGAAATTTAATCTTCATATGAGCATCACATTTATGCATATTATCTGTGCTTAGGTTGACATTCTACAGTAAGCCGTGCAAGCAAGGACCAGCAGGACACAGCTATCATGCTGCCAATAGGCCTTTAACTTGCCAGCCCTGAAATGATATTAGGACACTGGAATACTTCGCGGAATACTAGTAGACAAGCGGAAGTGAGTGCTTCGACCATTGCGACCAGGCAGTCGATCGCGGCTGCAAAAGCCCTTTGGAAGTTAACTTGTAAATGTTGCCTAGAACCTAACTTCACATAATGACTTCCCAGGAAAGCATACACGGTTGGTTACATACATACAGTTGTATGGACAGCACGCCGTCGCGCCGCCATGCCTCGGCCGCCATGCCTCGGCCGCCATGCCTCGGCCGCCATGTCTCGGCCGCCATGCCTCGGCCGCCATGCCTCGGCCGCCATGTCTCGGCCGCAGCGGTATTGGCCTTCATGACGGCTACTGCGAATTAACCACTCAACCATTCTTGTCACAGTGGATAACGAGCGCTAATAAATACATATGTGGATAGTTACGTACCAGCAAACGTACACCATTCGTGCACATTCGCTTAAGCGTTTGCCATTTGCTTAGGCAAAAAATTGTCTCTAAGACATAACCTAGTTTAATACTGTCTGTACATCGCAAATTGAAGCCCGGGTAAGTCAAAAATCAGCTGTCACCCGGCGGCACTGCAACCCCTTTCCAGCTTACATGGCCTTTGGCCCACCAGGAAGTGTGAATAAGGGGGAATACGTGCCAACAGTTAACCTGACACTATTTGTGTGGCGACGAAAACATGGTGACCACGCAAAGCAAACACGTATTTCCATTAATAACAAAGGTTCCACTTCAATAATCCGCAGCCACGCTTCCCAGCGCCGGCAGACAGGTAGGGTATCGTATAACCCAGATCATTATTGATTGTGGAAATTTGGGATTAATAAAACAAGATGAGAGACAACATGATTAGGTTCGCAAGGCAATAGTGTTTACGCAAACTACTCCAAATATCCTCGAGTCGACCTTAGATGTCCGTACGACACCAAAGGGCGCAAACGGCACGCAACTTGACGGCTCCCCAAACCACCGGCTGCATCTCCTCATCCATCGGTGACTTGGCTCAACAACGACAACACACAGCCTTTGTTTGCCAGCTGCAGCTTACATTCCGCATGGAAATGTCACGTCACGTGTCATGTGCTGTTTGCAGCCCCTTTGCATGCAGTCACTGCGGTGTAGTGTAGACGCAGCGGCCTCTCATAGACGCGCGTACGTACATACATACAGACACGTAGCTTAACAATTGGTCATTGCGCGCCAGCCGCAGATGCTTGTCGCCTTTATCTCAACAGCCGCAGTCTCTCTCGTACGCATATCAACCCTTCATCGAGGCTGCTACGGTTCTATGACGCGACAGTTGGGACACTAACCCTGCCACGCATTGCCACGCAGCAATCGACCGGACGGAAGCGCCGCAGTAGTCAGTTGGAAGCGTGCATGCATGCATGCATGCATGGACGTGCCGTTTGGGCCTCTTATTTCATGAGAGTCAAAGAAGGTGGGCAAGCCTTTTCGGCGCCAAAAATGTCCGAGCCCTTCGGAACTATGAGCACGTCAAGGCGGACATGACAAGAAACATGTAACACAAGCAGCATAAATATATATTAGATATGCAGTAGATATAGATATAGATATAGATATGCAGCAGTCACTTTTCCTTCCTTGCTTCTACCATGCTCACGGCAGTGTGCACCGAGCAGATGCATGCACCCACAGCTACGTACATAACGCCGTTGTCACTGACAGACATAATACAGACCTACTAGGTGTACGTATGGTGTACGTCGTACGCATGCGTACAAGCCATGAAAGCTTGCCAGCCAGAAGGCATTTAATTCAGCCATGGATATTGACCACCAAGCAACTAAGAATCAAGCGAGGCAATGGACGAGAGAATGTGCGCGAGAGGCTCCTGTATGGTATGTACAGGGCATGCATGCATCGCTGGCTCGCTCGCTAGGGCTGGAACGAAGCCGCAGCGTGGGCCCGGGTGCGCCATATGTGCATGGATCAGTCAAGGCCCCGGACGCCTCCGCTTCCCTTCCCGCCCAGGATAACGTGCCTCAAGGCAACCTTGGAGCTCCAGGGGTGTTGCATGGACGGTTGGCGATAGACGGTATTCTAAAACACACACCGCCAATTTGAAAATGGGAATGGAAACGTGGAAAATTGCTCCTGTGCTGTGTTCTGCTGTGAAGCAGCCATGCAAAATAGGCTTCAAGGACTCTGCGCCCCGACGATATACTCCGGTTCGGATTAGTAACGCGCACGTAGCCGCGCCAAAGAAAACATTAGATAGAGAACTAACGACATCAAACAACTCGCAAACATCACAACGTCCGCAGCAACATACAGCAACGATCACAAGAAAACAGACAATATTTACGGAAGGCCGGACATGTCGCGACCCACACAGCACGGTATGGCATATATACATATTTACGCATGCGTATATATAGACATCGCACGCCTCGAGATGCGAGCGGTTTTTTCCTTGGCAGGTGGGGTTGCCCAACGGAATCTGTACATGCAACAGGCTGTACATCCTTTACTCAAAAATTAAATTTTATAGAAAGCCTGCTTGAAAAAGCTCACATTAATCGTTCGGGCGCAACGCTGCTGCTGCTGGAACCTGCTGGAGGCATCCATCAGCATCTGACAGCAGAAGGCACCGAAGCAAGTGGATTGCACCTTTTATTTTTATTTGCTATGCACAATAAGCCCATCACGATATAAGCTCCTTTCATCTACTACTCGCGCTCTGCCATGTTCATGATCAATCACGAGCAAATTGTACCAACACGAGACGATGACGTGACATCGATCGATCGCTAGTTCGTTTTTACCACGCGCCTAACAGAATGCCCCGTGCAGCAGTCAGCCGCCGATAGGTGGTTCAACCAATCGCACGCATTTGCTAAACACGCCTGCACCGAATTACCACACCCTCCAAACCTGCAAGCCTTGGACGACAAGGAACACATACATACAGGACGACGGCCCTTTTCAATTCCCGGCACCCCGACGACCCCGGGGCTATGGCTCCGACCTGGTTAATGAATCAGGCACAGAAGCACGGTGTGCTCTTCTCACAGCTGGCTACCTGCTATGCACAGATACATATTGGAAAAGCTAGATACTCGCCAGGGATCTAGGCAACTAATGGCTGGGCAGCGGCCCCTGCAAGAGCGAGCACGTGTGTGCATGTATGTACGTATGTTTGTTATGAACACATCCAAACGTGAAAGCCACGTGGGACACCCTTCCATCCTGCATTCGTATATGTACACATCTGCTTTCCACATACGCGCCATTCCATAAGCCCGCATGCATACCCCAAATGCACCCGGAGGCTGCAAGCAACCACGCTCAAGGTCCCGACATCATCACTTGCCCGGCTGAGCTGCTTAACGCAGCAGCCTTCGCGGGTTAGCCTGCGGTGCGAGCAAGGATGAGGATGAGGATGAGGATGAGGATGAGGATGAGGATGAGGATGAGGATGAGGATGAGGATGAGGATGAGGATGAGGATGAGGATGAGGATGAGGATGAGGATGAGGATGAGGATGAGGATGAGGATGAGGATGAGGATGAGGATGAGGATGAGGATGAGGATGAGGATGAGGATGAGGATGAGGATGAGGATGAGGATGAGGATGAGGATGAGGATGAGGATGAGGATGAGGATGAGGATGAGGATGAGGATGAGGATGAGGATGAGGATGAGGATGAGGATGAGGATGAGGATGAGGATGAGGATGAGGATGAGGATGAGCCAACTGTGTGTCACGTGGTCTCAATAAATAGCATGTATAGAAGCATGTATACTTACAGTCAGGCACGGTGCCTTACACACACGCACCAGGCTATACCATCATGCTACAAGGTTTTCATCCATCCTCTTTGTTGCATTTTCACGTCTTTTACAGAAAAGAACCGATCGGCGGATGACAGAGCCCGTGATACCCAGGATACTACACTCTTCGACCTTACCCTGTTGCTGTGGGATGTGACTGTGGCTGTGACTGTTGGGGTGTTGGGCTGTAGCCGGGTAGGCTGTACCGCCGGTGTTGGAGGTGGTTGCCGGCGGGCAGGTGGTGGTGGCGTTGGTGGGCGAGGGCTCGGCCTTAGAGGCTTGGGACTGGGCGGGCGGCGAACTGGTGATGGTGGTTTTGGAGAAGGGGTTGGCGCAGGCAGCCGAATTATACGTGGGGGAATAGCCGGCTTCCTTGGTGGCGTTGAAGGCTTACGAGTAGCGGGACGGTGACTAGGCGAGGGAGACGCAGTTGGGGATGGAAGTGATGATGCCAGTGGGATATTTGTCGACGCGTCTTTTCCTGTAGATGAGGTCAGCATAGCAGCATCCTTGCCGATTAAGACATCATTACCGACATACGGTGGGTTCGCAGGCGGAGAAGGCGCCGCTGGTACGTTCGGAAACGACGGGAAACGGTAAAAGCAAAAAATGAGTGTTCCAAGTGGATTTCGAATAATATTAGATGATGCAGGTGGGGGCGGCGGCGGCGGTGGTGGTGGGGGTGGCGACGACAGGGATGTCATTGTGCGTCGCTCGATGGCGTCCACGTCAGCAGGTGCCACCGTGGTATCCTTGCTTGTTGTTTTAAAGACCGAATCGGTGTCGGAAGATGTAGCAACAACATTTATTGAGTACTGGCTGGCCAGCACCACTGTCGATCATCAAAATGAAATGCGCCAGAAAGGAGGAAGAGGACGGGAAGAGGTCAACTTCATTTATGCAGTGGTAAGCAAATGCATGCGTATGCGCTTAACTCTGGCGGAATTTTCTTGGCATATACTACTACTATGGCGCACATAGAGTATGGACCATACACTGCCTGTTTCATGCTTGGCGAAACAGCGAAACCAACACCCTCACCATAGAGATGCAACTACTGATGAGCTCACTTGTACAAGCTGGTTACAAAATGCACGACGCACTAGCAACATACGAAGATGGACGTGCCTCGAAAAAGCTATCCTGGTGACGTCAGGCCTACCTGCTGCGGCTCGGAACAGTACCAAGGCTACTAGCGCCGAGTATTGCTTCATTTGGAGATATTATATTTTGCTGGCGCGTCAATACAGATGCGCTGCGCCGTTGGGAATAAGCCGGTTGATGGTAGCGCAACGGAAGGGCCGAAGGTCGTGGCTGGACAAGTCGGATCTATTCCTCGCGCTCCCTGAGTTTCGGATTAACAACCTAAGATGTTTTGATTTGAATTGTGCATGGCACAGGTTGGAATTTATGTTGACAAGTCACCTATGTACTTCAAAGTATCACCAAAAGGCCAACCTCGCACGTATATGGCCTGTGATATAATACTTCTTCAATGATATAACATGGATGAGAGAATTTATCCATATGCGCACGGTGTCTCGTACCGCGTGACGTGATGAGTGTACTGAAGCTTCAGCGGTTGATTAACTGCCGCATTCATGTGCACGGCTATATAAAGTTTTACAATGGATAGTTAAATTGAGGTGATTTAATACATTATACACGCCACCATAAGATACACGGGTCCATAAGATAGAATCGATCGGGACGAGCTTCACCTTCATGTTCTGCCGGCCTTCCAATCGACACGTGCGCACACTATGGATGTTCAATGCTTGTTCCATCTCAAAACGTTACAAGTAACCTTGAATAATTGGGAACCCACCCTTGAATGTTCTTTCGAGCATGCATGGCGTCCTGAACGAATCGTCAATAATGATATCCGGGCGCTGAACAGGTTTCAGCGCGCTCTAAAGATAAAAGCGGATTAGCGAGCGTTAGCGATGGCGGCGGTTGGTCAAACGAAGTGCGCAAGCAAGGAAAGTAGTATACACGCATGCGCGGACAAAATAGAAGCGAAAATTTTTGGCAAGGAAAGCGCTAGGAGCCTCACAGAGCAGACTCCGTTTGGTCGGTGGTCCAGCACCCGTACCTTGACAAGCTAACTGTCTAGCGGCGAGTTTCGGGATTGGTAGAGGAAATGCCCCCTGCTCACGCAACTCCTTGGCCACATTCATTCCACCCAAACCCGAGTGTTGATCACTTCCCAACAGGGATTCGTCTGCCGCATCTATGACGACACGGCAATTCACGGCATGGAGAGGAGGACCCAACATACCTAATACATATCTTCTATGCGAAACAGTATCTCCAATGCGTGCGTGCGCAGTGCAGCACAGCACTCCCCCACAAAGCACCGCAAATAAAACTGCTGTGGTGCATTTGTCATGAAGGTGCATGGCTTCCATGCAGGGCGCATACACACGCTTGCATGCAAATTACCTAGCTACCCAGCTACCTAGCTACTTAGCTAGGGATATAGCCCAGCACACGCATGCATGCTCACCTTATGGTTGCGATGCCGCACACGTGAACCCGCTGTTCCATCAGCGCATGTTCTCTCCCCCTTGAAGCACGAACAGGCTCTTTGATAGGTCATTTCGGCCCCTCAGGCACGTTTCCTTTCCTACATGGTTCATTCAAAACGGAAATCACTGGCCCTAATAAGCCGCGTTGGCCAGGAGGGTATGGACTTTAATGCTGCAATGCTCCTCTGAAGGTGGATTCCTGCAGGTTGCGATGCCGCAACCACTGCATCCTACAGATGTATGCCGTCTGGGCATATCACGGGATCCGCATCCACCGTTCGGTTCTTTCCTGAAAAAGTCGTGATATAACAGGTGGGGACGCCCGTGCTTCCTCTTGCCTGACCGCGTCCGTGTAGTAGCTGGCTGTGAAAGGCCTCTCGAGATGCTGGTGGAGCCCCTTAGCGTGCATTTGTAGACGTGTTTTTATTATGTGTGTACCAGCTACTATGTACCAGCTACTATGTACCAGCTACTATGTACCAGCTACTACAGTCCGATGGTGTGTAGAGTTGTAGCTGTCTAGCAGGCAGACTGGCGGGCTGCTGCTGTTCAGGGCAAGTGCAGGTATGGCAGGCAGGGGTGGATACGTAAGTGGACAGAAGCCAGTGCTTGATGCTATACCGCTTGATGCTGCCAAGATATAAGCGCATACATGCACCATATCGACATACCAGCTCTATGTGACCCCAATACGCACGATAGCTCGTGGCTCGCCCAGCAGCATTCTTTCATTTATCACATCAGGGGTTGTGGCAGCTTTGTTGTAGTAAGTTCCACCTATCCATGCGTGAATGAATCAACAGAGATGGTCATCTCTATTGATATGTGTTTCGCGTTCGTTCCCGTGCTTACAGCCGTACACGACACCGTGCTTACAACCGTATACGACACATTGGTTCATCTCCCTTGGCCTGCTGCCAGTGAAACCATTTAGTTAAACGAGTTCGAAGTGCTCGGATAGTCTCTGCCAGGGAGCCAAAGGCTCGTTCCGCACAAGAGGACAAACAGACAAACACATACACCTACATACAAGCAAGCAACCTGGCAACCCAAATCTGTTGCTCCTGTTGCCGTTGCTGAAGATTTGGATATATTGGTACGCGAATGCACACGCACGCACGTTGCCCCCCGATGACGACTCATCACACCTGCTGTACGACCTGCGCAAACCTACGATGTATTAGGTCGCCTACTCTGTTGATAGGGTTCCGTTCACTTGGAAAACAGGATCCCTGACCTCGCGCAATAACCCAAAGTAATAAGCATGAGGCGCTAAATGACGCACTATGGGCGCACAGTACTACTCCATGACCTGCTGGGAGCGCGGGGTGCCAACGCATGCTGTATGTCATACCACCAAAGCATCACACAACCAGCCACTGGCGGCTGGTTGCCGCGACCATGCACTGTATTTCTGCCTTGAGCCCCATGCCGCCCTTGTAATTTCATCACAAGCCAGCCCATGCAACTGGAAGCTATCCCTCCAGCCCCGTACTACTTGCTACTCTCCCTCGCTCACGCATTGTCCAAGAAGCGGCCGCCCCCTGCTGCATGTCATAATGCATCTGTCGACTTACCGCTGCTGCCCTATTTTCTGGGAAATGCTCACCGTGCTTACGAATAAAGGGCCTCATCCCCGCATGCACCGACACGAACGTTTTTTAACCAACGCGATCAACTCTATTACTGCTTATGACCAACCTGCGACAAACCTTCGACCAACCTGCGACATAAATCCCAGCCTGCCGTACAAATAAAAAAGCTGCCACATAACTTTAAGGAAAAGTACCTCCACAACAGGGGTCGCCCACCGGACGCCTCATGCCCTCAAGGACAGCAGTTTAATAAACCCCAACCGGCTTCCGCATTCGTCCAGTCCACACATTACATGTTAACCAAAATAAAGTTTTATAGTTTTTCTAACATAACTTACCGATGGCAGCAGGCGTCCTCGTACCCAGCCGTCCTCTCGCTCCAAAGCCGTAGGTAAGGTGTACAACAAAGGTATGAGTAAAGGAATCGACAACGATACCGTTTAAGAGCGCTTGCCATACATAATGCAAGGTTATGCAGAAATTTGGGATGTGTACAGTCGCCCGTTCGAAAACCGTAACCCTGTCTACATACAGCCGCCGCAACGAATGCCATCCTACTGCTGTTGAATGAATGCACGCGGCAAGAAGCCGTACCCGCAACCATTTCACACGCCATACCTACAATACTGAAAATAAAATGTCACAGAAAGTGAACAACTCGAGGAATAATGAGTAAACCGGAGTAAATGACTATCATTGGAGAGCCAAAGCCATTTCCTTGCTTGCTCCATGTACCCGCCAAAACACCAGCCCCTTGCTTGGCATTTGCCGCAGATTCGGTCTCACTTGCAATTGAACCAATCTGCTATCCATGCTTTTGAAAGCACACCTTCCTTTCACGACTGCTATCTCCGTACCGCGGAGGAAAACCCTAAAACCCCACCCACCATAACCGAGAGGAGCCGAGATGTGATAATGGCTCACGTTGGCTAAGTAGTTTAGGAAACAATGCTGCTGCAAAAAGAGGTTAGCTTGCTCCAAAGAGGGCTAGTCACGGGCCAGCAGGTAGAAATTTGATGCGTTGGAATTTAGGGCACGGTTGGAATTATTGAGGTGCTCCGGCCCCCCCCCCCTATTTATCCATATTCCATCCCAGCCTTAGCTACAACAACCTCAAAGTTAATTAACTTTGGATCTTTATAGTGATCCGCTGCTCAGACACAACGTACCACCAGGCCCTTATACACGGGCGAATAATAGCGAGTCGTCGCAATGTGCAGAAGATCTTCTAGACTCGCTTATAGAAGCCCTCAAAGGACAAAGCACGACCCTCGAAACGCTGTCATAGCAGGGAGATAGACACAGCGGCGACAAACCTCCGGGAAGAGAACGCGGTAGCAATCCAAGCAGAGACACTACGTGGTAGGAAAAGCGCGTATTACTTGGATAGGCCAGGCAATCGGAGTGTTCGGCGTGCGGCCTGCAGATTGGCGTGAGATGTTTGAGGCGTGGATTACATAGAGAGGGCGAGGCGAGGAAAGGACTGCTAATACATGATGAAACGCAAGACACGTGCACGTACACACGCATAGGTAAACACAAACAGACATGTAAACAGCCAGGTGAAGAGGTAAAGGGCCCAAACACATAAATCGCATGGCAGACAAACAGACAGGCAAAAGCAGAAAGACGAGGAAATATGAAGACTTGCATCGTCAATCCTGAAATATGATAAATGTTTTGCCACTGTTGTGGTACTAATGGCCGAATTGAGGATGAAAAACACGTGTTATTGGAATGCCCAGCCTATAATGATATTCGTGCTGAAGAGGGATTCGATCATCAACAGAGCATGTTGGAGACCATGCAATGGGAACCCGCACGTCTGGCGAGGGTGTTGGAACGTATGTGGGCTCACCGAAACTCAATTACCCCCTTTGGACGCTAGTCTGGGCTGATGTGCGGTGTTTTCCTTTCCTCCGTGGCTTTTAGGCGTTGTAGTATTGCCCTTGGGCCTTCGGCTCGTATGGGTAGTCTTACAGGTATGGGGTCACGCACCCCCAACCATGTAACACACACACACACACAAATGGAGGCGCCATATCCAGGAATTTGCAACCCAGGAATTTGCCGCACAAAGGGTTATGCACTTGGTTTCACTCAATGGATGTCGTACGTCGTCGTACTTACCATGGCCAGGGGCGCCTTTGTTGCCGAACGAGCTTTAGGGTGTGGCTGGGGCGATGGCGGGACGTCCTGGCTCTGTCGGTATCTTGCTGGACTGGAGCCACTGCCGAGCCTTGCTGGTGGCATGGGGCTGGGCGGAAGGGGGCTGGCAGGTGCGGGCGGCGGGGTTGGCGACCGCACCTTGCGGCTTGGAGGTGGCGGCTTCTGCGAGACCGGCTTGGTTGAGGTCTTGCGCAGGGATGGAGGAGAGGCATCTGTGGCTGCGAGTGTGTCCCTAGCCGCGAAGCCGGGGGAACTGTCAATGTTTCCATTCAGGCTGTTTGCCGGCCGTTGCGCAGCAGAGCCAAAAGATCCTGAAGGTAAGGCTGGAGTGGGCAGTGCCCCGGGTTTGCTTTCGGGGGGCGGTGAGCGGCGGTCGGTGAAACACGGGATGAACGGAGCAATGAAGTACCTCCTCTCTTTTAGTGGTGGTGGTGGTGGTGGCGGTGGCGGCGGCGGCGGTGGCGGTAGTTGCAACACTAGCTTATTAGTCCCAACGGTCGTAGCTAGAAGGCCCACGCTTGCCATCGTGCCCTCCTCGCCTTTCGGGTGAAAGCCTTCGGAGGGAGTACCCGTGATGGTGATTTTCTTGGATTCGCCGCTGGCAAATGCCGCTGTGGATCGGAGTTTGAGAGGGGGGCTTTATCATTTAGCAGCAACCAGAAGACCATACTGATGACCATATTCTTTGCAAGCTTTTGGATTGCGCAAGAATGGAATGCAAGGGCTGGAAATTACAGCTCATCGCGCATCGTACAGTACCGACTCTATCGCCTTGCTTACCTCCTGCTTGCAGCAGCACAATGAAGAGGACAAGGAAATGTGCCATCGCCTTTGTTTTATACCGTTCCAGTCGATGAATTAAATCGACTTCTGTTATTACGTATTACAGCAAAGGAGCGCGCAATTGATGAAAACTGTGCCCTCGCTGCAAAGATTCTTATCTCGCTCAATAGACGATGGATAAATGTAACCTCCAACATTAGGCGCGATGACTCCCACTGGACGCCACTGGCCCACGTCCGGTGATTAAAACATCAGCAGTGCTAACACTTTCCGCTACCAATCCGATACCGTCCGAACACGGCAGGAAATCCCTACCCCATCTATCGATATCAAAATGTTACCGGCGCTGGTTTAAGCACCAACACGCATATTGTAGCCGTGCGTCCATCAGCCGTACAACTTGTTTGTACATCAGGGCGGGCGCGAAACCGGCGGCAGTTTAAGCAGTCAGGAAGCATCTACCCTAAATGTCCTAAAAGCTATAATCTCCATTTCGTTTAGAAAATTAATGATTTCCGCGATGGAAGCATGGACAAGAGCAGAATGGTTTAGGGATTCCCCGCTGTCCAGGTTATCATCGCGATCAAGCAAATACGTCTCGGCGCCCTTCCTGCTGCTTGGACATCTGAGTTCAGGGACTTCTACCTGATGTGTGTTGCTTCGTATTGCCAAAGATTGGTAGCTCGTATGCTGCATGCCTGACATCAAGGCGGAGAAGTGCATGCTAGGTACGCGCCGGGCTCATAATAATATTTCAAAGAGCATTTCCGTCAGTTTGCGGGCTAATGCTGGCCGAAGTCCAACAATCAGCAGTTAGAATAACGAGCCCGGCGGCTCAACAGGATGCAAACTGTGGCCAAACTGTGGCGCTAAAAACCCAAACCACCAGCACCGCGGCAACATCAACAAATGGAAGCGAGCGCCAGGCGGCTTATAGGAGCATATAAAAGCGCCCCCGGCACGTCATGAACACCAATTAATGTATTGCTTACCTTCATCCCTCCAGGAGGGCATACATGCGTTGATCCGTTGACTTGCCAACAACGATAATAACACGTTTGATTTTTTACAATGGGCCTGCAAGTCACGCACACTGCGGTGAACATATATCATTATGCTCGAATCTGACAACTACAGGAACTATCTACAAGATGTGCGAAAGTACAAGACGCTGCATTTGCCTTTAAGCGGGGACCTGAAGGGACTGAAAAGCTGTGCTGCGCTAGGGACATGGGCTGGGCACACTACTAACTAACAAGCAGTACATAAAACGGTACAGCATACTAGTATATGTACAATAATGCTGATCGACCTCTGGAAGGGTCATACCCGGCATGTACGTCACATGTTGCCGCGAGCCTGAGGCTTACTGTAACACGGACGGGCCGCCGCAACTCATACACACGAGCTTGCGTTGCCTGGTCTGGTTGGGTGTCTTGTTTGCCCTGATCGTCTCAGGTGCAGTAATAATGCACGGCCAACTGGCCAGCTGGCTCTACTCTTTGTGAGTCTGGGGCTCACTGTAACCACCACACACACACAGGAGCTGCGGGAGTTAGAAGAACATCAGAGAATAGCGCAATGAAGGGACAAGGACGCCAAGAAAAAGGCATACAGAAACACAAGCCGAAGGAACACATAACGAGGTAGGTCGTCGGTGGCCTGGGCGGTTTCTACGGAACTGCACGCCCGCACTGCTGCACCGTTGCATACACCGCTAAGTTTTCCCGTGCCAAGCTGCGAGGGGTTTCCGAGCAGTCTGGCCCCAGTCTTCAAACCATCCCACTCGGCTGCGATGGCTTCCTTCACATGGCCTGCCTGCAGCAATCTTCAAACGTGATGTCGTGTTTCATCACCCTCTGCTGCCATGGCGGCTTCCTTTTACTGGTGTACGGCAAGCAGATGTTGCACCTAGCTCCTTGCGTTCCCTGGCTTGGCCATGGGAACAGCCCGCCTGAAGCCATTGCATGCGATCCAACAGCGTTTTAACCTGCCCTACCACGGCCGCTTCGTTTTGAACCGGGGGGGCCCCCCACAGCCATTGAAGGCGATCCCATTGATTGTCGTGGGACTATCCACTGCAATCATTAACGAAAGCTTACGGACATTATTATTTGGCCGCTTGTGAGTAGTCATCACGGACATTATTAGCTGCTGGCTAGCTGCTGCTGCTGCTGCTACCGCTGCTGTGACAATGTGATGGATCGTGCGTGGTGGTAGATAAAAAAAAGATAAGAAATGCCATTAACGCGTTACATATTATTAGGCACTACTAAATAATGATAAGAGTGAAGTTTGTTCAAAAGGATTTGGGGTGCCGGGGTACTTCCGATACTGGCAAGAATCTTTACCCTATCTCGTCCCTGCCGCCAGACAAACCAACATATCGAATCCTGCTGAGAGCAGAAACTCTTATTGCATATATGGGAACAACGGGTCAACACGCTCAAGATTTACATGGCCTTACACAGGTAATATTGCCAATCATGGCAAATCACCTCTTCGCTCGCAGCCTTGCTTCCAGCTGCGATGTGTCACCTCCGTGTCTCCCGCGCGCCGCCCATTCCGCCCATTCACCCCATCCGACTTCAGAGTGTGGCAACTCACCACCGGCATACAAACAAATCTAGCGGATCAACGGCGCGTCAACTCAGTTCCTGGTCAGCGCTTAAGATGATTTAATCACGCCCTACACCGTCCACAAGATGGATGGCCACCTCCCAGTTCACCACCTCTCACACACCCGAGAGGTCGGCAGGCAGATTTGAACCCGGACGCGCGGGGAGCAGAAGTCAGGCCTTAATCTCTGCCAGCCGCCTGCTATTTTTATGTGCGCACTTCACGCGCTTGCAGCACCTAGAGCGATGCTTACAATTTGTAAGCCCTTGCAAAAGCTATGTTAAGAATCAATCGACGGGCATAGCGCCCCAAGCATAAATCCATTCTTATCCAATTGCAGCAGCAACTAATAACCTCATGGCCGTTATGAATGTCGTTTGTATGTAGTAATGGATTGTCGTGTGCGGTCGGCGGCGTACTGCTCGGCGTCACCAATTAACCCCTAAAAAGTAATGTCACGAGCTACGCATCAGTCTGCATATGCGATGACTATGTACACGCACGTGTCATGCGCACACGCATGCACGTGCTGAAAAGGTTCGTTCGAAATGTATATATGGATCTACTGGCGGAGGCGCTAGGATTGCAGCCTCTACCATGCTAGCTAGGAAATCAATTTAGGAGCCTGATGGTCTCTGCTAAGGAAGAATTAATGTCAGTAATCACACCAATCAACGAGCTATTATTGGAGCCTGTTCAAGATCTGAGCTCCTTTCCTCTCGCTCACGCCCCTCAAATGCGCGGCTCAACAGCAGGTCAATGCGCCCCTATATACAGTGGCTGACGGGCCCAGAGCTCACAACAACCTCCTGTTGGAGCGACAGCGGCAGCGACGTGACCTGTGCATGCCTCGTCACGCATCCACAAGGGCATGCGCATAGCACTGTGTCTAATGGCCGCCATCGGATGCCTACAGTCGGAGCAAGCGGCGGGAGGCCTGCAAGGGCGGGGATCAGCCAGGGGCGGGGAAGAAGGGGCGGGGAAGAAGGTAAATGAGGCGGATAGGCAGCGAAGCTGCAGCGAATCAGAGTGCAAGGATGGCAGGGCAGTTTTCACGCATTTGCAACGAGGTACAGGCGGCAGCAGGCGATACACCTCAATACACCTTGCTTGGATCCTTACCTTTGGTGCAGGTGACCCAGTTGCCGGTCGAGAGGTGGGCTGCGAGCTCCGAGGCCTGGGCGGGCTGCGGCTAGGGCTTGGAGGCTTGGGGCTGGGTGGTGGGGGGCTTGGAGGCGGGGGTGGCGAGGGCAGACGTGGCGGTGGCCGCATCTTCGGGGACGGTGGAGGCTTGGTGCTGGGGGCCTTTTGTTGAACTGCCTTGGTGGCGGTCTTGCGCGGTGATGGCGGTTGAGAAGGGGATTCAAATGCTGCCGTGTCCCTTCCCGCAAAGCCAGCAGGGCTGGAGGGCTGGGCTGGGCTAGGCGGCATTTCGGGCATGTCTGGCCATTGGGGGAAGTTAAAATAACACCAGACGAGGGGACCAAACGAATAGAACTTCCGCGGCGGTGGTGGCGGTGGTGGGGGTGGTGGCGGTGGTGGCGGTAGCAACGATGATGGCTGTGTAGGTTTAATGGAGGTTGAATCGGCGTTTACGATCAGATTTTCCCCTGCTCCTCTGAGTTCTCCGTCAGTGGACCCGAGGCCAACTGTTGATGGGGTGGAGCGAGAGGCGTGGTTAGCACCATTCATCTAGGTAAAAAAACACGATGTGTTGCTTGCAGAAAGCTTACCTCCGGCTTGCAACACGAGGAGGACAAGGACAGCCAGGCACCTCATTGTGCTCTATCTATGTCCTCCAGCGAGCAAATGAAGTTGTAAAATTAACGCAGTCCGGTGCGTGTAAGCTAATAACTGCGCAGCACTCAGGCACGATGGAGCTAGAGAATGTTTGTGCAGCTGGCTTTCAAGCAGCTTCTGTTCTACCAATGGAGTGGTAAGCGTTCGACTCCTCTATACAGAAGTAAGGCAATTCGCTCAACGTTACAGCTTGTTACAAGCTATATGTTAGTAAACAGCTTGATTGCTGGTCTGGTTTTACGAATTTAAATGTTTTGGATACTACTGAATGTGGTAAGACGCCAGCCTTTATACTGTATCGCTTTACCCTACTACACTCATTGTACGGACTGGACCTGTGCGAACGGGCTGGTGCAACATACTTTGTGCTGTGCACAACGGGCAGTTCACTAACAGCAGCAGACATCAGTGGGCAATATATGATATAAAATATTATAATTAACATACAATGCAGGATTTAGGCAGCTGGTGAGCTAAGAATTTGCGTTATCGACGATTCGTGACATATGTATGTTCCTCCGCGGTGTGCTTGTCGTCACGTACGTTTCTACATATACAATTTATCTTAGATATTAGTTCCTTAATTTTTAGGTAGCTGGAAAAATGGCGCCCGCCACGCATAATCGATGCAGCATTTCGCGGGTAGCACCAGACAATCCCACGGGCTGGCTGAAAATAATAATTAGAAACAAATAATAAGTTATATTGTAATGGCGTGAGATGGTCACCCATCACTTTTCACGGGAAGGGTAGGAAGGGCACGAGCAGTGGCAGTATACCGACTAAGCGTCCTTTTTCAAATAGCGCATGGCGGTGTCCTGTATTATGTTCTAGGTAATCACAATAAATCATTCATTTTAACCACGTACAAATGTAGGCCAACCGATTCTGCAGTCACAAACATGCATGGCTGAGTAATTACGAATGGCATGCAGGAACATCATCATCATCATCATCATCATCATCATCATCATCATCCCAACATGTTCAAAACGATACGCCCTGGAGAAGCATGGAATTGCGAAAACTTTTCTTAACTGACGCCGCTTTCGTCAATAGGCTTTCCTGTTTTGGCAGCAGGACGGAGTTCAGTTGCAGTAGTTTATTTGGACCTATCCACCTTTACTTCCGAGCACTCGTCAACCCAACGTGTACATTGGTAGTTAATACACAAGTTAGTAACTAGCCATAATGAATGACCTGCGAGTACGACACCACGAGCAGTGCGTTGTGTTTTTGTTATATCCCAGCTGGCAAAGGCAGTGAGATGTCATCTTCCATCTGAATACATATGGACGGGGGCAGCAAATGCATGACATGTTATGGAGGATGTTTGTCCTTTGAGTTTCCAAAAATCCTCCAAACGGCATAGCGGCACGGGGCTTATTTTCAGCTATTGTCGCGTATTTGACTTTCAGCATGCGCACGATTATGACCGAGGCCCCACCCCTGGCACTAGCCAGGTTCCTCTCGGAAGTCTGGGAGACCCGGCACGTTGCTTTAAGGCGCTTCATGCTCAAGCGGACGAGTGAGGACGATGATGGTCCACCATGTAACCGCACTAAAAACGATTTACCGTCCATGGGCCCCCCGGCTTTTACGGACACCCCCGCACTTGTGCGGAACTGGTAACTTGTAACTTGCAACTTGCAGTAACTTGCAACTTGTAACTTGTAACTTGTAACTTGCAACTTGCAGTAACTTGTAACTTGCAACTTGCAGTAACTTGCAACTTGCAGTAACTTGCAACTTGCAGTAACTTGTAACTTGTAACTTGTAGTCGTACAAGCGGGACGCGGGAGCCTGCATGGTTTAATGTGCGCCGTCATATCCGTCAAGTAATGGGTTATGGATTGTTGTGAGTGAATGGGTGTTCACGCAACGTTTTTCCACAGGGGCCAGGCCGGTCAGGGATTAATGAATGTTGGGGATGGGGGGAGTCGGTCAGAGGCCCCCTCCCCCACCCCATCAGCATTGAGCGTACAGCAGCGTCCGTACAATCGTTTGCGAGTCGCGCATGGGGCTGTGTCTGTGGTGCAACGACGCAAATCTAGTCGTAAGCAAGTACCGTGATGCGTGTGTCGTACATGGAGCCGTGTCTCTCGCAGCCATAGCACAGCATAACATCACATGCATGTGCTCATAAAAGCAGCAAGGAAAGATCATCGGTGCCTTCACGACCAACTTGCTGCTGCTGGTCATCACCCAACGTCTTCAGTTTGTAATTTGGAGGCTAAGAGAGTTTATTTTTGGAAGGGGGACAAGTAGCCCTTCGGTTCCCCGCTCCCGTCTCACATGAGATGGTTTCAATTCAGGGCGGATTTCCATGGCGTATACGTTGTGTACGGCTATTCGGGACAGCACAACCCATGAAGGGACGATGGGGGGAGGAGGGGGGATGGATGGGGGGGGATGGATGGGGGAAAGGGTGGTTGGACCTCTCCTTCCCTATGAAGTGGGGGGGAAAACTTGGGGAAAACCCTGGTGGGTTCCGGCAACGGACGGGAAATGACTGGAGCCCGTTAACACTTCTATTAAATTTGCTTCCAGGAGCACTAGAACGAGTCCGTCTTAACGAACAGAAGCGAGCCTCCCGACATGCTACCGTTAGTAAGCTGGTCCCAATGACCTTGACCACCAAACAATGTTGTACATTAATGTGCGAGTAAAGCACTTCAAGCTACTCGCCCCTGTACAGTACCTAGGCAATCCGCCTACATGGTCAGGGGCTGCATTTGCTCCTTCTTCCATTTCCCCCCCCCCCCCCACACACACACACTAGTCCTAATCCCCCCAGACCAGATCGCAACGGACCGCCGAAAAGCTGATTACAGGGCACGATGGAGGATGGCGACAGCAGGTTATGGCCAATCGGCACTCTGGATCCATCGTGCTATATGTGCTTATGATGCTTGATGGATCGAGATTCGCACCACGCTGGATTGGTGGCGATTGCTGAACCCTCTGTCCCTGCGGATGTTCGGGTGAAAGGATGAGGAGGGATCCTAGAAGGCAGGATCAACCGCCTTGGACTTCCAGTTCGTACGGTGTAGTACAGTATGGAAATAGTGGATGGTGCTGTATAGTGATAAATCGTAGAAATGATCATGTGTTCAGGTGGCCCAGAAGCCTCCCGCTCTGTAACAATTCAATTCGAAATATGTTCTTATAAAACCCTTTAAGGCCTTCTGCGCGCCAGGCACCTCACGTACATGGTCCTATCCGCTATGAGCATTTGTCGCATGCTTCGGAGTCCGCCTCAGCAGCCACAGTGGTTGGGGGTCCGGCCTGAGCACTTTCATTTCCCCTACCTTGGACTGCCCGCCTCACGTAAACGGCAGGTGTTGTTTGTTTCGTACCGCGTGCGTCGCGTGTATGGCCGACCCGAGGGTAGCTTTAAGCTGCACCGGTTGGTGCCTGTAGTAGCTGGTACACAGTACGGCTTCTACAAATACGCGCGTAGCGTGACCACCAGCATCTCGAGAGGCCTTTTCAGTGGCCAGCTACTACAGCGCCTGCCTACTGTGTCTTGCTTTGTGTGTCGTCCGGCAACATTGTGCTACCGTTCTTTCCTTTTCTTCACGCACGCAGTCATTCAGGCCCCCTTGCGGTATGCGGCCCCCCTTGCGGTATGCGGCCCCCCTTGCGGTATGCGGGCCCCCTTGCGGTATGCGGCCCCCCTTGCGGTATGCGGCCCCCCTTGCGGTATGCGGCCCCAATCCCAGCCAGAGCAAATGGACTAAGGATGGAACGACTAGGCGACTGTAACACGGTAATGGTGGTCTGCGTGGCTGCATTATTGGTGAACATGCTGTGTTAGGGGCAGGACATCATATCATAGGCCCCGCTTGCTATCCGCACGCTTCTGCTGTCATTCTCTGTTATATCACGACTTCAGAAAAGTACCGATCGGCGGATGTAGATCCCGTGATAAGCCGGGGCCTTAAGATCCTCAGAGGCGCACGTTGCTGTGAGGTCACCGTTAGGTGTAACTGCTAACCGTTGCTTCACAACAAGGAAAGATTTGGAACACAGAGTAATGGCATTTTGGCGTACGAGATATCTGTATCAACTATCCTAAAAAGCTTGCATGACGAGGTTGAGATGCAACGAACGAAGGCCCTTATCGCCCTGTCGTGCCTCCACTGCAAAGACAACGCATTTATTAAGGATGGCCCACCCCGACCATAGTATCATTTACATACAATTCGGCATTAAGAATATCAAAAAATTACATCGTTACATGAACCAGCATCACCACTCCCCGTCTACGTGGTTGCTCCTACCGGCATGTTCCCTACCTGCCCTACCCTCTGGCCCAACATGCCAAGCTGTAGTAGCTGGTACGCAGTACGGCACACATATCAACGACAAATACGCGCAAAGCGCTCGACCAGCATCTCGAGAGGCCTTTTCAACGGCCAGATACCACACAAGCAAGGCGGTCGTGACGACAATTAACAACCTATGAGTTAAATTCCACTAGCCAATCAATTAAAGCCATGCAGAAAGCATCTAAAATCATGTTTACCTAAAATCCTCAATCAATGAACGTGCATCATGCCTACGTGGGCATGCATCACCCGCCCCTACGTGTACGTGCATCCCATGATGAATGATTTCATCATCATTCAAATCCACCGTGGATGTGACAACCAGCACTTGCATGCAGCGTCGGCAACCTCACGCCCTCGCCTAACGCATGCTGCTTTTGTAATGGAATTGTCACGTTACGCGGAATATTCTAAACAGGATATAAAAGTAATGTCGCGAGCTACGCATCAGTCTGCATGTACGATGACTATGTACACGCACGTGTCATGCGCACACGCATGCACGTGCTGAAAAGGTGCCTTCGAGCTATAGATATGGATCTACTGACGAAGGCGCTAGGACTGCAGCCTCTACATTGCTAGCTAGGAAATCAATTTAGGAGCCTGATGGTCTCTGCTAAGGAAGAATTAATGTCAGTAATCACACCAATCAATGAACTATCATTGGAGCCTGTTCACGACCTGCAAACCTCTCCTCTAGCTAGAGCTATAGCTCAGATTTAAGTAGCTTAAACAAACTACTCAACCTCATCACTTTCCGTATCCAAGGCACCCTGCACTACGTGCGCGCACGGTAGGACGGTAGATCCTGAGCAAGACACCACATACAATCCAAGACCATCAGGATACCAGCTATAGATGACACCACCCTATTCTCCCCCACCACTACCGACGCGTTGGTACGCATTGCCGCCTGCCAGATTGAGCTTTCCAACATGCTGCACGCAATCAGGAAACGCAGCACAGCTCGGTTTGGCAGCACTGAGTCAATGAGCCCCTATATACGGTGGCTGACGGGCCCAGAGCTCACAACAACCTCCTGTTGGAGCGACAGCGGCAGCGACATGACCTGTGCATGCCTCGTCATGCATCCACAAGGGCATGCGCATAGCACTGTGTCTAATGGCCGCCATCGGATGCCTACAGTCGGAGCAAGCGGCGGGAGGCCTGCAAGGGCGGGGATCATTTCCAGGGGCGGGGAAGAAGGTAAATGAGGCGGATAGGCAGCGAAGCTGCAGCGAATCACAGTGCAAGGCTGGCAGGGCATTTTTGTGCACAAGTAGCTGCACGTGGCAAGGAGCAGGCTGCTACAGATCCCAGCAGGATTTCTGAATGGATAACCACATGAACGAGGGGTCTATATCTGCACAGAAATCCCACACATGGTGCCGATATACAAGCCGTAACTTCCATCATCATGATCCAGTTTTTTACCTTTGGTGCAGGTGACCCAGTTGTCGGTCGGGAGGTGGGCTGCGAGCTCCGAGGCCTGGGCGGGCTGCGGCTAGGGCTCGGAGGCTTGGGGCTGGGTGGTGGGGGGCTTGGAGGTGGGGGTGGCGAGAACAGACGTGGTGGCGGCCGCATCTTCGGGGACGGTGGAGGCTTGGTGCTGGGGGGCTTTTGTTGAACTGCCTTGGTGGCGGTCTTGCGCGGTGATGGCGGTTGAGAAGGGGATTCAAATGCTGCCGTGTCCCTTCCCGCAAAGCCAGCAGGGCTGGAGGGCTGGGCTGGGCTAGGCGGCATTTCGGGCATGTCTGGCCATTGGGGGAAGTTAAAATAACACCAGACGAGGGGACCAAACGAAGAGAACTTCCGCGGCGGTGGTGGCGGTGGTGGTGGTGGCGGTGGTGGCGGTAGCAACGATGATGGCTGTGTAGGTTTAATGGAGGTTGAATCGGCGTTTACGATCAGATTTTCCCCTGCTCCTCTGAGTTCTCCGTCAGTGGACCCGAGGCCAACTGTTGATGGGGTGGAGCGAGAGGCGTGGTTAACACCATTCATCTAGATAAGAAAACACGATGTGTTGCTTGCAGAAAGCTTACCTCCGGCTTGCAACACGAGGAGGACAAGGACAGCCAGGCACCTCATTGTGCTCTATCTATGTCGTCCAGCGAGCAAATGCAGTTGTAAAATAAACGCAGTCCGGTGCGTGTAAGCTAATAACTGCGCAGCACTCAGGTACGGTGGAGCTAGAGGATGTTTGTGCAGCTGGCTTTCAAGCAGCTTCTGTTCTACCAATGGAGTGGTAAGCGTTTTAATCCTCTATTCAGAAGTAAGGCAAATTCGCTAAACGTCACAACTTGTTACAAGCTATATGTTAGTAAACAGCTTGATAGCCGGCGTCGCTTACAGTTTATATGAACTATGTTCGGATACAACAGATTGTGATTTCCGGCGAGAGGCCAGCCTTTATAATGCATAGCTTAATCCATTGTACGGAGAACCAGCGGTTAGCTGCAACATACTTCGTGATGAACGCAACGGGCAGCTCGTGACAAGCGGCATACATTTACGGGCATATATATATGTAGCATTCTCTTGTTAATTTGCAAGTTTTTATCCCATCAACGAGCTGTGTGTTTTGTTAACCCGCGAGCCATGACATGGCCGTTGTTAGGCGCACTATCACAAGCATGAAAGGCAGCTGCTTTAAAGTAACATTAATATTCATGAGTTTGATTCCTTTCATGTAAATTAGCTACTATGATATGTTACAGCCCCATGCTGTTTGTGCTAATGGCCTGCTCATGGGTAGAGCGCCCGCCATTTGCAAGCTACGCCCTACAGAATGTTGCAGCATCCGCAGGCTGGTAAAAATCACCAGTAATCAAGACCCAGTAATTACTGCAGTTGACAATTAAGCGCACGGCCGCATGACACATGTCACGTTCTACAATTGCAGACAGCAGCAGCAGCAGCAGCAGCAGCAGAACGCCTAGGGGAGGTGGCAGTACCGAGCAACCGACCATATTCCTTCGGCACATGGGGGTGCCAGGTAATATGGCACCCGGCTTTGACAGCTGTGCAGTGATTGAACTAACGGAACTAACGGAACTAAGGGATGGCTAATTCTGTGATCAGAAGGGGTGCGGTTTTCAAATGGAAGGGGCCAGCAGGACTGCTCTTGTAATGTGAGTCGGCTTATGGACTGCTCTTGCAAAGTGTGTTGACTCCCCCGACCACTCTCTGCACAGCGAGACAGCCCAGCAGTTTGCTCACATGTGGCCACGTGATGGGCCTGCACGGATTCAAAGGGAACCCTGTTGTGTGTGTGTGTGTTACATGGTTGGGGGTGCGTGACCCCATACCTGTAAGACTACCCATACGAGCCGAAGGCCCAAGGGCAATACTACAACGCCTAAAAGCCACGGAGAAAAGGAAAAAAACACCGCACATCAGCCCAGACTAGCGTCCAAAGGGGGTAATTGAGTTTCGGTGAGCCCATATACGTTCCAACATCCTCGCCAGACGTGTGGGTTCCCATTGCATGGCCTCCAACATACTCTGTTGATGATCGAATCCCTCTTCAGCACGAATATCATTATAGGCTGGGCATTCCAATAACACGTGTTTTTCATCCTCAATTCGGCTATTAGTACCACAACAGCGGCAAAACCGCTGCCCCCTGGGGACATGGTGCTTGCCCCTTCGTGCTCTGTTTGCCTCCAAAGCCCAGCAACATAAACGAAACTGCATTAGCTTACGATGTGCTAAACGAGGAATGAAAACCTTAGCATGTGTTGGCCACATGGCGGCTGCGGCTCCCGAAAAGGGCAGCCCCATCCAGTGCTTATACTTCGCCATTTGCACTCCCGGTTGCTTCCCATCTGATGGGTACTCCTCTGGCAAGACAGCCAGACGCGTATGGTCCCAGCCACTCATCAAACGCTCTCTTAGTGCCGTTATTATCGCTCCTTCTGGTAGAGGTCTACTCAGCAACCAGTCAACACGCTCCTTTACCCCCACGACTTCTTGCGGTATTCCGCTCCAAATGTTGCACTCCAAGAAGGAAAACAGTCGTAACATTGAGATTCCCCACCCTGTTGTAAATCCATGTGTTTGTGTGCATGAGTTTTTTGTATTTCATCCAATAGGTAGGCTTGTCTGGAACCTGGATCTGGAGCAACTGCAACATAGACAGTTGGTAGTCCAGGGCAGTCAGTACAAGAATGCAACCCGTTCAGTTATCACTCTCTTAAAAGGTAGGAATAGATTTTCCTATTTATGATAGAGATAACTGAACTGAAAGTACTTTGGAGATTTACATGACCGCCTGCAAGTAACCCTTGCCACCCTGCTATTGTCACGGGCCAATTTACACTGGCTTCGAGGAAGCCGATACAGCCTTATCCTGGCTTCAGGGAAGCCGACACCCCTATGGCATAAAACAGGAGGTAAACCCCCCTTAAGCGTTACCCAGGGGGTAGGGCCCTACCCCGGGGTAAGTGGTTACCCATGTGGGTTTGTACGAAGGGAGGTGGGAAACCTAACCCCGGGGTAGGGGTAACCCCTTACCGAGGGGTACAGAGGAAGTCGGGGTAATACACTACCGGGGTCCCATTAATTGTGCACTGGATTGGTGGACATATATGTCTGCATGTGTGGATGGAAGTGTATAGAGCGGCATGCACGTATGTGTGCACACATAGACAGGCGATATAGGCATATGCGCTCACATAGACGGATGAGACAGCTGTGCATGCACATGTACATGTACATGTAGGCAGGTGAGACAGGGATGTCCTACATGCAATTGACACCTGCATACGGCCCCCACCAGCATACGCCGCCCACCTGCATACGGCCCCCACTTGCATACGGCAGACGGCTGGCAGAGGTTAAGGCCTGACTTCTGCCCCCGGAATGTCCGGATTCGAATCCGCCTGCCAACTCCTCGTGTATGTGAGGAGTGTTGAAACAGGAGGTTGTCCCCCACCTGGTGGACCCTGAAGGACTATATCTCGCGAGCTCAACAGGAACAGAGTTGAGGCACCAATGTTCCTCTAGATCTGATTGTATGCTGGTGGTGAGTTGCTGAACTCTACAAATATATTCTGAAGCCGGATGGGGTGAATGGATCAGGGTGCCCCTCTCGCAGGGGATAGCAGGGAACTGCCTTGGGAGAGGGGACCGGTGGTGAAGCTTAACCACTCTGTAACAACATATGGCCCTGACCTGCATATGACCCCCTCCAGCATACGGCCCCTCAGGTATGCCCCTCAGGTAGGCTACCTACATACGGCCCCCACCAGAGCTTCCGGGTTCGATCCCAGGCACACTTGAAAAAATGGGTTAACCTGTTTATTAACATGTTCGCCAAAATGTTTCCGGAGACGGCATAGGTGGAGGTAGTAAAGTTGAGGCCTGGGTCTTGATGCCAGGCCATGGGAACGTGCAAGGATCTTGTTATATCACCATTTCAGAAAAGTGGATGCGGACCCGTGATATGCCCAGGATACTTCAAGGTCCGAGGACTTTCACCAATTGGAGAGCCTATTGGCAAACTCCCCCATGTTGTGGGTTTCGGAGCCTTCTTCCCTTTAGCCTCGCCTTCACAGCCAGCTGGCCAGCTGGCTCTATTCTTCCTGGAGCGCACTGTAACCACCACACGCACATGTAAGATCTCGATACATGAATGAAGTTAATCTGTGTAGCAAGTGTGTATGGTGTAAGTAGAGGCGGAGATAGACAGTCTCTGGCTGTGTGTGCGTGGTTGTTACAGTGGGCTTTAGACTCACGAAGCGTAGCGCCAGTGGGCCAGCAGGCCGTGCATTACTACACCTGAGACGATCAGGGCAAACAAGACACCCACCCAGACCAGGCAACGCAATGCCACCTAGATAGACAGCAGAAGGCGAACCCGGAGGGAAGAAGGCTCCGAAACCCACAAACGCTGGGGAATTTGCCATCGTGGCTTTCATGTCCAAACCTCCCCGGCAGCCTCATAGTAGGCTTGGGGTCATACGTACTAAATTGATGTTGCAATCCAGCGATGAAGATTTCATACAGAGCTCGCCACAACAAGCCAACAAGGGCTATCAATTAATATCGCCAATGCGGGAGTTCAAAGGCGGCCTCATGATAAGAAGGACCTACACAATATTTCATTTTTTATTTTTTCGCCTATGTTTTCTATTAGTTTGTATTATTGCGGAAACATGCGGCTGGCATCAGGCGATCCGTACGTGTACGTGTACGGACAGCAGCGAATGTTTTTTCTCCCGTGCACGAGGCAACTTATCAGCACTTCGTTGCGACACGCCAGTCAGGTACCACATGTATAAGAGATGTATTAAACTCTGGATAAACTCTCTAAGAGCGCACCGCTTCCATTTCGCTACATCCTCTGCCACCTGCCCGCGTCTGCCACATCCTTTACCTGCTCTTCACTTCCTCTCCTTACGCTCTCTCATAACAGAGATAATTTCTGTGCTATTTAATGGCACTAAGAAATCCCAACAATAAGTAAGCTGCGAAGTAGTTCAAACAGAAAGGCTAGATCGTCCAACAATAGATCCAACAACACAGGTCATCAATTAAACACCGGATGCCATCATCAACAGCAGCACATGTACGCAATTGGCAAACAGCTAGGATATGCTGGTGTCTGCTATGAGATTGCTTCCATATGCATGCATGTATTGTGACCGGTGCTCTGCAATTTCTTTTATTATGACGCAGTGAGTCCCATGCAACCATACATCGATACCGATTCACAGTTGCAAAAGCAGAAGTCTTGCTAAGGTGCCCAAAATGCAATGGAAGCACGAGATGGCGGTACCGGCCAGTATTGGCTATGCCCCGGGTATTTTTCGACAATATTCGGATGATGTCATAATCGTAGATACAGACATAGACAGGCACAGACAGAGGCACAGACAGAGACATATACAGAGGCACAGACAGAGGCACAGACAGAGACATATACAGAGGCACAGACAGAGGCACAGACAGAGGCAGAGACAGAGGCACAGACAGAGGCACAGACAGAGACAGAGGCAAAGACAGACACACCGGCAGAGGCACAGATAGAGAATAGACAGAGACACAAACACAGCTCCTGGTCTCTCCAAAAGAAACACCCTTACGACAGTGGCATCGGTAGATAGAATGCCAGCTCTCAAAAATTAGATTCATGGGTGGTTGTCAATTTACCTTGTGAGGTTTGACCCTGTAGGGTCCAAAATAAGCCAAAATAAGCTACCTCCACGCCACCTCAGGACACGTACTGCAGACGCTCCGCCGCTAGGCCCCCAAAGCCCCTTGCATCTCCTGTTCTAACCTTGCAATCGTCTAATTCCAACGGTTATTGTTCGAACAGGATAATGATGCCAGCAGTGGGTCCTGCACCCCAACCCCACATATGTACGTGGCCGCCAAGTCCTCGGGATTCCTGTAGTAGCTGGTACACAGTACGGCTATACAAATACGCGCTAAGCGCGACCACCAGCATCTCGAGAGGCCTTTTCAGCGGCCAGCTACTACAATTCCGGACTCGGTGACAAGTCCTAAGAGGCGCCTTTACTAACAAGAGCGCTAAGTGCGGCCGCTGCGGCATGCTGGGTACACTGGAGGCGGTGTATTAGGATATTCTTTGTACAGCCCCTGTTTCCCTAATATGCGCCACTGAACGCCCGAAGTCGGAGCAGGCGGCGGGAGGCCTGGGGCGGCGTGGAAGGGGGTTATGATACTGTTGGGTGAGCCTGTATTTAATATACTGGTGATGGGAAATGGCTCAAAAAGGAGGTATTCGTACATATAGGAGAGTATATTCATACATCTGGAGCTGACAATGGGGGACTATCATGCGCATTCCCGTGTGTCGTCCGTTGTCACGTGTTGTGTATGCCACATATACGAGTCACAGGACGAGCAACTTGGACAGGCGGTTGCCAAGCACAAGGACACATGGACGAGCAGGGCAGGGCACGCAAGCAGGCAGCAGCAGTTTGTCCAGCCGTACACAGCAATGAAACGTCCCCTTAGGAACACCATGCGAGCTGCCTCCAAACAGAGAGCCGTACATATGTACTGCCGTACATATGTACTGCAACCCAAAAGCCAGTCCTGGAGCACAGCCCAAGTAAGACCCTCACCTTTAATGCAGGCGAGCCGGTGGCTAGTCGCGGTGAGGTTTGCAGCCTGGGCGACGGAGGGGGCTTCGTCATCCTGGGCCGGCCTGGGCTGGGGCTTGGACTCGGAGGCTTAGGGCTGAGTGGCGGGGGGCTTGGAGGCGTGGGTGACGAGGGCAGATGGGGCAGTGGGGGCGTTTGCGGCGGTAGTGGTTGAGAAGGAGATTCAAATACGGCCACATCCCTTCCCGCAAAGCCAGCAGAGCTGGAGAGCTGGTCCTGGTCGAGCGGCATTTGAGGCATGTCTGGCCATTCCGGCCTGTTAAGATAGCACCAAATGAACGGCGCAAACGAGAAGAAGTGACGCAGCGGCGGCGGTGGCGGTGGTGGCGGTGGCGGTGGCGGTGGTAGCAATGACGACGGCTGTGCCGAATTATCGCCTCCGTCAGCATTGTTGGCATTTGCTATCGACGCTTTGGTCATATCTGTTTCCGCGAAGCCACCTGTAAGGAAGGTGGGGAGTGTGGCAGAGAAACGGAGATATGTTGAAAAGGTTGAGGAGAGGAATTTGGACAGTGCAATGGGCAGAAATTGTGAAACAGGGAAAAGTAAATCCATTTCTGAAGGCAATGCCTGGACTTCAAGTGTGCGCTGATATGACAAGTTTATGGACGTGCACCGAAATGGCTGGGTTGGGGTTAACTTTCCATACGCGGCGCTGCGTCGCGCTGCTCGCTTGCGCTGCGAGCGAGGCATGGCACCTAGATGGTGTCCGTGCCATTAAGGTTGGATAGCAGGATTGAGGTATGTCGTTACATTTCAACCGCGTGGTTTACCCCTTGCGAATGGCATGCCCGCTGTTCGGATCAACCGGCAACCGAAGCAATCGCCTCGCCAGTCAACTGCTTCGACTTACCTCCTGCTTGCAGCAATACGAGGGCCAGAACAATTATGTATTCCATTACGCTAAATATTTGGTCTCTCCTTGTTTTTTTCTGTTGGGCTCCTTGCTCAGCGTCACGGAATCGCTATGCTTGGAAAGCAGACACTTTTCACGCTTGATGGTTTTTTTCCTTTGAGGAAAAATAATTTAATATTTTATTCCCCTGCATCAATGCAAGGAGCATGGATGTATATATTCTCCTATCGCTATCGTACGGTACTTCACAACGTACTGCCAGCATGCTCAGGTTGTATTTCGGTTATAATCGGGTTATATTCCAGTAGGGTTATGTTCTGCTCTGGTTACACACTGACTAGGTTTTCTTACGCCGAGATCACACGTCACCCTAAATCGGTTCAGAATGGCGTTTTGTCGTTAGTAGTTAACCGCCCACATTGGCAGCTTCGGATTGAGAGGTGGTGCTGGATTTGCAGTACGTACCTGCAGGAAGTACAGGACGAGAAACACGTCATCTTAGAGTGGCCTGATTACGCTGATAAGCATCCATGGCGAGCTTTGGAAACTTAGGGTTTCCCCGCCTGTGATGATATGACTCGACCGATGCGCTAACGATTTTGAGGACCAACGCGGGCTAGTGGCTGGTACCATTAACCGTTTTATGAAGGAGTCGGACTTGCTTATGTCGATTGTTATTTCCGTTCTATGACCTTCCCTTTCGTTTCGTCCTTGCATTGTTTGTGGACTAGCGTGCGTGCAGGCCGTGCGTGCGCCAGTGATTTGATTGTGCAATCAGTTTTTATCCAGTTCCTTATAAATACCTTGCTTTTTTTCTTCCTCTTGCTTGTTTTCTTCCTTCTATCTTCCTTCTTCCTTCAGCTCATTATCTTCAAACATGTCAATATGCTGAACAAGCTCAACACTCGCGATCAGACAGCAGCTCACAACACAATAAAAAAAAACCTAAAATACATGAAGACGAAAATTTCAACATTTCAGTACCTAATCCTCTTTGTCGCCGGTGTAACTTGCAACGCGCGCCCAAGATGTCAAGTTAGTACTCTTCATCACCGCTGTGACATGCTTCACAAGCAGCTGCCCATGCCGTAGCTTCTTTCAAAGGCAAAGCCGGCCCCCTCTTCTGTTATTGTAAACGCGAAAGGATACGTCGGTAAACGCTGAATCTAAAGCATCTTATGGAATACATTTCGAAAGGTCGCCGGGCGAGGACCGAGGTGGCGGAAAGACGGTGTGGGCGGGGAACGGGAATTGCTGTAGCTGTCGTACAGTACGGCACACAGCAACAATAAAGCCTAAAATTTAATGCATACACGCGCTCGGGTGCAATCCTAATTCGAGAGGCATGTTGTTCGGCTGCCAGTTACTACAGGAATGAAAGGGATGGGAGATGTCGTCTATGACCCTGTTTTGCATATCTGTCTGCAGTGCACGTCTGTGTGTCTGCACTAGGGTTGCGCCATTACGCGCACACCATAAGTTTTGCTTTGCTACAATACGCAATTGATCCATTGCATCAGTGGTAGCTATAGTGCAGGTGGGGAGTCATCTCCGAAATCCGCCGCCGCTTCCTTTCGGTCAGTCGCCACCGCAGAAGGAACCCATGCGAGCCACTACAACATTAAATTCATGAGGACATTTAATTCCTCATATTGCCAACATCCCTTGCTGATGATCCTGTCCTGATGGCACAGCGGTCTGAGAAGTAACATCCAAAGAGCGAGGGCGCGCCGAAGCAGGCTGACCTGACTGGCAAATTAATCATCCACCGCGCTGCGAACGAACAACAAATAAAAATGAAGGTAACCATGCAAAGATCTTCATTCCGGCTGCGCAATTATTACCGGGGCAAAAATTATGGCGCGACCTGAGAACGCGGCCAGTACTTAGCCGCCGCGCCGGTTGGTTATCGTATCACATCATGGAACGAAACGATCCCTGCGGTAAGCGTTCAGCCGAACGCGTTAACGCACTCAGGTGCACCAAGCGTGCGTCCATTGTTCCGTAGAATTGAGCTTGTTACCCTATATGTTATCCTACAAACAAGATGGCGTTCGAGCGCTGAAGCGTTGCTGAAGCAACCCTCGTCTAGTCTGGTTACGACGACGAGCGACTGGCTGCGCGGATGCCAAAATTCTCATCAGCAATGTTAAAACATAAGAAGCTGTTCGAGTAATTAACAAAGCCTTGAAGGTACATGGAAAGTGTCTCGGGACTCGCGGGTTCGCGGATTTCCGCGCAGGTCGACTCACCGGACTAACTATTATCGATTGGAGGGAGCAGAGGGTCCGGCCTAAGGCAGGCCCTTCGACCCCTCGCATTCCTTGCGGTTCCGCGAGACCAACCACTGACCAACCAACCGTCATGGATAGCTAGGGAAACTAGCAGGTTGACCCTGAGATGGACGGACCTGTGCTGACCTGGCTTACTTGGCTTGCTGATAAAGCAAAACGCACTTGAAATCTTCAAAAAACATCAAATTGAACGACTTATGCTTTTATGCTATGTTAAATCTGATAACTAATATGTTGCTAAGCCATTTGTTGCGACTTGAACAGCGTGGGTTCTGTCGCCGAATTAAAAACAGTTCCATCATTCTATTATTTCAAGGTTAAAATAATTAAATTGAAAAATTATAAAATTGAAATTCTTAAGTCCTTTTCCACCTTCTAAGGGTGTATTTCCAGTTCGGATTAAAAACCCTCTGTCCTCCATCGATACTTGCTCAAACAACTAAGTTGTTGGCAAAGTTACCTCGTCTTTTCAACCTTTGGTTCCCTTATGGAACAAAACTATGTGGTAAGCTCGTACCAAGGACTTCCGTGCCCTAATCCCTTGCCTTAATCCGCACTGGAAATGCACCCTAAGTATCTAAGCATGAACCTTTGAGGATATCTTTCTCTCTGATATTTACTCTCCTCAGGCGGTACGATGCTTGCGGGTGACATCGAACCTCCATCCGTAATTGGACGCGTTTATGAGTCGTTGAACATGTGAAATGATAGCTCTAGAGCTTACAGAAGCCTGGGCCATAGAGCCGGCCTTAGGTTTTTTCCAACCTTTGGCCCACGTAATCGCGCCTAACAGATGGATTACATACCTTCTAAGCTTTGTCACCTACCTGCTGAATGCAAGATAACCGCAAACCTATAAACCATTTCAAGCCAAACAGCAGCGATCACTATCACCATAGCGTGAAACACATGCATGTGCGCACTTCGCCATTCATTCAAGCACGCTTAGGTATTGCCCTTGGGCCTTCGTTTTACAGGTATGGGGTCACGCACCCCCAACCATGTAACACACACACACACACACACACACACACACACACACACACACACACACACACACACATACACACACATGTATACACACACACACACACACACACACACACACACACACACACACACACACACACACACACATCCAAGCACGCACCACCAAGCACAGAGCGCATGAACGCCTACTACTACGAGGTGCTAATCCCGTAATGCGCGCATGTACGTGACATGCGTTCCACAGTCCAACTGCGGTACCAGCCAGCATCATTTTTTCATCACCCAGCAGAACAATCACCCCAACAATCCACAGCCTATCCGCTGCCGCAAACACGTAATGCAAGCACACGGAGTGCAAGCAATGCACTGAAGAACGCGAGACAGCGAGATAGCTAATGATATCGCGGTAAATCGCGGGTCCTACACGACTTTTCACCCCTCGACAGGACAGCAGCTACGTAAGCACGAGGGAATTTCCCCCGAGACCTAGGAGGGCGAGAAGGTATCAATCACGCACAATCACGCACACTCGTAACGGGCCAGAATCGCAGGCCCCGCCCTAAGGTGCTAGACAGTACTTAAGGTAAACCGCGTCAGTAATAAATTTCGATACCCTACAGGTGACGCTTTCGTAAATAGGTAGGGACCGTCCCTACCTATTAGTAATCGAGAGCGTCGCATACAGGTGTTTGAAACTTTTGCTGACGCGGGTTGCAAATGCCTGGTCTTCTTAAATGTAGAATCCAGGCACTTACATTTGTCTCTCTCTAGGTAGATAGCTTCCAAAAATTGAGTTCACGGAGCGGTTAACGGGGTTAGCTTGTGAGGTTTGACCCTGTAGGGTCCAAAATAAGCTACCTCCACGCCAGCTCAGGACACACACGTACTGCAGACGCTCCGCCGCTAGGCCCCCAAAGCCCTTGCATCTCCTGTTCTAACCTTGCAGTCGTCTCATTCCAACGGTTATTGTTCGAACAGAATATTGATGCCAGCAGTGCGTCCTGCACCCCACCCCCACATATGTACGTGGCCGCCTAGTCCTCGGGATTCGGACTCGGTGACAAGTCCTAAGAGGCGCCTTTACTAGCAAGACCGCTATGGGCGGCCGCTGCGGCATGCTGGGTACACTGGAGGCGGTGTATTACCCAGGGCGGGATATTCTTTGTACGGCCCCTGTTTCCCTAATATGCGCCACTGGACGCCCGAAGTCGGAGCAGGCGGCGGGAGGCCTGGGGCGGCATGGAACGGGGTTATGTCCGTTGGTCAGATACTGTTGGGTGAGCCTGTATTCAATATACTGGTGATGGGAAATGGCTTAAAGAATAAGAGGTACTCGTACATATTTTTGACATATAGGAGAGTATATTCATACATAAGGAGCTGACCATGGGGGACTATCATGCGCATTCCCGTGTGTCGTCCGTTGTCACGTGTTGTATATGCCACATATACGAGTCACAGGACGAGCAACTTGGACAGGCGGTTGCCAAGCACAAGGACACGTGGACGAGCAGGGCAGGGCACGTAAGCAGGCAGCAGCAGTTTGTCCAGCCGTACACAGCAATGAAACATCCCCTTGGGAACACCATGCGAGCTGCCTCCAAACAGAGAGCCTGACAAACTGCCGTACATATGTACTGCAACCCCAAAGCCAGTCCTGGAGCACAGTTCAAGTAAGACCCTCACCTTTAATGCAGGCGAGCCGGTGGCTAGTCGCGGTGAGGTTTGCAGCCTGGGCGACGGAGGGGGCTTCGTCATCCTGGGCCGGCCTGGGCTGGGGCTAGGGCTCGGAGGCTTGGGGCTGGGTGGCGGGGGGCTTGGAGGCGGGGGTGGCGAGGGCAGACGTGGCGGTGGCCGCATCTTCGGGGACGGTGGAGGCTTGGTGCTGGGGGCCTTTTGTTGAACTGCCTTGGTGGCGGTCTTGCGCGGTGATGGCGGTTGAGAGGGGGATTCAAATACTGCCGCGTCCCTTCCCGCAAAGCCAGCAGGGCTGGAGGGCTGGGCTGGGCTAGGCGGCATATCGGGCACGTCTGGCCATTGGGCGCGGTTAAGGAAGCACCAGATGAACTGATAGGCTAACGAGAACGGAGATGATAGCGGCGGTGGCGGTGGTGGCGGTGGCGGTGGCGGTGGCGGTGGTAGCAATGACGACGGTTGCGCCGGATTATCGCCTCCGTCAGCATTGTTGGCATTTGCTATCGGTACTTTGGGAATATCGTCTTCCGCGAAGCCGCCTGTAAGGAAGGTGGGGAGTGTGGCAGAGAAACGGAGACATGGGAAACGGTTGGGGAGAGGGATTGGGACGGTGCAATGGGCGGAAATTGTGAACCGGGAAAAGTAAATCCATTTCTGAAGGCAATGCGTGGACTTCAAGTGTGCGCTGATATGACAAGTTTATGCACCGTAATGGCTGGGTTGGGGTTAACTTTCCACACGCGGCTCTGCGTCGCGCTGCTCACTTGCGCTGCGAGCGAGACATGGCACCTAGATGGCCTGCCCGTGCCATTAAGGTTGGATAGCAGGATTGAGGTATGTCGTTACATTGAATGCCACACAAACGTCAGATGTGCTGTCCAGATGATGAATTAACCGATGCAATCGCCTCGCCAGTCAACTGCTTCGACTTACCTCCTGCTTGCAGCAATACGAGGGCCAGAACAATTATGTATTCCATTACGTGGCGCTTTAAAACGCTCTCCTGGCTCCTTTCTGTCGAACTCTTATCCCCGCGCCAAGGAGTCGCTGCGCTGAAAAGCCAGACACTTGTAGCCTTGTAACTTAATTGAGTGGCTGTCCTTTTAATATTACTTACTACTTTGCCTGCGTTAACTTGGGGTTTCATGGATCCATATTATACCCAACACACCAATATCGTACGATATCTTGGAAGGTAGGTTCGCTGTGCCAACGCCCCAACAGCGATTCGCGGTTTTGGCAGCTGGCGCGTAGCTCCGACTACGCTGCATGGCCCTGATATATTACAGCAGTACCTGAACTACTTATAAATTGTAAGAAGGTTAAAAATTATAAATTTCATGGGTTATGTTCTTCGTCGCACGTACGTACTCCGAGTTGTCGCCGCCCACCAACCCCTGAAACTGTCATAGCTGTGCTTTTTCTGAAGGCTCACTCCCATGCCGTACGTTCTGGAAGCTTCGGGGGTGATACGCTAGGATGATCTGGCCTACGGCAGTAGCAAAGATTTTTCTGCCTCGAGGTTATAACTTTTGAGGTTATAACTTTTGGGGTTACAACTTGTGAGGTTATCGCTTTTGAGGTTATAGCCTTCGACGTTGTAGCTTTTGACGCTGTAGACTTTTATTATATTACGCTGGCCACACGCAACTAACCGAAACGGTGACATGACCTTAGTCCACTAGTCCAAAACAGGAAAGCAGGTTACGGATTGCGATCACACAACTAGCAAGGTTTTGTTTGAGAAAATGGCCCTCTCTTAGTTACCTTCCTGATGAGAGGTTCGACTTCTTGTATCACAGACCCGACGAGACTGACGACGAGAAAAAACGACGATGGATTCAGCGCGATGTTGGCCATCCAACAGTACTGCGTTTCTGGTGCTCGAAGAATGTATTTTGACCGTAGGTGTAGGTTGCCTATGCGACACCTATGCGCCTCAGGCTGAGCCCTCTTAAGGTGCGTGCCAAAAGGGGCGGGGGTTGTCCGTGGGGTGGGGTGGGGTGTGGGGTCCCGTTCCCAGCTGACCCTTACACCTCCAGCCACACATAGCACCACACTCAGCCACCCGATCCACCGCTGCTTTACCCGCCGCACCAGTTTCCGGCAAGCCCGTGTCCTAAAATTGACCGTTTTACCTTCTGTCAGCAAACTGAGCTGGGCTAATCTTATCGTGATATCTGGAAAAAAACTCGACCGTGTGCGCAGCCATTAAGGTTGTGACAGCTCACCTTGCTAGACACTTGGTTGTTTCGTCAACCCGTCCTTTGCCAAGCACCACCAAGCAAAGGATGGAGATTTTGATCTTTCCGAATTCCAAATGTGTGTGTGTGTCTGTTAGTTACATGGTCGTGGGGGCGTGTACGCAGTACCTGCAAATTTGTCGCATGAATGGTACCTGCAGGACTGCGAGGCTCCATCCTTCAGACATGCCTCGAAAGGCCCCTCTGCGAGGTTGCTCGCATCACTCCGCCTCCTGAGCCTGTCCAAGACTTCAGCCAACATAAACGGGCCCCACATTTAGCATTATTATTATTATTATTATTTATTATTATTATTATTGTTGTTGTTATTGTTATTGTTATTATTGTTATTACTATTATTATTGTTGTTGTTGTTATTAATAATAATAATTATTATTATTATTTTAACATTATTATTATTACCCACGAGGATTCACGACTAGCACCCTTTCCCCTGTATTTAAGAAAGGGAACGCATCCTGTTGCGAAAATTATCGGGGTATTGCGGTTGGGGGTCCGCTGTGCAAGCTCTACGCCAACCTTGTCGGGAGGTGGCTCACCAAGTTTTGTAAAGGCAATGGGCTTCGTGCCGCTGAGCCAGGCGGTGTGTAGCACCACCTATTTACGCTGCGGCATCTCATTTCTAAGCACACGGCGGCCGGAGCTAAGCCGCTTATCATCATGCAAATTGACTTCAGTAAGGCGTTTGATTCGGTCGACCACGAGACGCTCTGGCGGTTCCTTCAGTCGTACGGGCTACACGGTCGCATCCTCAATTCACTGAAGACCAGCTATGCAGACGTGAAGGTTCGGGTCAAGTTGGGTAGTCAGTTGGGGCCTGAATTCTCCGTGGGGGGGGCCATAAGCAAGGGTGCCCCCTTAGTGTCACCCTTTTCAGACTATTCATTGAGTTGTTCGCTCATTTTACACAATCGAGGCCCACGATACCGATTGCCGTGTGCGCCTTCCTGAACGATGGAACAAACATCCTCCGTAAGCAGGGTGTAAGCCTGGAGGGAGGTGAGCTCACCAACTTGTTTTTTGTCGATGATGCGTCATTAGTTGCAACTGGCCACGAGAGAGCCCAATGCTTACTCGGACTCCTCGGGGCCTTCTGCAAGGTGACAGGAATGGCCGCGAACGCAGCCACCAAGTGTGAGGTCCTCATTTTTGGGGGCACAGCACACGGGAGAAGTAGCGCCTTATGGAAGCCGACTACCGGTTATGTGGGGCGTGTTTGAGGGTACTGGCTGGTAACGAGACGGCGTGATACCTCGGGCTACATTACGGCCCAGGCACGCAGCTCTCAGCCTGCACCAAACAACTACTAGCGGCAGGGAAACGGGCCACGTTTGGCCTCAGTGCCCTGTGTCGAGATTTGAAAACTAGTACCCTTAAGCTGTGCATGTCCGTCTATAACGCGCTCGTTGTGCCGGTGTTTTCGTATGGAGCGCAAGTTTGGGGACCTGATTTTATTAGTGTGAATTACAAGAGCGCGGTGCCGAACTCTATGGTGCAGGAACAGCACGCGTATATGCGGTCAGTGGTAGGAGTGAGGAGCCCGACTATGGTTTCGCTTTATCGCGAGCTGTCACAAAGGCCGCTCCAGTTCCATTGGGGCAATCTTGTGCTAAAGGTTTTGATCTCAATTGTCAAGAGGCCTGGGACACTGTGCCACCAGGCCTTCATTGCCGACCTTGAACTGGCTCTGGGGGGGTTACTGAGTGCTGGACGAGCAAGGTCCTAGCTTTCCTTCAGAGTTTGGGAGCTGAGCCCCCAGCCAGTCTGCGCGGTGATGGCCTCATGGCGCATTACGCCACCGTTAGGTTGCCAGTGGGAAGCGCACTTGGAGTTCGCTAGGCGGCTCGACACCCGGTGGGAGTGCCTGGATACCCTAGGCGACCCGCGCACCTTCCCAAGTGGAAGTAACGGCGTCAAGGCATGTCGCTATTCGAACTGGATGGGGCGCCCCCACTTAGGGGCACGCGGCATAGATGGCATTAGGCCCACGCTGAAATCGCCATGAGCTAAGTACGAACATGACCTCGCGTTTCAAGGGCGCAACATGCGCACGTTTATGACCGAGGCCCCACCCCTGGCACTAGCCAGCCAGTTCCTCTCGGAAGCCTGGGAGACCCGGCACGTTGCTATAAGGCGCTTCGTGCTCAAGCGGACGAGGGAGGACGATGATGGTCCACCACGTAACCGCACTAAAAACGATTTACCGTCCATGGGCCCCCCGGCTTTTACAGACAACCCCGCACTCGTGTGGGACTGGCAACTCGTAACTTTAACAACTGTGCAACAGTATTGCTCGTACCTCCGTATCAAGACACCTCATCCTCACATCCGGGCCGAACAACTTTAGCCTATCCAATTTTGTACTCAGCGTGAACATAGCTGCCCTAGCTGTGTGGTACAACTGCTGGCGGCAGGCCCGCAACGGCCATTCTGCCCCATACACTAACCCCAGAAATCGTGCACCCTCCCTGGCGGGTATGGCCTCACCAGCCAGCCTGAACTCATCACACGATGCTTGAACAGCACTCCTTGTGTCGCTGTCGCTCGCAAAAACGAGGCGTTCACATTTCAACACATTTGGCCGCATCCCAAAATCATTACAGAACATGTTCACGATTTTGAGCAGCTCCGCCATGCGCTCGGGTGTCGTTGCCTGTGGTGTCGTTGCCTGTTGTACTTTGGTAACAAAAACGGCGCCACAAGAGCAGTAGGTCCAATGCGGAGGGTACAAATTGGTGCTGGAGCACATGGGTGTCGAGGCTGGTATGTGTATTAGCTGTCGGCACTGCACGGCACGGCAGGGTAATGGCTTGCATGTGGACTTTCGCTTCAAATCATCCTCACACAACCTCCCCCCCCGGAAAGAGATTGACATTCAACAAGTACACACGCACATACACATACACACACATACACATACATACACGTCCCTTTCCAGACCGACTTGGTAAACGAGGAAAGCTCAAATCGATGACAAAATCAGAGCTCCGGAACCACACAGCAATAGGCTGCCGTTGCTCTGGGGTATCCCCCTTTTCCCAAGCAAGAAGTCAAGAGTACAATATCCCCTCCCACTCCTCTGCTTTCCTACATTAACATAAAAGATAACACCCAACTCCCCCAAAAGTCAACCACGGGAACATGGGCCTGTGTTCAGGTGGGGGCCCCCACTGTCCTCCCTATGGCATAAACATGCCGGTTACCGACCGTTTGGGGCCCATTAACCCAACCGGCCGGTTGAATGGCGTTAACGGCCCGGTTGGGTTAACGGTCGGTGG
>NW_003307565.1:672166-678805 GCF_000143455.1 Volvox carteri f. nagariensis
ATTTGTATGAAGCTATAGAATTCCTTTATTCTTTCAAGGTAAATGAATGCTTATGTATTCGTCCGTTAGTAGCGTGAAGCTTTGAACACTCTTTGTACGGCAGATTCGGCACAATGTTTTGCCTCATTGCGATGTTGCCTGAAAATTTTGAACAGAAGGGATCACTGCTCATGCTGGTGCAGCAAGACATGTAAGGAGATGGCCTGGTCACAATCCAGCAGTCATATATCGACAATCTCAAGCTATGACAACTCGTTACATGTGTCTGTAATAAAAAAGGGACTTTGCGATGGTGTGGGGAGCTCTTTGAGTGGTGGGACTGTGGAAATCCAGTTTGTTTCGCCCGTAACAAGTTTGTTACGGGCGAAACAACGTCCCTCTGAAACGTTTGGATATGCCTATGCAACACATTTCCTCAATTTCATGAACTGCAAGTATTCTAATCCAACATCACCCCAATCTCAGTGTAAACTAGTCTCCAAATGTGCCTGCACAAGACTGTCACCCCTGTCACCCGGCATTCACATTGCCTTAACCTCCTAAGCTTGTCGGGGTGTGACACGTGGGCATGAACCTTGTGACAATGGGCATTGTCACAAAGAAACTGGTTGCAATCAGAAATGCATTTTTCCTCATGCCAGGTTACCGACATCGGTTACCGATTACTGGGGACGGTTAACGGATAACGGTTCGCTCGGTAATCCTACCGACCGGTTACCCATCTCGTTAACTGGACCCGTTAGGTCGGAACCGGGCCGGAACCGGCCTGGAGTATGCCATTGGGCCTGTACTGTCCTGTGTGTTGTACTGCACTGCCACTTCGTGTCGTGTCGCGCCAAGCAGGTAATGAAGACATCCTCCATCCAGATGGATATGTAGCCACACACACGAAGACACAAAGGAAACGTTCACAAGATATAGGAGATGCCCGCCTAAACGCATTCCGTGTTATTTTTCATTCAGCTGTCCAGGACGAAAGCCGCACACAGCGCGGCCCCGCCGCCAGTCCTCCCACAACAGAACCCCCCCTCCCCAACATCCGGCCCAGGTCCTAGCCCGGATACTGCAACGCTGTGTGTGCTGAAGGAACACGGTAGGAGAAAAGGGGGAAGAGCTAACCCCCTCCTTCCACTTTCAGCAGCAGCTTCACTCGCTCGTGGTTCGTCTTTTCCCCCCCTTCCACCACCACTCTCGTTCGGACACCTCCCCCACTTCACTTTATTAAAGCAGCTGTGGATTCAGTCAGCGCCCGCGGAGGGCTCCCAACCCCCCTCACCATTTCCGTAGTAGGCACAGCACAGCCCCCGCTCCAGTGTTTGGATTCCGAGTTACAGGGCGCCCGACTACCGGCGGGATACGGGCTCTCCCCCAACCGGATTTCGAGTTACAGAGCGAACCACTCGTTACACGTTCTCCCCCACCCCTCCACCTTCACCTCCAACCACCACACCACCCAAGCCCTGCATGCTGCAACAACCCCAGAGCAGCTAAAAAACAACTCTCTCCCAATCACAGCTCCACCCACCCACCATTTTCACCACCTCTTATCCCTAAAACCTAAACGACAGAGCAGCACCACCAACACAACAACCAGAGGCGCACACACGCACGCGCACACACACACACATGGCCTCTACATATCGTCCTAGTGTTTTTCTACGTCGTTGTCTGAACCGTCACCACTGTGCTACAGCCGCACAAAAACGCGCCATACTCTCTCGTCACCACTCTCAAACCAGCCGCCCCGCCCCCGCCCCCCCCGCCTTGTGAAATTCTTCACCGCCAAGCGCCTGCTGCCGCCGAGGACTTGAAGATCATCTCGTGGTACGTCCCTGACCGTTGTTTCCGGTACTCCGAATACATGTCGTCCTCTGCGGGTCCCTCTGAGCCCAGACCCCCCCCGCCGCCAGCGCCGTCGTCGGCTGCGTTGTGAGCGCCCAGACCCGCATACTTGGACACATTACGACCACCTGCATGTATGCATGTATGCATATAAGTGTTATAAGTGTTATATATAAGTGTTTGCCAGGGGCAACACCGCAAAAGAAACGCAAAATGAGGCGCATGTGTGTCTGTGTGTGTGTGAGCGCGTGTGGTGGGGGAATGGGCTGGAAATCAGGGAGGGGGTGGTTAGGGTGGTTAGGGAGGGGGATAGATAGGACGGGAGCTAACCAGACCGGACACGACCCACGAGCATCACCTGTATATACACACACATATATATAATAAGTATGTATGTATTTATGTATGTAGGTGCGCAGTCTCTAGATTACACGATGAGGGGTTCTCACCCTCAATTCAACCCCCCATGATGCCCCCGTAATACACACACACACACACCGAACCTAAAAATCCCTAAATCCATCCCCTACCAACATTTTCCCACGTCAAAAGCCCTAACAGGTCTTAAACTCTCACGCCACCCGGACACACACACACACACACATCAGCACTCACCCGCAAAGGAGCCGTCATCCAGGACTCCAGCCGCCCCCCGGCCTCGACGTCGCCCGCCTGCGCCGTCCACGTCGTCGGGCTCCTCTGATCGGGACCGAATACGACCACCTGTACGGCAGAGGAGAGAGGGTGGCAGGAAGGGACAGGCGCACAAATACCCAAGTAAACATGAGTTGAGGATAGAAACACCCGCGGAAGAGCAAGGCGTACGGACGTACGGAAGTACGGAAGAGCTCTCTGTAATTAATATAGGGTCTAGGGTCTAGTAAACTAGACCCTATTAACAATACCATGTAGTCGTCAGTCAGATTGGTAAATGGAGTAAAAGCGGTGTGCAGAGAAACGGGGGCGGGGGCGGGGAAAGACGAACCACACACGATTGAAGCTGCTGCCAGGGCAAGAGAGTAACAAACGTAGGGCGGGGGGGGGCCACAGAGGTCGGCGGGGCCCCGGGGGGAGGGGCTTGAGCGAGCCCCCCACCTCCTAACCTCCCTCATCATCATACCAGGTATCATCCACACAGACTGGATCCCAAATCGAACCCCAAATATCCAAAACCCTAAACCAAATTAAATCTGGGAGGCCAGGCACGTCGCGCTGAGGCGCTTCGCCCTGAAGCGAACGAGGGAGGATGATAATGGCCTCCCTCGTCAATACCCGCATCAATACCAATATAACGTCCTTGGGCCCCTCCCCCGGCTTTTTTACGGACACACAACCGCACATGAGTGCGGGTAACTTGTAATTTGTAACATTAAAACCCTAAAACCCTAAGCTAAACCCCTTTTACTGACCCCGTATGGCGTCCTCCAGGTCCGCCCTGCTCAGCCCGGGTCGGTACTCCTTGAGGTCCGCGTAGAACCGCTCCAGTCTGGCCAGCAGGTACGAGTCCTTCTCGGGGGGTGGAGGCAGACCTGCGTGTACGTACGTACGTACGTATGTATGTATGTATGTATGTATGTATGTATGTATGTATGTATGTATGTATGTATGTATGTATGTATGTATGTATGTATGTATGTATGTATGTATGTATGTATGTATGTATGTATGCATGTATGTATGAATGATATCATGTCATACATACATGGCTGAGCATGAGCACGAGGGAGAGGAAAGAAGCTGGCGAACCCCGCGTGAAGAAACAGGACACGCAGACGGTGTGTTCGTGTGAACATATGTCTGTAACTCACTCCTTTCCGAACAGCCATCCAGCCGTCATAGGCCTTTCCCCGGCCCTCCCCAACCAACTACCCCCACGCTCTGGACCGGTGCACATCTTCCCACGCTACAACCACAAAATACACACACGCACACACATAACTACCACAACCGCCACTCACCGGCTTTATCAATGTCTGCTGGATCCAACGGTGTGTACGGCACCTCGCAACGATTCTTCTCCTTAACCAGCTCGGGAATAAGGCCCGGCGGGAAGTTGGTGGAGGGTACAGGCGTACCGGCCAGGTCCGGTCCTGGTAACGGCGCCACGGGCTTGGTGTTGCCCAGAGGTACGACACCAACGGTGGCGGCGGCGGCAGCGGCGGCGGCGGCCGCCGCCGCCGCCAGCTCTGCGGCGATGTGCGCAGCCTTGGCTTGAAGACCTGCGATGATTCAACATCAGACGACGACGTCGTACGCGCGCAGTACGATGTGACGTCCAATAACATGGATCCAATTTTCCCAGCCACAACCATAATAATCATAAGGGCTTTTGGATTTCAGCTTTGGTTAACAGAATCGCGTGCGAATCGCGACGTGCAGCAAATTTCTTGTCGAACTCGTGCATCCGGTCAAAGTTTACCTTTTTCCTGGATCTGGATCTGGATTTCGCTACATTCAAAAAGTTAGGGTCCGCCACGGCTACCAGGGCCACACGCCCCCACTACCACGCCCCCAAGGCGCACCCAGGGGGGTGTGAGAGGCGGCACAAGGCAAGGCTGAAGCACTCATACATACATCCGATACACACACAGCCATCACCCGCGTCATGTAGGGCCAACCCCCCTGAGTGCGCCCTCAACGCCCTGCCTAGTACATTCCTTCTGCTATCCTCAAAAACGCCCTCCTGCCGCGGGAGCGTTGAGCAAAATGCAACTGCAAAATAAAAATAAAACTTCTACAGCCGCTAGACGAAAAATACCCCTAATGATCCCTCTTATTTCTGTTTTCATTAGTCATCTCCTTCCCTCTTATGATTTTTAAGACACTACACCCACTCGAAACGGGCGGAGCAGCACCTCCCGAGGAGGCCGCCGCGCCTCCGGTCAGCGGCGGAGCCGACCCCGGCTGCCCCGGCAGGCCCGTCGGCGGCACCGGCATCATGGCCGTCCCCGCCGCCGCCGCCGCCGCCGCCGTTGCCATACCAGGCGTACTTAGCTGCTGCAGGTGTGGGTGCGGCGGCGCCGCCGCCGGAGGAGGAGCCCCTCCCGGCGGTCCGCTGGGGCCTGCAAACCATGGAGCCTGCATGAGTAGGTGGTTAAGATCCGTTGGCACCGTTAATGTGGCGGTTAGTCGTGGATCTGGGTTTGGAGTCACGTTTTGGATGAGGGAGGAAGGAAAGACGTGAGAACAGAATGTAACACCCTACCGGTTGTTGCGATATCGGCGGCGGCACACCGAGCGGGGTACTGTACGGCGGTAACCCTGGATGGCCATACGGCGCCGCCTGCGGCGGCGGCGTTCCCCAAGGCCCTGCAGCGGACAGCGGCCCAGTGGGGGCTCCCGGCGGCGGCGGACCCCAGCCGCCGGAGGTGCCTGGCGGCGGCGGTGCCGCCGCCGCCGCCGGGCCGCCGGCTTGCATCCACGGCGGCGCTGGCTGCCCTTGCGGCGGCAGCGGCTGTTGCGACTGCGATTGTGATTGCTGCTGCCATGGCGCCGCTGCCGCCGCCGGCGGTGGCGGCTCCGTATGCGCGGCCTGAAGCAACGCCGCCGGGTCGTCGGTGTTGAAAGCCGCGTCCTCAATCATGGTCATCGTGTCAACGTCGTACACCTGTACGATAGACGTTACAAAAGGTTCGGAGCCAGGTCGTTAACGCTTCCGCCCGCCAAAGAGCTTACAGACCGCCGGGATCCCACGGGGACAGAGGAGAAGAAAGCGGAGGAGGACGCGGAGGACAGGCAAAGAGCGGGTTTTTGGACATGCGGGTTTTTGGAGGGGGGCCCGGCCATAGGGAAAGGCCGGACAAGGAGGAGGAGGAGAAGGAGGACCCAGGCCGAGTAGCAGGTCAATGATGAGACTCCGCCCCCACACCCCGGCCCCACACCCTGCGCCACACTGCCCACCCCCATCCCCCACCCCGTCATGACCACACGCCGTTGTACACCCCTCCGCGGCTTCTCCTCCTCCTTACCTCTCCGCCCCCCTCCCCCGCTTTCTCTCCCCCTTTTCCCCTTTCCCTACCCCACGATCCCCACCCCAACGGTACCTACGGCACCTACATGCTTCTCGCTCCAGAACCTGAGAATCTTATCCAGCCGTTCTCGGATCTTTGCCGATCTGCCCCCCGTGTTGTACGCGGCCGCAAGCATGGCGCCAATGACGGTTTGGAAGGCGGCGGCGACGTCGTCGGTGGAGTGGCCAAGACTGATTCGCTGGGCTAACCTGCCAAGTTGGATTATGGCAAACGGGCCACGGAACAGGAAAACATACATACATACATACATACATACATACATACATACATGCATGCATGCGCACACGCGTAGATGTAAGCATGCATGTGACTATGTGCCGGGAGTGTGACGGCTCAGGAAAGCGGCGAGGCGCGACCCCACCCCGTGCCCCCGGGAACACCCCTCCCCCCCCCCAAAAAAAAACACACGCACACATCTCGGCTCGCACTTCCACCCGGCCTTCCTCCCCTCCGCCCCGACCAACTAACCCAACCAACAATGTCGGTAGTCGGTTAACTAGCCACCCACCACCAAGCCGCCCTTCACCGCTACAGCGCCTCCTTCCCGCTTTACTTCTACGGGCTTTTAATGCCTCAATGTCAATATTTTAATCAGCATTACTTTGAAAAAACGTCTAGCTATGTCTACAGTTTCATGGGAAAACTCTAACACGTCGCTGGTGACTATTCGGAGCTCTCTTCCCGGTACAAAGTTATTCGTGTACCACCAAAGGCCATTTTCCTCATCGCGGCTCAGATCATTTAAAGCAGACACAGACAGACAGAC
>NW_003307565.1:678971-685092 GCF_000143455.1 Volvox carteri f. nagariensis
CCCCTGCCCCCTTCCCCTCCCCCCTTCCCCTCCCCTCTTCCCCTCCCCCCTTCCCCTCCACTCCCCCTACTCACCCCTTGAACAGCACGTCATTGGCCAGGTAGATGAGGTGGAGCTGCTTCTCACAGTCGCTGTAGCTGGTGGCCCTGGAGGCGGCTGTCAGCGCCAGGCCGGGCGCGTGAGACTGATGAGACATGAACCAGGCGGCTGCGGACTTGATGGAGTCCTGGGGGGATGACGGCGGGTGGGGGAAAGACGGCGGGTGGGGGCGTTAAGAGGGAAAACAACTGACAAGGGAAGCTGATAACCGAGATAGACGGATACACCAGGACTAGACGGATACCACATCCGGAAAATGTGTGCAGTCATCGACAAGTAGCGTTGTCGGGTAGGTGAGGTGGGAGCTGGGTCGAAGCGGCTGCGAGAAGGCCGCATCTTGGGTCGAGGTTTAATAGCAGTGGAGGTAGACGGCAAACGAAGCAGGAAGCGCGAGGTGGGAAGAGAGTGTCGAACTTGGGAGTGGGGGGTTGGAGTGGGTTCCAAGGTGAGGGAAAACACACACGCGTACGAACACATTCACACAAGTACACTTTGGCGCCTTCCTATCTACTTCTTCATGACTGGACTACTCCTACTCCTACTATCTATCTGTGGTGATGCTCTGCATGTAACGAACTCCTCCTTCTCAACCCGTGTGGTGCACTCCTTCCTTTCTCGCGGACCAGTTCAATTAACACACACACATACATACAAACATACACATTTCGTTCGTCATGTCGTTTACAGTACCTTGGAAGACGTGAGGCCATCCAAAACGGCGGCAAAGTCCTTGGCGATATCGGGGGGTAACCCAAAGGTTGACGACGGCGCCGCAGCGGCGGAAGATGGAGCTGAGGGCGTTGAAATGCCGCCGCCTGACGGCGGTTGCAGCGGTTCCGGAGCCGGCTGCGTTGCTGCTGCCGTACTGGGCGGTGGCGCAGGTGGCGGCGCCGGAGCCGGCGGCGGCTGGGGCTGGTGGAGGGGGGCCCGCGGCGGGTACACGGGCGGCAGGGCTTGATGGAGCATTGGGTGTGGTGGCGGAGCGCCGTACGGTGGTGGCGGTGGCGCCGCCGCCGGATGCGGCGGTGGCGGTGCGAAAAAGCCTCCCGGGAAAGGTGGAGCGTGGGGGTGTGGGGCCAGGGGATGGTGGCCCGGAGCCCCAGGGCCCGTCCCAGGGGGATGGTACGGCGGGTGCGCTGAGGGCGGCGGTGCCGCCGCCGCGGTAGCGGCCGCGGCCGCGTGGGGAGGATAGGCTCCAACTGGCAGGGGTCGGTCCACGGGCAGCTGGTACACAGTGGCATATAGGAACCATCGGAAAAAATCCGACCCCTCGCCATTCGTCAGGAATGCAAACTTGGGATCGCCCGCCTGCTTCTGCCGCATCATATCTATAAAGCTAGGCCCGTTGGTGCTAGCGAACTTGACCAGCAGCTTTATGCGGTCAGCCAGAGCCGTGTCCGAGGGTTGCATCGCAAAAGCGGGCATCGGCTCCCAAGGGCTGAAGAAGGCCGGCTGTCCGCCGGAGCTGGCGCCAGACATGATTCCTTTAATTAGTACCAGAAGTTTTCAGGAGGGTTGCCGCACTTCTGGCGAGCTGCTGGCCGCCAAGGATCGAAGCTTAGCGCAAGTCAAGTCATTATATCACACGGCGTGATGTTTGCAAAACGTTACAAGGGCCAAGAGTCTAATTTGCCTTCATGCGTGTTCTATAAACTAGCTCTCTGAGGAAACGTTCTCATTCTTCCGTATCTTGCCGATATGTTGCGGATCTTTCCCCAACAACGCCCTATCAATGATAGACTTCTTAAGAACAAGCAATATTTGGTGTTTGACTTTTCCTTACTCATCGCGGTCTGCTAGTACGTTGTTGTAACGGATTCACCGTTAGCTCGTTAGGCCTTTACACGTTCAAGCAAGCAGACATCGGCAAACGGGGTACTTGTGGTTTCGGGGACGGTTCTATTTCTGTCTTCCAACACAATGGCCCGCGACCTGTTCTTCATCATTGACCGCGGGCGGCCTTTCGGGCCGTATAACACCTTTCGTATACGGCGTGTGATCCTATTTCTGCAAGCCGGCCAGCTTCGGGAACTCTATTTCTGTTTTCGGGAGTTTCGGTACGACCTGAAACTCCCGAAGCGTTTGCCGATGACTGCAAGCAAGATGGCATCATGGCAACACTGCGATGCGTTTCCAAACCCGTGCCCGCAGTTCAATCTCCCAAGGCATGATCATTGATCGACGGTGAGTTAGCTCTTAACACCTTGGGGCAAACACCAAAGCAGGCCAAGCCTGGCCAATAGGCAGGCAAGTTAGCCGTGCCCGAGTAAGCATCCATGTCCAGCACCTCACCTGGCTCTCGCCATGCACACAAGGACAGCGGGATTGACGCGGAGGAGGCATTTTGGATGCTGCCGTCCTTGCGGGCCTTGCGGCAATACCCCTCTGGGACCCAATACACTGCAGACTCCTGCTGCCGGTTGGGCAAAGCGAAAGGCACGGTCATGAAGCCCAAACGGCAACCATGGCAACCCTCTTCCTTCCAGCACAACCCCTACCCCTCACTTTTTGCGCAATAGCCTTATCGGTGGCCATTTCAATAGAATAATACCGCCTTCCATTGCCGTATCCTATTGATATTGTCGTACCCACGCAGCCCCCGCAAGGCAAGAGATACACGGAGGACCACGGGCCTGAGTCGCCACACCACAAAAGCCGAGACGCGGTTGCACAAAGAGACCAAACACAATGCGGGCACTCACACACTGGTCCCTGAAGGCTAGCTAAGCTGTTCAACTATCACAAGCAACGCACACCTCCCGAGGGCGGCCGCCACTACCTCACCGGTGGTCCACTCACAACCGGGGCAAAACCCGGTCCGTACGGCAGTCTCCTCCTGGGGGTTGCGGGCTCCCGGGTGCAGCCCAACGCGAGACAAAGCACAACCACCTATTGCCGCCGGGGGATGACAAGCCGGCGCGGCGTCCCCCTATAAAGCTCCCCCGAAAAAGGCTCACAGACGCTGCCTGCTCCCGCTTACCACGCTGAGAAGGAACCCTCCCCACCTGTCCTGGTCTGCCGGGCCCAGCGTCACCTACTCTCCCTCTCCATCCCACTCTCCTCCACCGCTTCCCCCACCCCTCCCCGCTCCCACAAGCCACCTACGCCATCCCTTCCCAGCCGCCAGACAGCACAGAACCTATACCCCTCTCTTCGACGGTCCCCGATTCCTGGGGAGAGAGCACACATAGACACACACACGAACACACGCAGCCCACCTATTCCCACCCCCTGACACTCTCCCCCTCTCCCTCACTCTCCCTGCTACCCTCCAAAAGAGCCCCTGCCCCGACTCTAGTACGGCTATTTAGGCCGTGATTTCCACCGGTGCTGCACCCCGCATCCGTTCCTCCACGACCGCCAGGATGGGGTGCTGCGGCCCGACTCTGTCCCAGCTGTGTCGGGGGTTCTCCAGTGTCGCTTCTGGTGCTGCTGCTGTTGATGCTGCCACTACTGCTTTCACCCAATATTGCCCCTACCGGATGTCTTAAGAGCGAATATGCCCAACCGTTGCCCTGCACGATTGACGAGCGTCGCTTCGTTTACAACAAATGGCGCGATGGAATCCTCCCTCTACCCCCCTTCAACGGTAAACACTCATCTGCCCAACAAGGACTGCCAAGGGACTCTATGAAAGCACCTCAGGCCTGGACCCCGCTGCGCTGTGGTGTGTCGGATTGAGGATTGAATCGGATCAGTCCCGCTGTCGTAAACGTTCCAACAACGTCCCAACACCCTCATGGCCACATCCCACAGCAGCAAGTGCAGAACGCGATGTGGATGCTGCCGAGACCTGCATGGGCAGGGCAACGTCCCGCCCGCAACAAAAGTGGCCAACTACCCGCGTCCTCGTCCTCCTCTTCCTTTCCTGCCTTTCCTTGTTTTAGGTACTTAGGCCCACGCGGCATCTCCCACCCCACTCCAGCCGCCACTTACCTCCCCCACCCATCCGCAGCATTGCACAGCTGCCGCGGCCAACCGCCTTCCCTTCCTCGCCCGGTCATCCGTCCCCTTCCTCCACCCCGTCAGATCCATTTGAACAGATCCACCAACAGAATCACCAACCACGCATCTCATCTCCTCTCCTCTCTCTCTCTCTCTCTCTCTCTCATCCATCCATCCATGCATGCATGCATGCATCTGTCCACACAACTGCCCGGTCATCCATCCCCCATTCTGTCCATCACCTTTCCATCTATTACCCGTCTCCCCTCATACCCATCCTCGCTCGCTCCCAGCCTCGCTCCTCCCTTCCCTCGGTTCAAACCCACCGCCGCCGCAACGCCGCAAAGCCCCCCCTTACACGCTCCTCCATCCTTCCCTTCCTCCTCCCCTACTCTCCTCCCCCAGCAGTTGGCACTTTGGACGAGCATCGGAACTTGAACTCCTCCCTTTAATTTCCTTGCAAATCATTCTCACATGCCCTCCCTCCGTCCCTCCGCTTGACCCATCATCCGCACAACCCACACGCGGCCGCCTGCATCCCTTCACTCCACGTCGATGTCTTCATCAGGCAGGTCGGGCAGCTCCTCCCCCGGGTCCTCCTCCGCAGCACCAGGCGCTCCTGGAGGACCCCCGGCGTCCATGTCACCCTCGGAAATCTTGTCCACGTCCAACGTCTGAAGCCGCATAAAGGCCGCATACAGGGTACAGACGGACAGACAGACATTCACCGGCACAGTTTGCCTTTCGAAGAGGAAGAGCAGCAACGATCTTTTAAAAAAGAAAGAAAAAGTGGTTGACGGCTGGCAGCTTTAGCTTTGGAAAGACTGCGGTGCCTCCGACGTGCCCGCAGCGGTCGTCGGAGTGGGTCCCGCCAAGCTCACCACCAAAAGCCCTTAACCCGCGTGTCTCATCCTTCCTTCGGCGAAGAAGAAAGACATGCAAAGCCCATACATATCCAACTCCCGAACCCAATTATGGTTTTCCATAGACCACACGATGTTGATTGTTCTTTAAAGACTAGCGGGGCACGGCACATTGTAGTCCCTGTTCTTCCGCCCACCTTCCTGGCCTCCTTGATGAGCAGCTGCATGTCCAGAAGCTCCCGAATGCGGGCGTACTTCCGAGGGTCCTGGGGCCGCAAGAGGGGGTGGGGTAGGGGTGATGGTGGTGGTGGTGGTGATGGTGATGGTGGTGGTGGTGGTGCTGCTGCTGCTGATGGTGGTGGTGCTGATGGTGGTGTAGTTGCTGATACACCGTACGGCACGGTGAACAACTACAAATACGCGCTAAGCGCTCCACCAGCATCTCGAAAGGCCTTTTCTGCGGCCAACTACTACATCAGGGATGGGGGTTATGGTGGTCGTGATGGTGGTTGTCATATCGATGTTGGTGGTGTGGACGGGTGGATGGACGGGTGGATGGGCGGGTGGGTAGGCGGGTGGATGGGCGGGTGGGTAGGCGGGTGGGTAGGCGGGTGGATGGGCGGGTGGATAGGCGGGTGGATGGGCGGGTGGATGGGCCGCTCCTACCTTGCGGACCAAGAACAGGATATCCTTCTCGTCCACCTGCAACGGCAAGTGTAGACGCGGGGAGGGAGTCGGTGGTGGGGGGCGGGGTACGGAAAAGAAAGGGAGTGCGGGAGGTAGGGCGTGGTTTCGCAAATCGCGCGATAGGTGGCATCAGACACGCAGGCAACGTAACGGCAGCGGCAGGTGGGATTATAGCGCTGGTACGTGTGTGCATGCACCATCACGCATACACATACATACATACATAGACCATTGAGAAAGGTTAAGGTCTCCTTCCTGAGTCTGTTTTCTTGGATTCTATATTCTCCGCCAAACCGCCAGGCAAACAAACCACAAAGAAAAACTCAAAAAAAAACACATAACAGAAAATATTCCCCTTCCCCAAAAAACAGGCGGGCCCCAAACCGAGAGCTGCATTTCACCTTCCTGTAGTGTGCATCAGAATCAACAAACGCGACAAGAATTTCGTTAACAAGAGACAGGGTAGGGGGATAGCAACATAGGGATAGCGTACATGCCATGACGAAGGTGATTATAAGCGAAAACGT
>NW_003307565.1:685402-690184 GCF_000143455.1 Volvox carteri f. nagariensis
CCACCAGCAGCATGACTCCTTTCAAACATGTCCAAGTTAGCTCGTTTGGCGGCCAAGAGCGTGTTCTGCGGTTCTGCACACGAGGGCGCCGCACGCTGATTCGCTGCTAGGAGGGGCGGTGCTGTGCGCGGCAACGGACCTTTAGCTTGGGCGCCCCGGAGGCCCGGTCGCGGTCCAGCTTCCCCATGCGGGCCGCCTCGTTGAGTGCGGCGCAGCAGGTCTCCCGGACGTACTCCACCAAGATGTCCTGATCGGGCAACATACCACGGGCGACGCATAACACATACATACATACATACGTATACGTGCGCTGTGTTTCGGTTTCGGCCCCCGGCTCTCGCAGCCCACAGTGTAATCTAAGTCATACATACGTACATACATACATAACACATACATACATAAAGAGGTATACATATACATATATACATACAGACCAAGGTACAACGCATTAGCACATCATATGTAATTGTAATGTTACAGAGTGGGAGGCTTCTGGGCCGCTTTATCACATTGTCAGTTCTACGATCATTTATCACCTTATAGCACCATCCACCACTACCACACTGTACTTCGCCATACGAACTGTAAGTCCAAGGCGGCGGATCCAGCCTTCAGGGACCCCTCCTCATCCATTCACCCGAACACCCGAAGAGACGGAGGGTTCGGCAATCACCACCAATCCAGCGTGCAAATCTCGATCTATCAACTGTGACCTCAACTCCACATCTCAGCAACAAGCCATAATCTCGCGCTCCCGACTAATTCGGGGGTCTCACCAGGAATCGAACCCAGGACCTTAAACCGCTAATTGCAGCAGTGTCAACCCAGACCAGACATCATATGTGTATCAGTTCTTGGCAGGGACAAGTTCCTGTCGGCCCCTGTCGTGTCCGGTGCCGTGTCTGGAAGCAGAAATGTTGCTAGGGCGCGTCATCATGCCATGATGTAATCACGGCACGTGTGTATTGTTAACTATAGCACGGGTTGTGGGCTCACCTCGACTACGTTGATCGTTTCCTGAATGGGGTTCTCGTAATCACCAAAGCCGTACATGAGCCGCGATACTGTACGGCAGAGGGGTTCACGGCGATGGGGAGATAATCTAATGAAAGGTGGATGTGGTCAGCTGCACGTGAATGAAAATCTACATGTGAATACGGCACGTGAGTACGGCAGGGTTTTCGTACAGGAGGTAAACACAAAGCCGGGAAGCTGTTCAGGGAACTCACAAAGGTGAGGAGGGCCGCAACTAGTGCCCCCATAATAATAAAAACAGAGAAAAAGGCACCCCCCGCCTTCCGACAGGTTTTGCACAGCAACGTACTGCAACGTACATAATATATGTAATACGGTACGGCGGTACGGTATATATATACGCGTATATATACACGTATGTATATATGTATTTATATACTTATTTATATATACGTACGGCTTCTGAAACCATACGGCGTGAAACCCGCCCCACCCTACCCCGTCCAGCTCTGAACCCCAGGGGTCCTACCCCCTTTGTAGTACAGGACTCACAGTCTTTCGTGAACGTGCCACGGTACGGCATACTCGTGTCGGGGACGTAGGCGTCCTCGGGTCCTGAGTCGGCGGCCGCTGCCACTGCAGTACGGCGTACGGATGCACGGGAGACGTCGAGGACGGTCGGTCGGTCGGGTGAAGGGGAGGGCGAGCGCCGGGGGATCCAGCCACATACACGGCTTCCGGTGGAGGAAGCCATTCGGGCAAAGTGAGAAACGGAGAGCAGCGGGCCCCGAGGCTGTGAAAGCTCGAAAACTCAGACTACAGCGGTGACGGAGATGAAAATCTCAATGCGAAATGACACCGTTGTCCAGTCCATCCCTAAGGGCCCCCTTCCCTGCCGGCAGCTTGCAACTTCAACGGACTCATTCAGCAGGTGTTTGTTTTCCCCTCTTGCCTTGACTTTGATGCCCAAATACGTAAACTGTTCCCCTTGAGCCGCCCCAAATCCTTCCCCCGTCCCGTTCAGGTCCCTCTGCCCACACCCCTCTGCCCACACCCCTCTGCCCCTGCACCATTGCAAAAACCCTCCACACCACTCTTGCCCTGCCCTGTCAGGCCCGCCTTCCCCTTCCTCTTCGTCTCCCCCGCTCCAGGGAGGGCCTCCAGGGAGGGCCTACTGTCGCCAAGCCTGGCCGATTCTAACTGAAAAAACCTCCCAAGGAAGCCAAAAGGACAGTGAACCCTCACGATTTGCAGATCTACAGCTCGAGGCCCGAGGCATCCCCACGGCGAGCGGAAGGAGGCCCGTCAACAAGCCGTGTCGGGGAATGTCCGTACCTGCGATTTCGCCGACAGGCTTAGCTTTAGGAATCCTTCCCCGCTTCTTCGCAACTCCCCCCGCAGGTCCTAAGCTGGCAGCCGCTGATGTTCCGCCCGGGCTGGCGCCAGCGCCCACGGCGCTAGGCCCTGTAGCCGCGCCTACGGCTGTAGCAGCAGCCGGGGCTGCTGCTGCGCCGGGGGCTGCGCCGGCGGGGCCGCCGGGCCTGGCTGGATTGGAGTCTTTAGGTGCAGCGCCGCCTCGGCCGCCACCGGCGCCCCTACCGGGACCAGGCCTCCGGCCACGTCCTTTGCTGGCGCTAGGCGGTGTGCCCACTCCAGCTGTTGGGTCCATCGGACGCAAGCAGGTCACGAAAGGGTTGTACTGAACTGCCGAATTCCAAGCAAAGATGTGTTATTTAACTGACAATGGAAGTGCCGATGCAGCAGGGCTGTCTCGTTGCCATCGCATGCAAAGCAGCTGCTACCAGCTTGGCGCGCTATTATATATGAAGCGAAATTTAGTCAGTTTTACGTTTGATTGTGATTTTTACAGTGATTTTTACAATTTTGCACAGTCACAGGAGGATGCCGGTGCTCAATCAAGAAGATAAACGAAAAGTTTGATAAAGATTGATGGCTTACAGGCAAAGTTTATCAATCCTTTGCCAATTTCTCCCTAACTATTCCACAGAACTGAAACCATGTACGGCACGTGTTTGAGTCGGGAATCATCAGTAACGCGTAGGTTATCCAAACATTGGTGGCAGAACTAACGTATAGAAGAAACGACTTCTGCTAAAAACTGAGGGCAGCTCGTTGACCAGTTTTCGATCAGTCAGCTGTCGTCATGGAATGACCGGCAATGCTCGCCGCATGTCATAATAAGTAATGTTGATTTTGATTCTGATACGTTGTAGCTTCGCTGTGATTTTTAGAGACCACCCGGCGTGACAAGGTTATCATGACAGCGATGGGTCGCAGAGACAATGGCACCTAGCGAAAACGCCACCAACGACCCTCAGCGGCCGTCACTGGCTTCCTTACAGAAGGATGAGGCCCGCCCGATTTTGCTCCAGGCGGCCAAGGTCGCCATCCATGTGCGACCGATTTCTCCCGTGCGGTCTCCAGTCAAGTACTTGCCCGTAGACACAAGCTGGGGTTCACAACTGGATGTCAGCGCACCCAGGGATGTTAATGCAAGGTCAGGAGGTCAGGCCCCCAGCCCTTGCGTTCATGTCGTCTTCTCGCCCATCCCGCCACTTGCGCCACCTTGAAACCACGCGCTCATCCTTTGCCTTTCCTCAGGCACGTCCTGCATATGGAGGTCGAACAGCAGCGCCGCAGTGATCCAAATCGTCCTGGTCCTGGATCAAAGCGTGCGCCGCGTGCGATCGTAGATGTCGTGCAAGTGCCATCCCGCGGACCCATCCCCCCAGCCCCAAACCCCAACGCAGCTGCCGCTGCCGCAATCTCCATCACTGTTCAACCACGGGCAGCACCAGCACCAGCGGCAGTGACCCAGATGGGAAACCGACCAACACCTACCATCGCGCTGCCAGAGGCCGGCAAACAGTCAAGCACACGGCAGCCCTTGCTTTCAGGTCATCGACACCCCGCCGCCGCCGCCGCTGCCGCAATGGGCCCTGCTTCGGGGTCCACACAGGCCCCCAGTCGCGGGCCAGGCCGCGGGTTCCAGCCAAATATCACCCCCGCCCCTTCCGCTTACGTACGCTCTAATCCGCTACCCCACACTGCTGCACCAGCCACAACGGTAATAGCGGTAGCTGCTGGTTCAACAGAAGCAGCGGCAGCAGTAGTGGCCCCTGCAGTGGGAGCAGTAGCAGGCCCTGCAGCTGGGCTCTCGCCGGCCCATCATCGATCCGGCACGGGATCACGCATCGCCAAAGGCGGCGGCGCCGCGCTCCTAGCGGAAATTCTGAGAACCCAGTTGGCCGCGGCGGCGGCGCCGCCGCTGCCGCCGCCTTTACCGGCGCCCGCGAACGTGCTTGACGGCTTCAAACCAGGAGGTCACTTCTTCCCTGGAGGACCCCAGATCTCTGCCTTAGGCTCGCGGCAGTCCAAAGCACCGCCAAGGGCGCTCAGTGGCGGCCCTGGGGATTCCCGAGGAGAGCCGTCGGCGGCTGCCGCCGCCGCCGCCGCCGCCGCAGAAGTGGCATGGAGCTGGGACGACGGTCCAACGTTGGCGGCGGCGGCGGCGGCGGGGATTCGGGACCCCGGGGAAGAGGCGCGGCGGGCGCGACGGCGGCACCGCAAACGCGTGGCTCGTATTGTTGTGGACCATTGGAAGCAGTTTGCACGGCAGCGGCTGCAAGCCGTGGCGGCCAGAAGGTGGGATGAGTGGGGGGCCGGGTGGGGGGTGCATCGGCGCGGCGCGGAGGATGGACCTGGGGACTGGGCAGGGTTGGGTGCTGCAGTCTGTGGATGAGGAAAGAAAATACCGACAACCGAACACCACGACAAAACCGGCTT
>NW_003307565.1:690302-691914 GCF_000143455.1 Volvox carteri f. nagariensis
GTTCTTCTTCTTGTATTACGGCGGTGCATTTCCTTGCTCGTGATGTTGGGTCGGGGCAGTGGGGGATACTTCTTGGGAGACGCCTGGGGTAGGGGGGTGTAGGGGGGTGGGTGGGCCCGTGTGGATGGGGCTTGCAGGCCTCCGTCTGCATAAGGGCAGCACGTGCACAGTGCACTGACGCGACCAACGACCAACGAACCTATCCTTGGCCGAAAAGACCGGGTACGAAGGGAAGATGATTATAGGGCTCCGGAACCTTATCCCCGGTTCAGACGTGAGACCTGCCGGACATCCTGCTGCGGCCGCTGCCCCACCGATGCCGCCGCAATCCGGCGGAGGCGTAGATTTGCGCGTCCGTCTGTAAGTCTCTATCTATCTATCTATCTATTCATCTACCTATTTATCTGTCTATTTATCTATCTATCTACCACCGTCTCTGCGTCGCCTGCATGTATGTCCGCTGCTCCCTATGTCCTAACTCACCCACCCACCCACCCACCCACCCACTCAGGCACCTACGCCGGCGGCTTCTGACTGCCGCCTGGGTTGCATGGCAGGCGGAGACGGCCAGCGCACGCGCCCGAATGCGGCTGGCGGCTGTGTACGACATGAAAAGGTCGTACTTGGGGCTGGGCCGCTGCGTGCAGGTGCGCGTATATGTGTGTGTGGGGGGGTCGGGAAAGAGGTTGATTGATTGGGCGCCTTTTTTTTCTGTACGAAAACCACCAAGGCTTGTAGCCCACCTTGGCCGATGATGCACCCACAATCCGAACACACCGCGCGCGCGCGTGGCGCAACACAAAGTGAGACGCCTGATGTGTGTGACGTCGGACGTGGCACGTGACGCGGCGCAGGCCTGGAGTACGGCAGCCAAACGCCTGGCCCAGCTGCGGGACCTTCAGGAGCGGGTGACCGTGGACAGGTACTAGTAATGTGTGCACTCGTGCCCGTGCCCGTGCCTGTGCCTGTGCCTGTGCCTGTTGTTCGCTCTCTCGTGCGTATGCGTACTGTGTATGCCTATTGCGTTGTAACGATGTATGTACGTATGTATATATTTTATGTATGTATGTATGTATGTATTTAACATCATTTGACGGGTCCTGACGCCCCGGTTAAAACATCAGACATTTGAAGGGAGGGAGTGAACCCTGTACGGAACCGAGTGTGGGGGGGGGGCCGGGGGAGAACACCCGGGGCAGCGTGTGAAGGGCCGCTCTTCCCCCCCACCCTTGCTCGGTGGTCTAGACACTGAATCCCGATATATGTGCTGCATTAGTGGGAGGCAACATTCATTCCCTGCGTCTCGCGTAATAATGCATGTAGAGAGGAACGCAAAGCGCGATGTCTTGCACGTAGCATGTTTGTATTGGTTCTCCAGATGATGACATCCTAAAGAGCGTACCGCGTCCTGTCCGTATGTCTCTTATGTGTATGTATCTATGTGTGTGAATATGTATGTATGTATGTATGTATGTATGTATGTATCTATATGCTTGGGGGCCGGATATCCGACGCAGGTTGCTCCGTCAGGTCCGCGCCTGTCTACGTGGCTGGCGGGGACGTTGCTACCACTCGGCTGAGAAGCAGCGGCGGCGTCTGCAGGTGACACCGT
>NW_003307565.1:691993-723737 GCF_000143455.1 Volvox carteri f. nagariensis
TTTTCTTCTTCTTTTTCCCCTCTCCAAATGTCCTCGAGTGGGTGTGCGGTGGGTGGATGAGCGGGTTGGATGCAGCTGCGCGGGGCCCCGTTAAGGGAGCCTGAAGGCGCGCGTGTGTGTGTGTGTATGGGAGTAGTTTTGCCCTGTTAACCTCTGGCAACGGGGCCAGTGGAGGGGGTTAAAGACGAACCGCTGGCGAATGAAGCAGACACCAGACATAGACGTATAGTCCAGGAGAAGCCATTGGGTGTCGTGCAAGCGAGCGGGAACGGGGACTGGTCTTCCCCCTGGGGCGCTCCCTCACTCTCCTCACCCCTTCCACCCCTTCCACCCGGCTAGCTCTCTCCCCGGCAGCTCGGGGTGCACCCACCGCCCACCTTTCGGGCACCACACGACGACGGCCCCTGTCCTGGAGTACCCGTCTACCATCCTGGTATCGGCTGCACTCGTCTGTGGTTCGTTCGTCTTAACCCACCTCCCCCCCCTTCAGTGCCCCTCCTAGCCGTGCACTACAGCACAGAAACATGCAGCAGAAGACTTAGCCGAGCACCGCTAGATCGCTGTGTGAAAAAAATGATGAAAATTGGATCATAAAGGCATATTTGGTTTTATAAGATGCTGTTAGGGGTGGAACCTGAGAACCTGACCATGGGGGGGGAAATGTTGGTTGCGGTATGTGTGTGGGGAAAACGGCCCTTCCAGGCGTGGTTTTATTACTGCTTCTCAACGATGACACGCGTCTTGCGAAAGTGGCACGCCTGGTGTGAGCGGCGGCGGATGAAGGCGCGTCGTGTCGCGTGGGCGGAGGCGCAGCACGGCGCCGCATTGGGACGTAAGGCCCTTATGGCGTGGCGGCGAGCCGTGGCGGTACGGCATTGGAAGGCCGCGGCGGCGCAGCGAGGTGCTGCGTTCCGGAGGCGCTACGCGGCCCGGGCCGCGTTGCGGCGCTGGCGCGACGCTGCGGCGTCGTACCGTACGGCACGCGACGCGGCGAGCGCGGCGCTGGCAGCCGCGGCGGCGGGGATGTATACGCAGAAGGCGGCGGCGGCGTTTGTAGAATGGCAGGTGTGTATGTATGTATGTGTGTATGTATGTATGTATGTATGTGGTATCTGAGGAGCTGTTGGTTGGCTGAGGCGCGATTGTTAACAACAATGCAGCAAGGCCATTACATGCCTTTATTTATTAACCGGAAAGCAAAGTGAATTTCTGCACGATGCATGTACTCGCCTAACGCTAACTCATGTCGTGCGAATCACAATGCCGTACCGCGCCCTGTCCGCAACCATGTGTAGCTCTTCCTAATCCACTTCTTCTATCCCCCTTCTCCAACTCCTTCTCCAAACCCTTCCCCCTCCCCACCCCCCGGGTCTGTTAAACCCTCTCCACGGCCCTCGAACCCCACATCGTTGCGACGTATAGGCTTACGCCGCTGAACGCCGTCGGCGCCGCCAGAGGGAACGGTACGGCATGGCGTACATGCGGCGTTGGTGGCAGTTGGTGGTTATATGGGGCTGGCGCCAGCGGGTAGCCCGGAGCCGGCACCTGAAGACGTGCGGGCGGGTGATGCAACGAGGTGCGACGTGTATGTATGTGTATGTGTGTATGTATGTATGTATGTATGTGTGTATGTGTATGTATGTGTGTGGATGTGTGTCTATGTGTCTGCATGGGGGAGGAGAGAGAGGAGGGCGTGAAAGGATGGGAGGTTAGGAAAAACAAAGCCGAACAAAAGGAAATGCTGTTGATACGCAAGATCAACATTATTTTCTTAGTGTGAATAGGCTGTAGTGGGAATGTAGGACATTTGCCAACTGCCGATAGTGGAATGTTTCGCGAAAGGGCGTTGCATTTCTGAGATGGGGCCCCCCCTTGGTGAGAGAAAAGGCCGGTCGGGAAGTGAGCGGAGGGAGGTGGGTGGCGTAACAAGCAACTCTCTATCGGGGATGGGGGGAAGGGCTTTAGGGTTTGGGGTCTGACACGGGCACGACCAGCGCGTGTGTGTGTATGTGTTAAATAGGAATGTGAACTCATCGGGGAGACGGAAATGCTGATGGCATCTGTGCGGCCCTGTACGTATGTATGTACGTATGTATGTATGAATGAATGAATGAATGAATGTGTGGCGACGGGGTCGAAGGTGTGGTGAGATTGGGGTTGGGGATTCGCACCTAGACTTAAGAGGATTGGAAACACACTCCGAAATGGACACCTAGGGAGACCTGGCAACACAGGGAGACATCTCAGTCGTCTACCTCCACCATACGTGTGTGGAATATTAATGGTGCTGTTTTTAATCGTTGTGCGTCACGCGGGGGCGCGGGGGGAAACGTGCTGTTAAGCAAAGGGTGCCTGTTATTCAGCATGAGTGGCAACGTGCCTCGCACAAACCGTATATATGAGTGTGTATGTGTGTATGTATGTATGTATGTATGTATGTATGTATGTATGTATGTCATGTGTGAGGACTTAAGGCATCTCCTCCCATTCGCCCCCATTCGCTTTTCCTCCCGCCATCCTTTTTTCTCACCGCACCCCGCTCCAGTTAATCCGTTACTGTTCGCACTGTTGACTCCACCCTAAATCCCAACCACCTCCCTGGCACTCCTCCTCGTTAACGCTCGTCCCCTTTCTCATCACGCCCCGGCCCCTGCCCAACACAACCTCGCCCCTCTTTTCAACCTCAGTCGGACGGCGGTTGCGGTTGCACTTGTCCTGGTACCGTTGGTGGTTGGCGGTTGAGGTGCTCCAGGGACAGCGCAACACTGAGCTGCGTGCTGTTGTGCTCGTACGGGCATGCTGGGTGACGTGGCGGGCGATGGTGGAGCACTGGGCAGTGAAACGAGAGCTGCTCAGGGTGCGTGCGCGTATGGGTGTGTACATGCATACATACATACATACATACATACGTACGTACATATATACATACACATGTGCACCCCTTCCATGCACGCGTTTATGCTCTCTTTGTAACCTTTTAACATACTCTTTTTCCTGGGGACCATTATTCGCCGTCGTACAGATTGCGACCCGGCGTGTGGGTCGCGTCGTGGCGGCTGCGGTACTGGCGGCCTGGCGGTCCCGTGTCGTACACTGGCAGGCCAAGGCCGCTGCCTGGGGGCGCGCGGCGGCGTGGCAGCGGCGGCGCGCACTGGCGCGGCTGCTGCGGTTCTGGAGCTGCGAGGCTGCGCGCCGGGCTGCGAAGGCAGTGGCGGTTTGTGTGGCGGAGGGGCATTGGCGGCGAAAGGCGCTTCGCGGAGTGGTGAGGGCGTGGCGGCGATACGCCTGGTGAGGGGGTGCGTGCGGCATGCGGGGGTGAGGGGCTGGCGTGTGTCTGTCCGCATGTCTGTCTGTACGTCTATATCTGTGAATGGATGCCTGTGCGTGTTTGCAGCACGGGCACGATGGCCAGGGAAAGAGGTGGTTAGGGTGAATGGTGGGTTGGTGGAGGACTTCTATCGGTGATGGAATAAACGGCGGTTGGGAAATATTGTTGTTGTTGTTGTTATGATTTTTGTAGGAACTTCAATTCGAATGTACGATTCTTGTGTTGCTCTCGTCCGCATGTGTCCCTTCTCTTCCCTTCCCTTCCGTGTTTTGTTGAGGAGATCCCGGCCCGACGGCCCCCGTCTCCCATTCCGTGTGGCTCCTGTTCTCTTCCCCTAGGCGACAAGTCATGAAGCACGTGGTTCCGGAGCACAGGCCCCACCGGCTTTTGCGGGTGGCACTGGGGGGCTGGCTGAGTCATACCCGGTATAAGGCCCGAAAGGAGCTGGGCCGCCGCCGGGCTGTACGGCACAGGTACCCGTGGGGTGGGTGGGGTTTTGGCGGGGTGGGTGGGGTTGGGGTATTTCGGGTAAGGGGGGGAGTGAAGGTGGCTGGGAAGATGGGTAAAGGAGGAAAAGAAACACCAAGTGGCGCAGCAAGGCGGTGTGTCCTATAAAGGCTTGTAGGTTTGGAGGATGAAAGATCCAAAGGTTGCGTTTATAGATTATACAGATATCTTATTTTTGTATTTAATATGTATGGGGTGCCGTAATACCACCCGGGGTATTACCACGAAAAGAATTGAGGCTCCATGCAGACAGTACTTTGCGGATTTGTGTACGGCGGCATGCAGGTATCTGACTTTGCTTCATTCGGGTATACATGCCTTTCGGGCTGCCGTGGAGCGACGCCGCGCAAAACAGGTATGCGTACGAACGGTACGGCATTTTAGTGTCGTACTAGAGGCGACAGTACAAAGGGGCAAAAGCAAGCAGGCAGGCCCGAAAGAGCTGCCTGGGCCTGGGCCTGGACGCATATTTAATTCTGTTCCCAGTCTCCTGCTCGTGCCCCTCCTCCTCACCCTATTTTTCCCCTCATTTGTTTGTTTCTCAACCCCTCCCCCCGGCCTCCGCCACACACGTACACACACTTCCCTTACCTGTTAAAGATGGTGCTTTGGCCGTTAGCAGCTGTTTCTTTGACTTTTGTTCCTCCCCAACCTCCTCAGATTTCTGTGTGTGTGTGCGTGCTTGTGCATGTGTGCCCTTGTGTGTGTGTGTGTGTGCTTGTGCGGCAGTCGTCTGTGCTTCGCCGTATGCAACCCATGCACCTTCCCCCCCTTCCGTTCGTGGTTCGTCGTTTCCCCTCTCCGTCCGTCAGCGAGACTGGGCGGACCTGAGTCGCCTGCACTCCCTTCACGTGGCCCGCCGAGTGCTACACGTCTGGCGACATGACTTCCTGCCGGTGGCTGCTGCAAAGCGGGCCGCGGGGCGATGGGCGGATGCGCAGAGGAGGACGTCGCTGTCGCGGCGGGCGCTGGCGGGGTGGCGGTTGGAGGCAACTAGGTGAGATGTCGGTGGTTGGTGGTTGGGGTCATGGGTGGGGGTAACTCGCAGCAGAAGTGTAGAGGGGGATGGGGCTGGGAGATGGGTTGGGAGGGGGTAGGGTTAGGGGTAGGGGGTAGCTCAAGGGGAGAAAAGCCGTAGAATGGGGGATGTTTGTGTGCTACCACCACCACCACCACCACCACCACCACCACCACCGCATGATTATCATCGGCGCATCATCGGCGCCCCTCTTCGGCTTTACTTGACGTCGTCGCCCTCCTCGTTGTCGCGCTCGTGGTGGTGGTCGTAGGCTGGCGGCTAAGCGCGACCGGCAGCGGGAGGCCGCGGGTTTCGCCGCCCTGCAGCTGCTGCGCCGTGTGCTGGTCGCCTGGTCGACCGCGCCTCACCTGCAGGAGACCCGGCGGGCAGCAAAGGCGGTACGACTGGAGGAGCTGGTTTCGGAGCTGGCGGCTGGTACGACACGGCGGCTGCTGGCGGCGTGGCGGCAGGTGGCGGAGGACTTGGTCATGAAGCGCTTCCAGGTAAGGGTGTCGCTGTGTGCGTATGTATGTGCATATGTATGTAGCTACGTACTGGATGATAGGAGCCGCCGGCTCTGTATCTACCTATCTATCTATCTATCTATCTATCTATCTATCTATCTATCTATCTATCTATCTATCTATCTATCTATCTATGCCCGTGAGTGTCGGCCACGTAGCCATTGGCTGTGCACCTGCATTGATGCCTGAAGAATGCACGCTCCCATCGGGCGCGTGTGTGTATGTATGTAAGTCTGTCCCACATCCGCCATATCGCCGTCGTCTTTGTCATTACCAATCTCATGCCCTTCCCACCAGGACACGAGAGCACGGGCCTCTTGGCGCCACTGCACCCTCCGCCGCTGCATGACCTCCTGGGCCCTATACCTGGCCCACCGCCGTACCGCCACCTGCCTGACGGCCAGGGCGCGGACCGCATATCGACATCGAGTATGGCGATCGGTGCTCGAGGCCCTCGCTCGGTACGCCGCGACGCGACGCGCCAAACGGAGGGCAGCGGCGGTGGCTTCGGAGCACCAGCGCCGGCTGCTGCTGCGGCGGGGTATGGCGGCGCTGACGTGAGCATGTGGCGGCGGCGGTCGGGTGGCGGGGAGAGAACTAAAAGGAAAACGGGCAAAGCGACCGTGTTTGTTTTTGAGCGGGGAAGCTCCGTCGTGTCATGTCGGGGTTTTGGCCGTGGTCTTTTGTTCCTGAGGGGCCCCCCCCCGCGCTACCGCCGTACACGTCCCCTCCTGGTTTCGTCGTGTCTGCCCCGTCGTGCCGCCTCCGGCCCCTTCACCGCCAATTAAGATTCCACCAACCCCTTCACACACACCAACACACGCAGGTGGTATGGCAGGTACCGCGCCGCCAAGGCTCGTGAGTACATCGCCGCACGTGCGCAGTACGTACGGCGGCTACAGCGGGAGGGTGTGGCGGCCTGGTTGCAGGTGGGCTTGGAGCTACGGCAACAGCGGATTGAGATGCTGGCGGCTCGGCAGGTGGGTGCGTTTGTGTGTGTGTGTGTGTTTGTGTGTGTGTTTGTGTGTGTGTTTGTGTGTGTGTGTGTGTGTGTGTTTCATTGGTCTGGTCTGAGAGGAGCCGTGGGGAGCCGTGTGTGGCCGGGGAACTGTCGATCGGGGGAAATGGTACGCGAGCGATAACGCTACCGAAGGACGTTGTTGAGGGGTGAAGCGGTAGCAGCGTTTGGCTGTATGTATATGCATGTATGTATGTATGTATGTATGTATGTATGTATGTATGTATGTATGTATGTATGTATGTATGTATGTATGTAGCTGGGGAGGAGGGGGTTACGAAACACAGGGAAGGTGAATCTTCGACATCGAATCATGAATCGCTGCTCCTGAAACCCATGGAAAGAGCTCTTGAGTGGAAGTGCCCTCAAGTACATGGGACAGCGGACTGCGCTCTGATGATGAAACCACGCGGGACACGTATTTCACCTCTGCGACCCATGGGACGGTTTGCCCGGCGCCGGCCCATATGCAGGCTCGCAGCCTGGCGCAGCAGCTGGCCCGTGTGGAGCCCTTTGCTCGCCGCTGGCTGAACTTGGTACGACACAGGCGGCGGCAACAGCAGCAGCTTAGATTCCAGACGCTTCCACTGGAGGTTAATTTAACGTATCCTTTCTCTCGTCCCAGGGGAGCTGCTGCGGCCCCCGCCGCGGCCTCCGAGCTCGCCGCCGCCCCCGCCGCCCCCACCGCTTCGACGGGCCCCCGGTCGCTGTCCGCCTGGCCCACTACCAGGACCTCCGCCGCCGCCGCATATCCCGTGTCAGCGTCAGCTGTGGCGGCGGCGGCGGCTACCGGTGTTCGTCTTGTGGACGCAGGAACGTCGATAGTTGCGGGTGGTGACAGTGGCGGCCGACTAAGACATGTCGCCGCCGCCGCCGTCGCCACCACTGGCATGCAGCAGATGCGGGGCCGGCACACACTTGCAACACCCGCGGCCGCCACCGCCTTCACGACCGCCACTACCGCGACCAGCATCATGGCTGACGGTGGTCGTGTTGGTGGAACTGAAACTGGAGGTACGGGAGCGGCACTCCGGAGCGCGTCATACACGGCAGCGGCAGCAGCGGCGGGGGTGGCGCCGCCTTCGTACAGCGGCCGCGCTGGCGTACGGATGCCGCCGCCAATTTCAGTGGCAAGGCGTGGAGGCCTCGACGGCTTGGTGGCGTCGGCAGCAGCGGTCTCCGTACGGCCATCGCCACGGGCACCATCCGGCGTCGTGGAACGGTTTGCTACTGCTGTCTTCCCAAGCGACGCCGCCGCCGCCACCAGCACCCCGACTGCCTCCACTACTACGCCGCCAGCACCCAGTGGCCGGGGCACCCAGTGGCCTTCCTCCTCCTCCTCCTCATTCTCATTCTCCTCGTCCCCCTGTCGGAATGCCGTACATCCTTCTGAAGATCCTCCAGGCCCTGCCGCCGCCGCCGCTGCGGATGGTGGTGGTTGGGCTGTTGGGACCGGCGTAGGATTTCCTGGGATCAGTGGCCTGATCGGCAGTGGTGGTGGGGATGGTGGCGGGGCCCACGTCGACGTCCCATTGGCGGCAACAGCCGCCAGGCCTCGGGCCGCCGCCGCCGCCGCCGCCGCCAGGCCGCCGCCGCGGTGCCCAGACTTTTTGCTGCTGCCGCGCCGCCCCGCCACTGTGGCTTGCTTTGGCGGCGCCGGCGGCGGCGGCGGTCAACCGGCTGACGGTTCCGTACGGGGCTTGTACGACCGACCAGCGTCGTTGGCAGTCGCCGGATGCGGCGGTCCGGAGCAGCTTCCGACTGCGAAGGCGGGTGCGGTGACTTGGAGTCGGGTTCGCCCGGGTACCGCTCATCTTGTCAGCGACGCCGCCATGGCTGTCGGCACCACCTCCACAGCTACTACCTCCGTTGCCTGTGCTGCCGCCGGTATCGGTACTGACTCTCCTGGTGGGGGCGGTGCGACTGATGCTGCTGATGCTGATGCTGCGGGCCGCATGGATGTGAAGAGTGTTGGGGGGGCCTTATTGCAGCTCGGCGTGCCATCCGCAGCAGCAACAGTGGCAGGGCCTGTAGCGCCAGCGGCAGGGGCTGTAGCGCCAGTGGCAGGGGCTGTAGCGCCAGCGGCAGGGGCTGTAGCGCCAGTGGCAGGGGCTGTAGCGCCAGCGGCAGCGGCAGGGGCTGTAGCGCCAGCGGCAGCGGCAGGGGCTGTAGCGCCAGTGGCAGGGGCTGTAGCGCCAGCGGCAGCGGCAGGGGCTGTAGCGCCAGCGGCAGCGGCAGGGGCTGTAGCGCCAGCGGCAGCGGCAGGGGCTGTAGCGCCAGTGGCAGGGGCTGTAGCGCCAGCGGCAGCGGCAGGGGCTGTAGCGCCAGCGGCAGCGGCAGGGGCAGGGGCTGCAGCTCATGAGGTTGTCGGGGGGGTCAGGCGAGGTGACGCCGCCGCTGATGGACCTGCGGACAGCTGGCGAGGCAGCGGCACCTTCGGACATGGAGGACGTGGAGGAGGCGGAGGAGGAGGAGGAGGAGGAAGCGGGCGCGGTGGCGCTGGCGATGGTGGTGGATCTGTCTTGTGGCCTGTACTACGACAGTCTGCACCTCCACCGCTCTTTTTCTCCAATGTGCCGCCGTCGGCACCGGTATTGACACGGCAGGCAGCGGCAGCACTGCTGGCAGGTGGTCGGAACGTGGCTCTGCATGCGGAGGAGCACGGCGGACCAAGAGGAGGCGGAGGCGGGGGCGGCGGAGGTGGTGATGGGAGCGGTGGCGACGGCCAGCACGGCGCCGCCGCCATCGCCGCCGCGCCGCCGTCGTCCGCCGCCTCCGCCGGCATCACCATACACCGCCCCGGGCGGCACCCGCCGGACGTGCTCCGGCTGCCCAGTCGCGGTGAGGGCGGCGTCTGGGCTGAAGAGGTGGAGGAGGAAGTACATTGCGGCGCTGGCGACGGTGGCTACGAACGACGTGATTATGTTTTACGTGTCGGAGTTGGTGAGGGCGATGGTGGTGGTGGTGGATTTGGTCGTGGTGGCGCCGCTTCAGATGACCCGAACAACCTTTACCAGCATGAACGTCACCGTTACCACCACCAACAGAACCACCAACTGAACCAAACGCACTCTCATCAGTTAAGGCAACCCCAACAGGATGGTGACGGCGCTGAACGGGGCGTGTCTTCTGACCCGCCAGGAGACGAGGGGGAGTTACGGGAACTTGAATCCGTACTGCGGCATTGTAAACGCCTCAAGGCGTTACTTCAGGAGCTCGAATCAGCCGATGCGGTCGACGGACGGCCCCCTGTGGAGGACGGGGTTGGCGGCGCCGCCACCGTAACGGCGGCGGTGGACGTCGCCGCTGCCCATGCAGTTGCAGGGCCGGCGGAGATGGCTGTGGTGGTACGGCAGCAGCAAGCGGCGCAGGTACGGGCGGCCCTGGCGGCGCTGCGGCCTGTGGTTGAGGACGCGGCGGCGCGGCTGAGCAAGATTCGACGGCTGGCTACTGAAGGTTCTTCCTTGTGAATGCCCACTGCAGCTACTGCTATTCCTTCTCCTGCTGCTGCTGCTGATACTGCCGATGATTGTTGCGGCAGCGGCAGTAGCTGCTGCGGCAGGTTACTGTCGGCTACACAGCCCCTTGGGGTCCTGAAATACGGACAAAAGAAGGTGATCGCGTACACGTACTAAAAGCGCACGACGGCCGGCGATGCCCTGTGCGTTTTCTTCTCTGGTGTCCGGAAAGGAGTGAGTGGGGCCCGGGGGTCACAGAGCTCCCTGGGGGCTCCCGGGTGGGCAGCAGCAGCAGCAGCATTAGCTTGTTAGAGCTGTGGCGGCCCGTAACAGTGGAGGAGGTGGGAGGTGGGGAAGGGTAAGTGGGTCCTTCTGCTTCCGTTATGCTTGTTTATTGTTGTTGTTGCTTGTGGTGTTGCGTATAGTTACTTGTACACGGTAATCAACACGGATTCCGCCGATTGTATAGGATATTTTGTGCGATCGTTGGAAATGAGCGATAGACGATGTCGTGATCGACATAGGAGGAGAATGTGCGCCTTTGAATCAGACAGCCGCGTGGGGCCCCAGGCAAATCGCAAAGAAACGACAGATGACGACGTTGATGATGATGGGATGAGTAGTGGGGTGATGGTCGTAGGTGACGAGGGCCGCGAGCGCGTTAAAGGATCGAATGCATGCGTGTGTATATGTATACGTATATGTATGCGTGTGTGTATGTGTGTCTGTACCATGCTGCGACCGGTGCAGCTCCCTCCAGGCTTCCCAGTCATGAGAGTGTGTGTGGCGGTGTGGCGGTGTGGTGGATGTTGAAAGAAAACCCAATCGGCAAAATCACACAATGATCACATATTGGGAAAATAAACGCAAGTCGCTGGTGCGTGCCACCGCGTTACACAGACCGTGATGAAGAGGTCTGGAGGACCGCGGACGACCGGATCTCTGTATGTCTGAATGTATGCCTGTCGTATGTATGTCGCATGCAGTGTGGGGAAGTGAGCCATGTAGTACATAGAGGGGGAGTCTGTGCAAATACATACATACATACATGCATGCGCACCGACACATGGACATACATATATATCCTTCCGTCAGCCTGGGCGATCCCAAGGCCATTTCTCCCCACCCTTCCCCAAGGAGGATCACCGCCAGCGCCTCACCTACGACTGCGACAAGGCACCTCACCTCACCTCCACCTTCATCCCCGCACCCAACTACCACGACCACATGGCGCCACCATCCTCAGCTCAACACCACCATCACATCCCGCCCTCATCATCACAACAGACCCTTCGTGCTCCACCGGCGTGACAGACTGACGGACGGACAGAACCCCAAACGCGATCCATCTATCCATCCCCCTGGGGCCCCTAATCCTCAGCACCGCAGCGACTCGCCGTCGGCATAACGATTAACATAACATGCGTAACTCTGCGGCACGATGTAATTAAACCCGACACGCACGCCTCGACCTCCCCTCTCAGGCCCCATGCTTTCAGAGACACGCTACGCGACAGCCCAGCGCCACATCCTGCCCCCAATCCCGCCGCCGTTGTTAAGAGTTCCGCTTGGCTTTCTGGCTCGCTCCTCACAGGAAGCAAACCGAGCACCCCTCAGGATGGTGGTGCTGGCGGCGGCGCCGCTGGTGCGCCCGTGGCCGGCGCTGCTGCCGCCGCCGCCGCCGCAGCTGCCGCGTGCCTGGCCTGGCTCTGGCTGCTACTGCTCGTTGGGCGCTGTACCGCTGCCCCTAGGGATGCCCCTGGCGCCAGAAGGCCCCCTGCTTTGCCGCCCAATCCAACGCCGCCGCCGCCCGCCTCCAGCATTGCGATCTTGGCCAGCAGCTCGGACTGCTGCGCAGCGAACTGCTCCTCCATAATTTGCCGCAACCGGGTCTGTGGCAGAGAAAGGAGAGAAGAGAGAAAAAGAAACTTTTAAAAAACGAGCAGCAGGAGGCGAAAGAGAGGAGAGGCGCGAGGTTGATGTTACGAAAGAGGCCCTGAACAGGTTTAGTAAGTTTCGCGGGGAGAAAAAGAAGCTGCGGGTCACGGTGTGCGGTCCCTGTGCTGTGCCACGTCATCCGCATCGTCCGCAGCTTCGCACCGCACTGCACGACTGTTGTATCACGTCTTTTGCAGAAAAGAACCGATCGGCGGATGACAGATCCCGTGGTATCCAGGATGCTACAACGACACACCCTCTTGGGGAGGACGAGAGGACGCGGGCTCTTAGCTGCCTTCCCTTTCCTCCCCGACCTCCCCCCCGACCTGAACCTTTGCTTTTTCACCGCTGCACATTACCCCCCGAGGCCCCCTCTCCGCCCTCCCTCGACCCACCAGCTCCCTCTCCAGCGCCACCGCCACTCGATCCTTGACCTCCTCGGGAATGGCCGCCTCGTACTCCTCACGCAGGCGAGCCTGCCTCTCCGCCTCGGCAGCTGCGGCTGCGGCTGCGGCAGCAGCGGCAGCCTCCTGCCGGGCCAGGGGGGAGAATTGGGTGAGGAGTGGGAATGGGAATGGGGGAGAGACAGAGAGAGATCTTGTGGTGTGTGGCGTGTGGGGCGGCAAACGGGCGCTCCAGGGAGGAACGGGGGGACCGGGGGACGCACAAACACAGGAACACAGCTGGTGTTGCAACCGGCGCTTTCGCGAACTCTCGCGTCCCGCCCATCCCCCCTCCCCACCCCCCCGGCCCCCGTCAGCCAGCAAACCACACCCAGAAACACCCCGGCCACACAAAACCCCGGTTCGCCGTACCTTCTCCCGCTGCCGTTCCTCCGCGGTCAGTACGGCATCGTGTTCCGCTTGCGTCAGTGCTTTGGCCAGTGGGGGCAACTCCAGGGGCAGTTCCAGGATGTCGTACGGGTTTGTGTATGTGGCACTCAGGGTGATCCTTTTGGGGAGGATTTAGGGGCGGGTGATGGTGGGGAGTTAGGGGCAGTAAAGATTTGGGTTAAATTGTGTCATGGAATTTGGCGGGGTGGAGACGGGCTGAGGAATGGGGGAAAGTTATGTGAGGGCTACGGGTTCGGAGCGGGAAGTGGTACAACAGGACATCTGCTGGTATGCTTATCGCGGGGAGGAGGGGGGGGAGGGGGAGCGGGTAAGAGAACAGAAAGGGGGATGGGTGCATGAAAACCTGAACTTCTGTGTGGGCTGTGTGAGGGTTGGGGAGAGTATGTGTATGTGTGTGTGTGTGTGTGTGTGTGTGTGTGTGTGTGTGTGTGTGTGTGCGCGCGCGTGTGCATGGCGTCTCCCAGGTGCCAACGTAGCGCTGCAAACTTCCAATTGCTCCTGCTCCCGGCTGGTCAAACCTTCCACAAGGCGATACGTACCGGCTAGTGTACGAGTACTGGTAGAGCTTGTAGTGGCGGTAATAGCTGTCTAGCATCCAATCCATGATCTTCCGCATCTCAGCGTACGTGAACAGACCAAGGCTGTACGGCGGTCGCTGCACGCTGTGCATCAGGAGAAGCTCCTTGAACAGCAAGAACGAGCGCTCCATCGTCAGCGCTTCGTCTATTGACTTATGGTGGACTGTTTTGACGATCGAGAAGAGTCCCGACAGTTTATCATTAGAGAATCTTTGCTCTTCTCCGAATTGCAGTGTGCTTATGTATAGGTCTAAATGAATAGCTGTTTTCCTGTTCTGTTGGTAGTCCGTCAGCCCAGTGTACTTCGCCAAGAGGTCGCGCCCGGTCAGCCCTTTCTTGGGATGTGGGTGACGGATTGATTCAAGCTGCTGGCTAGTAAGGTCCTTCCACAATAGATTTCGTGCCTGCATCAGTAAAGCCAAGTTGTCGGAGCGCGAGCTTCGCCTTTTTTTGAGACATCTTATAACAAAGAGCGAACATACCATCTTCGTTAGCTCCGCCAGTAAGACAAATGTAAAATACTTTTAGGTCATTTGTATTAGCTGTTGCTGTTACACCTGCGCTGCGAGAGAGTATGGTCTATGACTATCAATGGCGCCCGTGTTATCTATATATAACTGCTGCAATCAGTCAAGAAATCGTTATGCATTTAAAGGCTCGTCTCTGCATGCTTGGACCTGAATGAGGATGGGTGGATCAAGTATTGCTGACAACGGACGCTGTACTAACCTCCAACGAACAAACATGATGAAAGTCCCAATTAGGACCTAATAACCTTATGAATTTGAAAGGCGCAATAATAAATGAATGATGCTACGTGTTGGGAAAGACAATTTGGAAGTCCGACAGTCAGCTCCTGCGTTGTAGTCATTTCGTAAGGCCATACGAGCGGTATCCAAATCGTATTGTATCTTGCCGGCTTCATTTGGCATCGGTTGGAGCCGATCGCCCAGGGAACTAGCCACCATGCCGATTTCCGAGGCCTCCATCTTGCAGTGCCTGACCGCGCTGCACTTCACATGTCGGCACGGCTCAAACCGCGATGTGCTCGCAGCTCTGGAACAGCTCCGGTCCGCTGCCGCTGCTGAGGCCGCTGAAGCCGCCAACATGCTGGTAGACGAAACCGGGGCCAGCGCCGCGACGACACAGAAACCCGCTCCATCTCTGGTCGCTGAAGCTCTCCAAGTGGCTGACGCCATGGGCGTTACACCGCTCCTGCACGCCGGTAGGCTGTCGTACCTGCGCAGTGCCGTACAATGCCGTACAACGAGTTTACCTAGCAGCACCGGTGGACAGCGCTTGGGCTGATCGGATCGGCAACCATCTACACTAACAAAGAGGAAGTAGGTTGAAAACATAATTTGTCATATGACTGATATTTGGATGCATCCGGAAGCAGGGAGTCCCTGTGGGCAAGACAAAAGGCAGAAGCCAACCCCATTTGGTCGGAGGAAAAAAGCAAACCCCCTGGCCAGCCCCTCGTACCACTCTCGTGCTTCTTCTGCGCCTCAATTCCATCCGTTATTTTAATTGCTAGTAACAGCAACTGCAGCCACGGTTGGCGGTTACATTCGACCGCGACGACAAGTTCAGCCAGATAATAACCAGCGAGCGATCCGTTTCTTTCAATTTACGATCTAAGCTGTAAGCTGTTCTTTCCCAGTGTGTGAGGGGCGACTGAATTTAGAAAAAAATTCCCGCCGGAAAATGGCTGCCGCCCCGCCGCGTTGCGGCCCGGCGTCGGACCGACCCGGGGTTACCGCAGTGCAGCGCCGCCTCGCCGATGTGGTTTCGGAGCTGCTTGCCGCTGGCGCCCATCCCGCCTATCCCCGCCTGGAACCTTCCCTTAACAGCGCTCTGCATGTGGCGGCGCTCAAGGTACGACACGAACCCCTTACGTACGACGACGTGTATGTACGGCAAAGCGCGGCGGCGGATGATGGTGCAGAGTGGCCGGCGTTGAATTGTTAAATGTTTTATGGTCATGAGACCGGCCGCGCTGATGGTGCTTTATACAGATGTGCTGCCGTAAGCCCAGCTGTGTTACCACCATGCCGTATTCATTAAAATATTGTACCGCCGCCGCCGCAGGGTGACCTGGCTTCCGTACGGCACATCGTGTCTGCACTCTCCTCCGCCAACGTGCCATCCCTTGCACAGCATCAGCAGCATCAGACACTGCAGCAACACCATCGACACGAATCTTCGAAGAGGTTGGCGTCAGTGGACTTGTTGAGTGCCAACGGCTCGACCCCCCTGTTGTACGCGTGTGGTACGGGCCACCTAGGAGTATCGGCGGTGCTACTCAAGGCGGGTACGGCGTACGGCAACGTAAATTTTAATCGGCTTTTGTACCGAGTACGGCGCCGCGTGTGCACGAGACGCGCAATAGCTCTCCATCATTGTGTTTAGGGTACCGGGCGGTTGGCAACTGTCAACTGTCAACTGCGAACTGTTAGCGCAACTATACCTACCTCACTGGCAAGCCCTGCCATCCCTCGGTCCAAACCGACCCTACACCTACACCACCATTCATATCAACTTGCATGTATTCACAGCACTTTACGCATTTTGGCACACATACATACATACATACATACAAGACTAACCGACATACATACATACATACATACATACAAGACTAACCGACTTGTGCTGTGTGCTCCCGACCCTTGCGCTGTGTTTCGGCTTCGGCCCCCGGCTCTCGCGGCCCACAGTGTAATCTAAGTCATACATACATGCATACATACATACATACATGCATACATACATACATACATACATACATACATACATACATACATACATACATACATACATACATACATACATACATACACACACCGCAGGCGGAGGCGGATCCTGGTCTCCCCAACGACGACGGCGTCACGCCCCTCATGGCGGCGGCGAGTGGCGGCCACCCGCTTGTACTGCAGCTGCTGCTGCGTGCGTGTCGGGTGGGTACGTGGACGTGTCGAGACGCGCGCGCGCGTGTGTGTGTTTGTGTGTATGAGATGCGCGTGTGTGTGTTTGTGTGTATGTATGGGTATGTGTGTGTATGGGTTTGGGTCCGACCGACATGTCACGGTGCGGGGAGGGGGGGGGACTGCGGAGGTTTGGATTTCAAGCACGCATCAAGCTCCGCTCCGGAGCCACGAAAGGTTGCTGGTAACACCAAAATGGGGCCGCTGCTGTTGCAAATTGTAAACTTGCTCGTAAAACGAAGGTGTGGAGTGTGTTTACATGTCAAATCCATATACATTTAGCTGTTTGGCATGTCAACCGCTAACGACCAACTGAAACCATCCATCACCTAGTCCCGCGCAGGAACGAGAGCGGAAGCTGGAGCCGCCATCCTCCAAGGCGGATGCTACTGCTATTGCTACTGCCGCCGCAGCTACCGTCGCCGGTGACGACGACGTCGAGGCGCTGTCCTCGGCCGTGGCCGTGGCGGATGCCAACGGTAGTACGGCACTGCATTACGCCGCGCGGCGCGGTTGCCGTGCCTGCCTTACGATGCTCCTGGAAGCCGTAGCACCGCCGACGCCAGCAGCGGCGGCGGCGTCCGCCTCAGCAGCTGTAGCTGTAGCTGCAGCGGCGGCGGCGGCTTCAGCTGGTTCGCGCGCATCTGTTGCTGCTCGTGAGCTGATTTTCCGTCGCAACAGCGGCGGGCGGGACGTGTTGGCTGAGGCCCGGCTGTCGGGCGACACGGCGACTCTTCAGGTGGATCTGGTCCTGGGGGGGAGTGTGGGAGGGGAGGGGAGGGGAGGGGAGGGAATCACTCGGAGGTCCAGGTGAAAAGGCCCGGGAGGGGTCGGGTGGGGGGTCTTGCCAGCCAGCCAGCCTTAGGTGGTTTTCGTGGGGGGATGAAAAGGCGGCAGCTTGTGCGCGGGACTGTGTTTTGCACTGCCACTCAAGGAGAGAAAATCTGGAGGGGGCATAAGGCCCTCTCTATATCCGGAAAGAAAATGTTGAGAGGTTTCCTGCGCTGACAGTTGCCAATGAGGCAGTTGGCCGTTTATCATCTTCCCCCCCCCACGCAATCCAACCCCGGGGGGGAGGGGACTTTTAGGGAACCGTGATGGGTTTTGGATGTTGATGCGTGTTGTAATATAATGTGTGTGTTGTACATGCTGTGTCGTACAGCTCGTGGAGTCCTGGTTGCCTGCGCCGCCACCGATCCCTCCCGGTAGCCCCCCAACGTGGTCCACAACGACCCGGTCAACGAGTACGGGGGTGGGCTCAACGACCTCCTCTGGCAGCCAGATGTACCCCGACCGCCAGCCCGCCAGTGCTGACAGCAACACCAATTTGATTACCAACATCACCAACACTACCAGTAACAGCAGCAGCAGCAGCAGCAGCAGCAGCAGCAGACAGGGGACTTCCACGTCTGAGGCAGTCCCCCAGCCACAATCGATTTCCAATTCCAAATCCGAATCCAAATCCAAATCCAAATCTAGGACTATTTCCAGATCCGCACAGGCGGTGCAGGATGACAAAGCTGAGGCGGGGATTGCGGAGGCCGCAGCAGCCGGAAGTGGCGGCAGCAGTGGCGGCAGCAGTAGCAGCAGCTCTGTAGCGCCGCACGTGGCCCCGGCCATTGCCCCGAGGGATGCATCGCAACAACCATCACCATCGTCGCCGCCATCGGGCGTTATGACGGCACCAACCTCGCAGCAGCAGGAGCAGCAGCAGGAGCAGCAGCAGGAGCAGCAGCAGCAGCAGCAGCAGACCAATCACCAGCTGCAACCTGAGCTTGACATGACGGAGGGCGCAACCAGCAGCAGCAGTTGGAAGACAGTGATAAAGGACAAGAAGCGAAGAGCGAAGAACCCACTGCCACTGCCGCTGTCGCAGATGACATCATCGTCGTCCGTACTGCCGCCATCACCACCGCCGCCGCGGTCACCACCACCACCATCACCGCCACCGCTGCCAAGCTTCCCCGTAGCAGCTCCCAGTCCCCTGTCGCGTAACGATCTCAAGTCGACCTCCCTGAAATCCGGTGCACCGACAGCCGCCACCACTGCCACCCCCACGGCCACTGCCGGTGCTGCTGCCGGTGCTGCTGCCCGTGCTGTCACTCCCCCTGCCGCGGCCGCCTCCTTAACTTCCCCCTCCCACATTGCACAACGCAACAAGAACAGTAGCAGCAGCAGCAGCAGCAGCAGTAGCAGCATTGACAGGTTCAAAAAGGGTAAGGGTAACAGCAGTAGTGGGGTTCGATCCGACTGGACAACGAAAGCTGCAGCACGGACCGGTGCCGTGCTGTGCCCTGCCACACAGCCACACAGTAATTGCGGGGCTGAATCCGCTGCCGGTATCGCCGCTGCCGCTGCAGCCGGCTCCGAAGCTACAGGTCGCCAGCTGATGACGAGCGGCACCGCGGATAGACCGACCGCCCGGGGCGCCGCGGTCTGCACCGCGAATGCGGCCGCAAACTGCACCGCTGAGAATCAGCATCATCATCAGCATCATCAGCATCATCAGCATCATCAGCATCATCAGCATCATCAGCATCATCAGCATCATCAGCATCATCAGCATCATCATCAGCAGCAGCGGTTGCTTCAGGAGATTCAGGAGAAGGAAGACGATGGAGACGTGGGAGAGGCGAAGGAGGAGGAAGTGTTGGAAGAAGTGGCGACCGGCGGGCTGCTCGGTGTTGATGCTGCGGCCTCCTGGGAGGCGGAGGCGCTGACGGTCATGCAGGTGCTTTGGGTACCGACGACCCGGTGGGCACAGGCGGTCCGGGCACCCCCATATCCTCCCTCTTCTCCTCTTCCCATCCCTGACTGCACTGCCGACTCGCTGTACTGAAGTTTTGCCCGCCTTCTGCCCCCCTAGATGCTGCTACAGCTGCAATCTCACCTCCGCTCAAGTTTTTACTTATACTTGGCGACTTTTTTCTTTTGCTGCCCTGTGCTGCTACTGGTGTTGCTACTGCTGGCCCTCTCCGCTACTGCGGCGGCAACTGCGGCCAGTCTGCACTGCCCGGTAGCGCCCATCTGGACTTGCTCCCTCGTCACATGTGTGGGGTTTGGAGAGCTGGGGAGCTGTCAGCGGCGCAGTTGGAGGCGCTGGAGGCGCTGCACCGGGGGGCGCTGGCCAAGGTGCGTTCGTGCGTGGTGATCCGGGATCTATTCATAATCGTAATCATTAAACACCATTTTTTTATGTGTGTCCCTCTCTCAAATTTCGCTCTTCCTCTCCCTCTTGCCTGTGCGCTTCCAGGCGTTGCAGAACGTGTAAGGATGGGGCTGACTTATGAACTTAGAATTCACATCAACATTGACATCAACCTGCCCGCCTGCTCACTACTGCTACCATTTGCCGTACCCCGACACCCTGACGTATCCGCCGTACAACCAGTTTTAACGAATTTCACATCTGTGTTTTGGATCCTCTTGTACTATCGTACGGCAGATCGCGGAGGCGCGTCTGGCGCTGGCGGTGGGTGTGGAGGTGGCGCGAGCAGAGGAGGAGCGACAGCGGCTGCGGGAGATCACCGCCCTTCGGGACCACCGCTGAACGAGGTCCCCCCGGAGAACGGGGTGTGGGGGGGCGGACGGTTCCGATTGTTGCCCGATGTCGCCGCTTCCGATTATGATTATGACCGCAGCGATCCCGGATATGATGTAAGGGGGCGGCGCTCACGGGGCGTGACGCCGTGAAGGGGTGACAGATTTCTGCTTCCATTCCGAACTAATTATCGTCCTGAAGCCACCTAACCTTTTCAGTACATTTCATTTCCAGTGATTCCAGTTATATATTATGTATCTGCTGCCGCTACTGTCAAGGTATAAGTAATTAGCGGGAAGGGATGGCAACTGCCAATCAGGCCACAAGTGTGCAGAGCAACGACAATTACGTTCATTTATAATAATAGCAGGTATGATATTGGCAACTGGTGCACCAGCCGCGCGTGCACTTCGTCGTGTCTTATTACATACATCGTACCATGTTGTACAGGTACTCGTACTACCACAAAATGTCGACAGGAGAAGGCAATCTGGACACACATACATCTGGACACACATACCCGAGCATGATGCCCCAAAGTGTTGTGCATATGAGGCCCCCCGGTGGGAAAGATGTTTTTGCAAACACACGCAGTACTATATACCTATATACAGACACACATACATACACGCGTGACGCGTGGCGTGCGCATTTTGGGACGCGGATTCCAAGATTGGCCCCAAGTTTAAAGGTAAGAATACGTAAAGAGCTCCACACAGCCACATACACAGCCACAGCTGATAGCTTCAAGTCATAACCGCCATCATAATCATCATCACCATCATCATCTAAGAACTACCATCAACACTACTACTTACATCGCGGCCAGTGGCGCCAATCAACAACAAGCACAACACAAAGAAAACACACACCATCCACATCGCCACATCCACATTGCCGCATTTGCATGAAACCCCAGCAACAAATACACAATCATACAGACAGACAGACGCACGGACATAAGTGAAAACCACACGCACACATACGCACACACACACACACATTATGTAGGCGGAGAGAGCATCATCATCGCGGTTGCCCAGACCGGCGCCGCAGGACCCCCGGCCCTCGTGCCCAAGTGTGCGTGCAACATAACAAACACAATTAATAGATTTTCACCACCACCACCACACACCACCAACACCACACACCACCAACACTACACACCACCACACACCAACAACACCACACACCACGACACACCACCACACCACACACCACCAACACCACACACCACCAACACCACACACCAGCACGCACCGCAGCAACCCGGGCTTCCCCCTAAACCGGCAGCGCACGACAACGTACCCTCCCTCTTGTAGTTGAGCCCCGGGCTGCCAGTTGTCCACCCAACGAACACAACCACTTCACGCCAAACTGATGACGGCCAAAATCCGTCTCTGCAAAGTAGTAAAACCCAAAACTCAAAAACCCAAATCCAGAGAGGGGAGAGAGGAAAGTCATGTGCTGAAAAGCTACCGCAGCACTCCAGGCAGCCATCACAGTCACGCCATTACCATCGCCTTCACACAACCACTACCCGCTTTTCGCATCCGCCGCTCTGTTCGACCGCATGGGGTGCTTGGGACTGGGGAGTAAGCAAAGGGTGCTAGGGTGCTAGCCAGACGCAATGGAACGAGATTTGGTTGGGCCGCTGGAGCCGCGAAAGGGGAAAATGGTTCCTAAAGGAGAGAGAAACCAAAAACGCTCGCCTTCATTCGCAACATCTCGTAAACGCAAAAACAAACAAACGACTTTTCCGTCTTCTTCTTCTTCTTCTTTTCCCCGTGCTTTCCCACGCGCGCGCGAGCTTACAGAAGCAGCCTTCATGGGCCGTAATCGCCATCACCGCCTAGCGACATACCAGCAACTCCTCAGCAGTGTGCAGTATTGTCATTTTGTCGTTTTAGGCCGCCGTCCCGCGAATCAGATAAAGATTAGATCAGATTATACAGATCAGATCACATTCCATTAAGTGAGATCCAATTATCCAGATCACATGCTAGGCTAAATCAGATCATAGTTATGAACATCATCATCGTCCTCACATTACACATCACTGCGCCATTGAACAACCTGCAATCCTGCCCAGCAACGAGCAGCTTAAAAAAATATTAGCAAGCTAAGCTTAATGCTAAATAGTCCTCCCGGCGAGCTTTTAGACGTCGAGCTTTCCTCCCAAGTTTTTTTGCGGCCTTCTCTCCGAGGGGCTGTTTTCGTCCCAAGCAGTCCATCCGCGCCCAGCAGCTTCGGTACTAAAGCCAGCGAATCTATTTAAAATTTGAATTTGAAAACAAATCCAAAAGATTGAAAGTCGTACGCGGGGCAGTTGAGGCGGGTGCGCACTCACAGGCCAAAACGCCCCAAGCATCGCAACACCAGGCGCGCCTCAGTGACAACAGGGCAACGGCAAAGGTCAATCCGAACCCCATTTCAATGCTGTCCGCATTAAAAAGGAAAGAAACACCGATATCGTCTCGAAACAACAATAACAGCAGCCCAGATGGGCATGAGCCGGCTTCGGAGCTCTCTGGCTCTCACACGCTCAGAGGCCGCCGGATCCTGGCGGCCGCTCAGGTGTCCTCGCGGCCAGCGGAAGCCCCAACGGTGCTCGTCCCACTCGCAGCTGGCCCTTGGCCTTGCGTCGCGGGGTTCCCCCGGCGCCGCCGACCTCCGACGCCGACGCCGACGCCACCAGTACCGGCACATCCAGCACCGCGCCAAGGGATGGTACAGAGACGGCGGCGGCGGCGCCGCTGCCGCCGCCGCCGATGCCGTCGTACGGCATGACGCCAGATGCAGGGGACCGCCGCGGCGGCCCTACGGCAGGCAGCCTGGGTGTGGAGGTTGAGGATCTGTAGCCGACGACGGGCGGGTACGACAAAGAAATGGAGCCTGAGGTTTGGTTCGACGTCGGGGTAGAAATGCGCGCCACGGGGGATATGGACCTTTGGGCTTTGGGGGAGGCGTTACGAGCGTTATGGCCGTTCGCCTGCTGCTGCGGGGCCGGCGGCGGCGCCAGCGGGATTTGGGGATTCTGCAGCTGTGCCAGGTGAAATGAATGCTGCTGCTGTTGTTGTTCTTGTTGTTGTTGCTGCTGCTGCTGTAAATGGCCTGTCGCCGCTACTACAGCCACAGCCGCAGTAGTAGCAGCAGCAGCAGCAACAGCCTCGGCGACAGGCTGCTGCTGCTGCTGTTGGTGGTGATGCTGATGAAATAGCATCGAGGGCTGCGTCTGTAACGCCAGCACCGAGGCGGCGATCGGCGGCAGAACGCCGCTCCAGGAGCTGGACTCCGCCGTCAGCGGCGACGCCGACCCTGTCGTACCTGTGACGTCAGTGACGGTGGCAGCCGCGCCGGCGGTTGCACTGCCGTACAATGGGAGGGGAGAATCAATCCCGTGGCCTGAACCTGGTCGGATCGCGTCCTGTGGCGGAGGAACGCTAAACGAAGCGGTCGCCGGCGCCCAGGGGGGCCCAGAGCCGGTGCCAAACGCGTCGTCATCGCCGGCGGCGGCAGCGGTGGCAGCGCTAAAATGGTTGTGACCCGTCAAACTAACACTTGATACCGGACTGCCCAGCCTGCCCTGGCTGCCAGCCTCCCTGGAGCCGGCGACCTGGGAAAGTACGGCACCTTTGCCGCCCTCCCGGCTGCTGGTACGGCTGCTAGCGATGCGAAGCAACGGCGGCGGCGGTTGTGGAGCCGCAGCTGCCGCCGCCGCCGACTCAGGCCGTGATGGCTGGTGCTGCAGCACCGGCGGCGGTAGATGCTTTAGGCCGTTAGAGCTCCGGCCTAGCGCCCGTGGCGGCTGCAGCGGTGGCTCCTGCTGCTGCTGCTGCAACGGTGGAGCCGGCGGTAGCAGCTCCGCCACCACCGACCCTGCCGACATGAGCTCGCGTGCAGACGCAGGACGGCTACAAACCCAAGATCCTGTCAAAATATCGGTCATTGGCGCCGTCGACGGCGCGGCGGCGAACGTGTACTGCCCGTACAGCGGCGGGGGCGGGGGCTGCGCAAGCGGCACCCCCGTGGAGGTCGCCGTCGGCGTCGTGAAGGACACGGGAGTCAGAGTAGAGCGACGGACAAACTCCGACCCGGCAATCGGCGGTAGCACCGATGGCGGCGCCGTCGGCTGAAACCACAAATAGCTCCCCGACGCCGCCGCCGGCTGCAATAACGTCGACGGTTGCCGTACCGGTGGCAGCGCCAACGTGGCCGAGGCCTGCGACTGGATGAAGCTGTTGCGTGGCGACGGGTTATGGCCCGTCCACGCCAGCGCGGGCGCCGCCGCCGCACCGCCGCCGCCGCCGCCGTTTCGGCCCACAGGGATAGGCGCCGGCGCCGCCAGCTTTACATGGGCCTTATTATGCGCGTCGATTAGGCTCGCAATCTGAGTGCTCTGGGCTGTTACAGCCGCCAATTTGCGCCTTGAGCCTCCCTGGACAGGCGCTGCTGTGCCGTACAAGTCATCCGTTTGGTTTTGTTGTATGCACCGGCTGAGCAGCAAAAGCTCGTACATGGCCCGTGGGTCGGGCTGAGCGAAGGCTTTAGCTGCCGTACGCCGCTGGGCCGCAAAGTGCGCACTCCGAGATGCCAAGATATCTTGCGCGCGGGGGTCCTGTAGCAGTAGCAGCAGCAACAGCAGCGGCAGCAGCAGCAGCAGCAACAGCACCAACAGCAGCGGCAACAGCAACAGCAGCGGCAACAACAACAGCAACAACAGTGGCAGCAGCAACAGCAACAACAGCGGCAGCGGCAGCGGTGGAGGGGGCCCAGCGGCAGTGATCAAGGGCACGACAGATAGCAAGGAAAGAACGAAAGATGCGCCGTTTCGGTTTCAGCAAAGTGGCACGCAAGGGGAAATGCTGTGAGCCCCAAGTCGCGGCGCAACATTGGGTGGCGGCTCAGAGACACACGGCGGGACATGGACACGACTGCACGTACGGCCGGGTTTGGTTTCGGAGCTTGCCTGTAAGATGGCCGGCAACGGCGGCAAATCATCCCGGCTCGCAAAAAGCATCGCTGATTGCGCCCCTGGTTGCGCCGGTTGCGCCGCCGCCACCACCGTAGCAGACACTGAGCCGTGTGAATCCAACGTCCTGTACGATTTCTCAACCGGCGCGGCGGTTGCCGTGGCTGCACTGGCAGCAGCGGCAGCTGTGACGCCTGCTGAGCCGGTGCCAGCAGCAGCAGCGGCGACGCCGCCGCTGACGGTAACTCCGAAGGCTTCCTCCTCCGACACCGGCGAGACGCTGATGCTGCCGCGAGGTGAGCCTGGTGCCGACCGAGCGCGGGCGTTTACCCGCAAATGCAACGGCAAGCTCCGTACGACAACTGGATCCAGACCCAGGGGGTACGGCTTGACCCCAGCTGTGGAGAAAGGCCCCCGGCGTCGTGCCGAGCAGATACGCTTGGGCTCCCCCCCATCGGGGAGGGTGGACCCCGCCGGGGGGTACAGCCGCGGCGCGCTGCGATTCCGTGCACGGACTCCGCCGGCGCCGCCAGCGTCGCCGTACTCACCGCTGCCGTCGCCCGAGTTCGATTCGTAAGACCTGCGCCAGACGCGCGAGCGGCGCTTGATAGTGCCATGACTGGTGTAGTTGATTCCAAATTCAGATGAGAAGGTGGAGGTGCATTTGGGAAGCTGAAGGGAGCGGAAATAGGCCAGACGGCCCTCCATCGGCGATGTAGGCTCGAATGGCGACGGCGGCGACGGCGGTGCTGCCGTCGGCATTGCCGCCGTCGGCGGCAGTGACGGCGACCCCTGTTCCCCCGCGGCGGCCGCTGCCGAAGCCGCGTCCCTATCCGCCTCCGCCAAGCCTCCTGCCGACGATGCTGCTGCCGCCGCCGCTACGGCAAAATCTAGGTACGACGGGTCTCCCTCCGCCAGCTCGTCCAAATAGCCGCCGCCGTCATGCGACCCCTGCTCATGCTGTAGCTGCAACAATCTTTGCTGCAGATCTTCCATGGGGAGTTGATGCCGCAGGGACGACAGCTGCGGCAGAGTCAGCGGGTCCACTGACGGCGCCGCCGCCGCCGCCGCCGCCGTCAAGTCAACCTCCACGACGGCCGCCGCCGCGGAGGCCATCACGACCGCCACGTCACCGGCAGCCGAGAGTCCGGCTTCCGTGGCCAATGCCGATGCGGCCAACGATAGCGCAGCGGCGGCGGCGCCGTCAGCAGCGCCCTGACTTGGCTCCGCTTCAAGCAAGCCGTCGTCGACACCCGCCGGAAAGGCCCTGGAAAGGGGGCTCGGCGGCCGTGGTGCAAACAATCCCACTCGACGGAGCGCTTCAGGGTCCTCACTGCCACTGACATCGCCGCTGCAGCTTCCGCCATCGCTGCTGTCGTACACGCCCGATGCCGCCGCCGCCAGGCCCGATATGCGCATCGGCGACAGCACCGCGGAGTGGCCCATGACACTCAGCTCGTACGGCAGTCCATGCAATGCCGCAGTAGTGTCGTGCGTCGAGACGGCGACGAGCGGCGCCACGGCATCAGCGGCGGCGGCCGACACCTCAGGCGCAAGTACGACGTAGCTTGGGATGGCGGCAGCGGCGCCGATGATGCTGGTTGAGTGATGACGATGATGTCGTGCAGAGAAAAACCGCTGAGGACCCCCCGCACGCCGGTTTAGTTGCGGCATGGATATGTTACGGCGTAGTGACTTGGCGCCCCGAGGTCCGGAACGTTTGTGCGCCGCTGCCGTCGCCTCCGAATCTGAGTGCGCGTCGGTAGCGTCCGCAGCCTTAGCGTCAGCGGCAACGGCGTCGGCGGCGTCGTGGCTCGGCGACGGCGGTGCCGTGTCGGCACAGTCGACAGTCGTCGAGGGCTCCGCCGCTGCTGCCGCGGCGGCGGCGGCGCCGCCGCCGTTGCTTAAACGGGGTGCCTCGGCCGCTACAGGACTGCCACTGCCGCTGCCTGTGCCGCCGCCGCCGCCACCGCCGCTGTCGGTGTGAACGCTGGAGAAGGAGCGCGCGCTGGGCTGTCCTCGTACACGTGTTGTACTACCGACCACCGCCTCCACGTCCGGGCCTGTACGGCAGGTCGTACAGAAGATGCTTAGATCATACAGCATGTGCAAAGTATTCCAACGGAATCCGTTGCCAGTTGCTAAAAACCTGGATGTGACCAGGATGTGACTGTAACAATGGTAGTTGTTACAGGCCAGCAAGGCCTTATACTACGATAGGAGCTGCGAGGGAATCTCAATGATATATTTCGGCATTTCAGGAGTCCTTTTCAATGAGCTTCTGTTACTGAGTGAGGAAATTATATATGATGTGGGGAGAAGCAGGTAGGTATACAAGCAAAAGTTGATCAACAGCTACAGCTACAACTACAGCAGGTGAAAGACATACATACTGACATGTAAGTAACGCAGACACTGGCAACCGCGCAGATCGCCACCACGGGGGGTTGTTTGGGGAGGGCGGGGCCCAACAACAACAACAACAACAACAGCAACAGCAGCAGCATCAACATCATCAGGCACATCACAACGTAAGTAGGTTGTGTCGCAGGCAGGCGGAGCACCGCGAGCAGGCTGATGCGCACTGCGTGAAGAAAAGGACTTGGAGCAACTCACTGAGGCGCTTCATGGCCGCCGACAAGAGTGTCTCGTGCTTCGTAGGGCTGGGTGGGTTGCGACCGGGATCCACATAAGGCCCCCAAATGTTGTACGGCACATTACGTGTCGGTTCCGCATTCACGGTGTATTTCCAAGGCCTTGGGGCTGGCCTGCGGTGGCAGCGAAAGGGGGGACGCGGGAAGGATGAGGGAACGTGCTTTTTTGAAGAAGGGAAAGTACCCGGAGGGGGAGGGGAGAGACACGTATAGCACTTTACATTTGATAGTATTTGAAATGGCACAACTGCCTTGATGGTTTGCGATCCTCAAGAGTTTCCCCCGGGTATTCCCCCCTCCCCAGAAACCTGAACGCTCCGAAGCCATTCCTTTTGCGGTACCCTAAGAGCCCCCAGAAGCACCAGCGGCTCCTCTTCCTAAAACCGTACAAAAACACACAGGCCCCTTCCCCCTTCCCCCTCCCTCCCTCCCTGCTCACTTCTCCTCTCGTAAAATGGCGTCGTACTTGACCTGCGGCGGGTCGTTCCCGGACACCACTACGTCGTCGTCCACAGCGTAAGTGAAGCGCCAGGGCTGACGGCCGTTGAGACGGGTGCCCAGAGAACCGCCAGAGCCTGTACGACAGCGGAAGGTCAAAGGAATGAAAGGGAAAACCGGGGGAAGACGGAGGCACCCGCGCACACACACGAATACACACACACACGAATACACGGAGGTGGCGGAGAAAAACGACACGCATGCCAGGATGCTCCCCCGCCTTCACCCTCGCCCTCAGTCCCCCCCGTCCCTCCCTTCCACGCGCTCACTCTCCCCAGCCAGCCCGCCGGACGCCTTGGCAGCCGCACGTGCCGCCCGCCTTGCCGCCCGCCTCTCCGCCCGCCTCTCTGCCCGCCTTGCCGCCCGCCTAGCCTCACGCTCCTCCGGCGTCTCCCCCGGGGGAGCATCCAGATCCAAATCCAGATCCAGATCCGCACCATCATCACCATCATCTTCATCATCACCACCATCGTCACCATCGGAAGAGGAATGAGGACTGAAGGCACCAGCTGGGGCGTTGTTGTTGTAGTAGTTGTAATACTCGATGCGGGGGACCCCTGAGCGTAATACTCGATGCGGGGGGGAAGCGGGGGGGAAGAGGGGGGGAGAGGGGGGGGAGAGGGGGGGGAGAGGGGGGAAGCGGCGGGGAAGCAGAGGGTTTTGTGTATTAATACCGCATTGCTATCGCCAGCATTAGCACCACCATCACCGACAGCAACACCGCGATAGCTCCGAGGAAGCAAAGTGGACATATTTTCTGTCCGAAGAACAACAAATCTAGAAGCTTCTTACCCCGGGAGCTCAGCACAAAAACGGCCCCCGCAGTTCCTCTCCCTCCTGGACTGGCTCCTCCCCCTAATTCCCTAATTCCATCATCTCCCTAACAGAAAACCCCCCAGGAGGATGCGGACCCCAACTGCGCACCTGGCGGCCGCCACGGAGGCATGCCGTTCAGGGATGTACGGCGCTCCTTCTCTGGCTCGCCGTCGAAGAGGCCGTTGTCGTACCGGGGTCTGCCAATGCCGGGTCCAACTGCCGCCGAGGCAAGTGCGGCGGAATGGGAAAGGATAGCGAGGGGAAATGTATAAAGAATAATAAAATCGGAATAAAAAATACAGGAAAAAAGCACGAGAAAAAGCAAACCATGACAATAACAAGCACGGGAATGGCAACCGCGGGAACACAACAACAATGTGTGTGGGATGCTGTGTAGCTAGTGGTCCTCCTAGCGGCAGTCAGTGCGATGGAGACGGGGCGTCGGTTCGCCCCGAACGCGACAGCACACGGACAGGAAATCGCACAACTCATCCGCCCCAAATCATGGACCGAGCCATATCCACAATAGTGATTGTTGACTTTTGGGTGCGGCTGCGTCCTTTTACTGGATTAGGCCGACCCAAGCGCGGTGGGAACACAGTTGGACCTTACCACCCTTCCTCACCCTAGGGTAGTAGAGGACAAAATTCGTTGCTTTACATGGATTCGCTCACAGACGAATGTGATCGGTAATTCCACCCCTTGGGTGATTTTCGGGCACAGCGGATGGTGGGAAGGCGGTCCCGTGTGTGTGTATTTGGCCGCACTAGTACTTCTTCACATCGAGGCAACACACTAGTACGCCGGCCCGTACTTGTAGGCATGCGTTTGTCTCATACGGCCCATAGGGGAGCCGTAGCAGTAGTGGCAAGTTACCCCCTGTCGGCACTAGCAGTGCTAGCCCGGTTATATTAGTCGTGGCCGAGCTTGTTGAGGTGTTGTGTGTGCCGGTGCCGGTGCCGGTACGGACCACTTGTTCTTCCTTTCCAGGCTATGTGTGTCTTACATTACAGCGACAGGCGATGTGCCCTTTGGACTTGGTTTCTTTGCTGTACGGTATTTGCTGTACGGTATTTGCTGTACGGTATAGAAACTTGGTAGCCCTCTGCAGTAATAACAACAACAACCGCACTGAAACGGTATTGCATTACACAAACTCTATCAGTGAATAGAAAAAGTAGACTCCAAGTAAATAGAAGTAAACAAATAATACAAGTAAAAATTGTTAAGCAAATAAAAGATACACCACCACTACATCGTATGTATTTTGAACAGCTTTTCTCCCGACTTACTGCCGGGGGGCCGCCACATGGGGTTCAGGGGCGGCTGCTGCGTCTGCGCCGCCACCTTGCTCATCACCTCCATGCGTTTCGCCGGGTCAGTGCCGTCGTACATTGACCGTGACATGCTGAACCACTGGTGCACGGCGACTGCGGAGGGAAGGGCGAGCGACGCGGAGCCGCGGAGGGTTCAGATGAGGGTGTGGGTACGACAGATTCGTGTTGGGAGGGAAGGGTATATGTCTTTCTGATCTCCCCCAGTAGCACGAGTGGACAGACAAACAAGACAGACAGACAGACAGATGGACAGACAGGGAGACAGGGATACAGACAGGCTGACAGACAGACAGACAGACAGACAGACAGACAGGGAGACAAACCAGACAGACAGGCAGACAGGCAGACAGGCAGACAGACAGACAGGCAGACAGACAGACAGGGAGACAAACCAGACAGACAGAGAGACAGACAGGCTGACAGACAGACAGACAACAGGACGGACAGACAGACAGACAGACAGGCTGACAGGCTGACAGGCAAGACCGGTCAAAGCAGAGGCGGCCTCAAAGTTCCCACCTCCCCCTGGCCTCCAGAGCGGTTGACCGTTGGCCGCCATCGTTTCCGCCACCTTGGCCATCGCCGCACCCCGCTTGTCTGGATCCGTACCGTCGTACAGGTAGTGCGACATGCTGAACCAGTCCCCCACCACACCAGGCGGCTTCCAATCGGGCCCTGCGTCGCGAGCCATGCGCGCCAGGATCGCCGCACGCTTTTCCTGATCTGTCTTGGCGTCAAAGAGAGCCGCCGACGGGCCCACCTTGGACCAGTCCGGTACTTCTGGCTGCCGCACCGGCTGAAGCAGCTTGCGAGGCGTGCTGGCGGCGACGCTGCCTGTGCCGCCGCCGACGCTGCTGGAGGCGGCGCCGCCAGGCCCGTCGCTGTCGCGCGGCTTGGCGGCGACGGGCTTTCGTTTCTTCTTCTTCTTCGCTTTTGGTGCCGCGCCGCCGCCGCCGGCGTCGGCGCCGCTGGCAGCGTCTCCGTCGTCGCTTTCACCGTCGGTGCGGCGAGCCGTGGTGTCGCCGTCGCCATCGCCGCCATCGTCGTTGTCGACGGCGCCGCTGCCAGTGCTCTTTTGGCTGCTGCGGCGGCGGCCCGCAGCGCCAGGTACGGCTTGCCCGACGTCAGACGTGGAGACAGACTCTGACAATGGAACGGCGGCGGCAGCAGCAGCGGCAGCCGCCGCTGACGCTGCTGCTTCCGCTGCCGCCGCCGCGGCGGCGGCGGCCGCCGCCGCAGCTGTCGCAGCTGATACGCTTTGTTGTGGCGGCGGCGGCGGCGGCGGCGGCTCCTTGGGCGCTGGCGGCTCCTTGTTCGTCGGTGGCGGCGGCGGCGGTGGCGGCGGTGGTGGCGGCGGCGGCCTGAGGGCGGTGCGCGTGGGGATTGATTGATTGATGGGGTTCAAGAAAAAAACAAACAAAAAGGGGAAGGGTGTGAGGAGGGCAACCCCTCAACGCCAACTGAGTCCCCCGTCCAAGGGGGGGACCCGGCACCCCCACCCCAGCCCCCACCCCAACCTAACCCTCCGGCACCCCCCCTGGTGGCCCCGGGTCGCCCCCTGACGTCGCTGGTTCATCCTTTGCTTCTTGCAAGTATGGTTACCGTCCATCTGCCGCCACTCCACACTCACTTATGCACTCCACCTAACCTCAACAGCGCACACTGCAAAGCTACACATGCTACCATTGTGACACCGTCTTTGGCTATCCAGTGCGCATG
>NW_003307565.1:723964-726540 GCF_000143455.1 Volvox carteri f. nagariensis
CGCTCTTGGAGTCTTCCGCCGCGGGTTCCGTACCTTCCGTACCTGCCTCTCCAGCGGCGCCGTCAGGCCCCCGACTTGCTTCCGACGCCAGTGCCCCGGTACTTGGCTCCGCGGCCAGGACCCCGTCGGCGGCCTTGATCTTGGTAGTTTTCCTCCGTACCTTTCCCTTTCCGGCGTCACCTTCACCGTCAACCTCCTCACCGCCGCCGCCGCCGCCAGCGGCTGCGCCGCTGCCCTCCTCCCCCTCCTCGCCCGCCGCTCCGTCGTCCTTCTTCTTGCCGCCCTTCCTTCCCTTCTTCTTCTTACCGCCGCCAGCGCTGTCCTCCGCTCCCACTCCGCCTCCGCCGTCCTCTCCCCCTCCGTCGCCGTCGCCGCCGCCGTCGCCTTCCTCTCCACCGCCTTCCCCATCCTCGCCGCCGTCCTCCCCCTCCCCGCCCGCACCCGCCTTTTTCTTCTTCTTTTTCTTTCTCTTGGAGTTCCCCGCCGCCACCGCATCCCCCATCGTCTCCTCGTCCATGGCCCCCGCCACCGCCGCCAGGACCGAGCGCTTCTTCATGAAGCTCGCGGACTTCTTCATGTCGGCCCTGGAGTACACCACGCACGTGCAATGCGTCACGTGCACATAATATAAAATATAAAATATATAATATATATACTAATTATTATTATTATCATTTGTTATTCAGGGTTTTTAGGGTTTTCATCAGTTGTTCTGTGCGTCGCGCGGCGGCGGGGCGCATCTGTAAAGGCCGGGGGGAGTTCTTCAGTAAGGAATGGACGGATTCTCAACGGTGAGGGTGAAGGTGAAGGCACACGCGACGCGAATTTAAGGGAAAGCATGTTCGCACTGGGGACTGCAGCGGCTTGTGTGTTCATTCCCACCTAGGGGGAGGAGCCGCTTGAAATACGAATACCAGGAAAATGAGGGGGAGGGGAAAAGAACTTGAACATGCGGGAAAGGCAGGGTGCGCGCGCTCAAGGCAAAGTGTGTGGGTGTGGCTGTGGGGTGGACAAAGGTGTCGGACACGCAACCACCCGGCACCCTGCACATGCGTTTTTGAAACCTCTCACTTTTTCTTGCCCTTCTTCTTCTTGCCGTCTTTGCCCTCCTCGCCGTCCTCATCGTCCTCCTCGCTATCGGACTCGTCCCACCAGTCCGGCAGCTCGTCCGACGGTACGGAATCATCATCGCTCCAGTCGTACTTGCCGATCTCGAAGTTCTATCATAACCAAAAGCAAGGCATGGCATTAACAGAACCCATATGCGAAAGTAAAATGGCAATCAAAGAACAAACGATACGTGAACATTCCATACAAGAGCAGGGAGAGAGGGAGGTCGACCAAGTTCAAAAGAGATTCTAACATCTGGCTGCCGTTATAGGCGTTACAAGCGTTACGGGCGTACGTACGACATACGACGTGCGTCGCGCCGCTTGGGATTTGGGAGTCGAAATGTTCTCGGAATAAGACTTCAGCTGCCTGGGGTGTGAGGTGTGAGGTGTGTGTGCCTATGTGTTTGTATGTCTGTAGGTTTGCATGTGTGTATAGACCTCCTTCTGGCTCCTCTCCTTCTTCACTTTGCCGCCTTCGCCCAACTGCCAACCCCCATCCCCTCATCCCCCCTTACCACCTACCCGAACATGGCGCATGACGCTGTTGATCTGGGATCGTTTGAAGGCCCTCCAGGCGGCCTGAGGAGGGGGGACGGAAGGTGCACCCGGACGAGGAGCGGTTGGAAAAGCGACGGGGAGTGAATTCCCGCCAAAACTCCCTCGCCTTAACCCTCCCAACGCCCCCTCCCCTCCTTGTTAGGTGGGTAGGTTTCCGCTATCGTCATGACTACTACCAACATCGTCGGGAAGACTCCTCCTCCTCCTTCACAAGCCGCGACTGGTTGTCAAAATTACTTCCTTCAAACTTCAGTGGCGTGTCAGAGTCTATATCCTCCTTGAAGCATCAACTTCCTTCGTTCGTGGTTCGTCTTCCATCCCCCCGTGTGTGGTTCGTCTTTCCCCCCCCCCAACCCTTCCCCCCCTCTTCCCCCCCACCTGTATGACCCGGGCCGCCTCGTCCCGCACCGCCCTCCGCTGCTCCTCCGTGATGGCGGCGTCCAGCCACCGGCTGAAGCCCGGCTGGGCGTTGCCGCCCCGCTTGGCGGCAGCCAGGTTGGGACGCAGGATGTCCCGCCAGGTCAGGTTGGCTCGCAGTGCGGCTCGGTACCTGAGAATGGCGGACAAGGAGGTTAGGCAGGGAGGAGGGGATGGTGAGGAAAGGGATGGTGAAGCGCGATTGAGGGGTCTGATATTGATCCGGATACTGACGAAGGCGACGGTGCGAGGGATGAGGACGGGAAGGCGGGACTGGGGGATGCGGAGAAGAATAAGGCGGAGAGGGGTTACACCGACACCGAAAAAGACGAGTAGTTTAAGACGGGTGGAAGGAGAGGTGAACGTGGTAGCGCCGGGGTTGCCATCAAGACGGTCGCCATATCACATCCGTGGCGGCGATAGCGAAACGAGGGCTCAGAAGAGGGGGAAAAGGGCTTGAAGGGCTAGGAGAGAAGAGCCAGGAACGAG